>NW_008795128.1:5957999-5983942 GCF_000699145.1 Aptenodytes forsteri
CCCCCAAAACAAACAAGCAAACCCACCCACAAACTTTCCTTCTTTCAGGAAAACTATAGTATCTCCTTACAGCACCTTGGTCCAACCTCCTACAGGGATGCGCCATGGCAAATTTCAAAGAGACAGTGATGAACAAGATAAACTGCTACAATTTTCTTGGCCAGACATGGGAGGCTTCACATTTGAGATGCTCGTGATTTCTTCCCGTGCAAGGTGGAAGACATCACAGTTGTCAAATCAGCAAAAATTTGTGTAAGAACTTGTATAATAAGGGTTTGAGGAAGATTTAATAAGCTTTTCAAGCTATGTCAAACTCCCATATATTTTCTAGACTCGCTACTCTCAAGGACAGCAGATGCAGGGCCTTAGCGAGAAGCAGTTCTATCAGGAATCACAGGACTCTTGCCACAGAAGAGATCAAAAGAAACTGGTCACACTTCTCAACATTGCTACATCAGAGAGAAATCTGTAACCATACTGCGGGTCTGATTAGAAGGCTCCGTGACTGGAGATTATGCCAATGAGTAACTAAAATTTGAATACAGGCCCTATTAAAGGCCAAAAATTATGACAAAATTGCAGTGCCAACATGTGCTTTTTCAATTTTCCCAAGTTTTCCCATGCACCAGACTACAGAAAGGAAAAAATGCAAAGCTTACGGAAGAAACTCTGGATTAAAGGCAAGATCCAGTAGCACCTCGTAAGCCAGATGCTCACTCCCTGGCAACAGACGGCTTAGCAATGCCATAGCAACACAGTGATGGAGTGAGGCATGCTGGGCATAATCCGGACAAGTGTCTGCCTGTACAGGAAACAAAACAACAGATAAATGTACTGTATCATTTGTCAACAAGGCAATCAACAAGGACAGGAGGGTCAACCGAGACATAGATCTCACTGGAAAGACAGAGACTGAGGCAGACTACAAGAACTGTCAGCATTCATACCATGATCTTTCTGCTTCCCTGAATTGTCTTAGATAGTCAGACATCTTTTTCAGCAGCACACTTGGAAACTTTGTTCTCACTCTAGCCCAAAGACAGGCAAAAATATAATTTTGCCATCCAAAGTATTTTGGATCTAAATCACCACATCAGTAACTGTAAAGATATTATTTGCTAATGGGGCATTAAAAGACAGCTGAAGAGTCACCAGACCTAAGTCAAATATGAGAAAGAACATGGATGCAAAGACCAGTTGCCAGTCTGACACACTGAGTTGGAGAGGCCAGGGTAAAGTCAATTCCTCGGGTGAAAGAAATGAAAGGACTAATAACGATACCATTCTCCGAGCCAATGCTAACACAAAGTACTGCAGATGATATTCATGGCGCAGGATCCATGCAGATGAGGGAGTTACAGAGGGAGGTCTGGTCTGCCAGCTTTGATGCAGATAATCCTTCAAGCCTCTGAAGCCCAGCACAGAGCTGTACTATAAAGGAATCAGAAGTGGAGACAAATACTACTAAGACAGTTCGTGCTTGGAGGAAAGTAAAACATAGCTCTCTCCAAGGCCTACCCCCTACCTTCTCCCATGAGAATTCCTCTTGGCTACTCCAAAAGGGATATTTAAAAATAGCCTGATAAATATCTGCTTTTCTGCCTCAGGTCTCACCTGCATTCATCATGACCATCCCCACCACAGGTAACCAATAGTCACTGCCTACATCTTCCATAGTGCTTTGTAAGGCAGAAGTCTGGCCAGTGGCTTAAGAAGTTTTTCTCTCATCTGTCCAGATATCGCTATTAGTAACCAGTCAGCTAATTCAAGATGACAGAGGAAGGTTTTGAGAAAGCTTATGCTAGATGCTCCTTCTCTCTAGGGCTCTGCCATTTCCTCTTCAGAGTTTGCAGTCTTCCATGACACTCTCATTCTAAAAATTCAGGGCAACCAGAAGTGAAAGAAACCCCTTCAGTCGCTGTAGCACTCATTCTCTTGTTTAATTTTATCCCGTTTTTCTTTGTTATATATGCTTCAACCATCCCTTTCCTCCTCTGGCACTCAGTTATCTATTTTGCTTAGCCAAACAACAGTTATTTAACCCTTCTCAATGTTCTTTATAAATCCCTCCTTTAAGCATCATCATCATTCATCACCTGCTCTATAATTCCAGCTTCCCAATGTCAACTGGATATTGGAATTGAAAGACAGAAGATATTTTTCAGATCCTCGTCCCACCTATTCTGAAAATGGGGGGTATTTCTCTCTATAGTACTTTGATATTTTTAAAATAAAAATACACAACAAGTCCTTTTTTTAATAGTCCTACTAACATCACTCTTAAGCCTGGGAAGATACAAATACTAACCTCCCTCACAAGCATATCATCATTCACCTAGAACTTATGGTGAAAAAGTCTATTCTCACCTTGCTGGTCAGGCCTTTGTGAATGCGAGTGATGCTATTGATGAGAAAGAGGAGGGCAGTGAGGAAGGGGAAAGGTGACTTGGAGCCAACCAGGCTCAAAGGAGGTTTGTCTCCAGTGCAACTCAGAGATGCAATGTTGAATACAGATTCTGGTGCTGGGGAACAGGACAGAGGGTTGCACAAAGCAGAACATGGCCTGTGTGAACAGATAAAGAAAGACGGGTCAGGTCAAAAGCACTCATACTACTGAAGAATTTTCTTGTAGGAATGTTACTCTTTGAACTGTGCCACCCATTGCAGTAAAACAGAAACCCCGAAGCCTGTGCAAGAAAAAACCTAGTATCACAGTTGGTCAAGTAAGCATGATCGCCATACAAGCTAATGCTAGTGAGCTGTCATGAATTCTAATCTTCAGCCAAATTGTTCATGATGTGCAGAAATACTCGTGCAGTGACGCATCTCTGATATCAAACATTTGAAAGCATTGGGCCTTTGATTAAAAAAAAGTACACATTTCCCCACGTACATACGTAAACCAGGCTAATAAAGCTGCCCACCCACTCAAGACATTTCAATAATAAATTGGCAGGCAAAGCCAAAAAGCCAGCTTATATCTAAAATTGACATTGCAAAAATGCTGCCCCATATGTACTCATGAAATGCATATTTTTAAAGTCTATTCAGAAAGAATCTAGCTTTAACGTACGTCAGCGTGAATGTGCATACTGCTCTTGGTGTGTGTGCTCACTCTCCGCAGGCAAAACTAGAACTTTTCATACCAGCAGTGCTTACAGGGCCCACACTAGACATACCCATGTCTGTACAGGCAAGACCACTATAATGAAGAGTGACCATAAGCATGTTGCTCAACGGTAATGGAGCAACAGAACAAATCCTGTCAAAGACCCATATCATTACTCTATGACAGAGAACTAATTCTTTAAATGCATTGCTCTTCTTTCCACTGGCATTACCATGTAGGAGATGCGTGAACACATCTGGGGCTCACAGAGTACCCCGAACTCCTGGACCTAATCTGCCCAGAATGTTTAGACAAGATTGTCAAAATATTAAGGCAGAGATTAGCTGACTCTTCATTTTTACCAGCCAGTGTTAAGAACAGCCTAGGAGAATTCTTGCTGATGGGCTTTTACAGCTTGACCAAACCCATTGTTTTCAGACCTCAAGGACAGGCAGGAAAGGGTCTAATGAGTACCCTTGTGTTAGAAGCTTTGGTGCTAAGAGCTTCAGACCTCAGTTCTCAGTCATGAAAGAACATGGGCCAAACTGTTTGGTGACCGTTCAAATACCACTTAAACCCAAAGATTTCAAGTGCCCCTTATATCAGATGTTCTCAGAAGCAGACGGATGTCTCCCTGACTACAAGTTAGGCCTTTTAGGTTCCCCCTCTCCAGAGGATTGATCACAGGCTAGTAGGGAGGCTCCCTCTACAGCAGAAAGGCAGGATATCTGCAGTGCTTAACAGTTCCCAGAGCCACAGACAAAGTTTGTGTTATCCAAATGTCTGAAAGAACAGTTTGGTATCTGGCCTTTCACTTTCTTGCAGGGGCTTTCAAAGCCTTAGTGAAGCTCTGCAGGAGCTTAAAGACGACAGTCTAGTTTAAATTATTTATATAAGCAGCATCACACAGAGCACATGAATGGTACATGCACACACACACTCACCTCCCTGATGTAAGAGGGACTCAAATTGACGTTACTATTTGTTTTTTTCTTAAACCAGTGAAACCAAAGAAGAATCAAAGCCAAAAATGACTAAAATCAATCTGAAATTGATACGAAAAACACAGCTAGATGGAAGGGCAGAGATGCAGACCCTGCAGCAGCACCAGTAGGAAAGGAGGAACTGGAGAACTTCTGTGGCTATCATGCTTTTTGCTGTGAGGGGAGAGGGGACAGAGCAGGGTGTAGACAGAGCCCTACTGCACTCTAATTCACACATATGGGGCACATGTGTACAGGGGAAAGAAACGGGATGGGGAAAACTGCCACACAGTACAGTATAGAAATGAGGCTCCCTTACCTTCTGGCAACAGCATCTTAGCAGTGAAATGATTTTACCTGAGCAGGTCCCACATGCTGTGTATGGCTGGCTGGCTGAGAAGGGGCTGCAGCACCTCAGATGTCAAACGTTCCAGTTCCTCTAAGCAGTCAATTGGATTGACCGATGGCTGCAGAAGACATGGAGAAAGACAGGAAAAGATGGTGAATGAAGGCATTCCAGTGAGGGCAAAAAGGCAGGTTGATTTAATTGCTTTCTCTGTGTTTATTATCTTTTTGCCAGACCACATCATCTACAAAGTGGTACTGCTCTAGGTTAGAGCTGGCCTCACTGCTGGTAGTGTGGAAGCTGAGAGCTGGCACCTCAAGGTTTTCTTGCACCCAAGTATTAAAACGCATCACAGAGATTTCTTAATTGGCTGGAAGTAAGGTATGGGATCCTTGGGATCACGATTCTCTAAATGAAAGCTTGCCCTAAGTGGCTAAACCCCCCTCCCCATACCATCTACGTGCTGATCTTTCCATTTAGCTTTAAGATGACACAAAGGTGATCAGAACTACCTTGATAAAGCAGAGTGGCACCATGAGGGTCTCCAAGAAAATTTAAAAAAAAAAAAAAATCAACTGTATGAAGTGCGATTGACCTACCCATCAAAGCATGACTGTGGATGAACACTGCACAGAGGAGGATCTGTGGGTTTTAGAGAACCATCCGAATTCTTCCGACCCTAGTGAGCAATATTCCATGTTGAAGGAACATGCTGGCAAATTTTAATGTTCTTTCCCTTCATTAGAATGCTGCTTTAGGATACAGAAATACTCATTTCTATAACATAAAACCTGATTTTCCCCCCAGGTGAAATCCCCTCCAGAAATCAGTAAAATCTACATGAAGATGTTAACCTTAGTTTTTAGTTGTCTAACAAAAATATTCCAAGACAGTTCCAGTATACACTAATCTAGTTACTATACAAGTTGATTTTTCTTTTTTGCGCTAGTCCATTCAAATGTGCTACATGCAATTTTTTTTTTTTTTAAATCAGATTAGCTAACCACAGGTAGATGATTGAACCTCTTTTTAAGTGGAAATAAAAAAATCTTATGTCATAGTTCAAGGACTTAAGAAATTATTTTGTCAGCCACTCTTCTGGGTTATCTATAAAGGTTGAAAAGGAGTATTAACTTCTTGGTTATCCTGGTTCTCTAATGCTCAGGACCTAATGACAGCATGTGAAGGGTACTACCAACCTTTGGGGCACTGAAAGATACTGGCAGTTTCCACCCCAGCCACAGCTAACAAACTCAGTTGCTTTGGGCAAGTTTCAGAGGAGTTGCAGAAGTGTGAATAACTATAGCCATTAAGTTACCCCCACACCCTGAAGACGGCTCTCCCAGGTCAGAACTCAGGCATGTCAGTTGGGCAGAAAAGAGGAAATCTCCATTTATCTTTAAAACATGAATCTTTAAGGTAGCTAAAGTATAAGACATTATTCTTCAACAGCGTCACACTGATGTGTCACCTTCAGAAAACTCACTTTAAAAGATGGTCACATACTACAACTGTAACTGGGTTACAGAATCTGACCTTAAATGTCAGTGGGGCAGCAAATAAATTTATCTTTATTGTTTCCTATCCAAAGTTCATATGGCATGACCCTCAATGCTCAATCTTCCAACCAGATTATTGCAGTGTAGCTGTCCACATGTAAGCTCTCAGACCACAGCAAATGAGAAAATGTGCAACTTGATTTAGGCCACAAGGAGAAAGGACTGCCAAACTAAATTAGGTCATATTTGCTTCATGCTTTGGATCTCTGCAGTAAATCAGAACAGTCACAGCTCTAGAACATACCTTGATCGAGACTCTGAGCCCAAAGGAAGAAAGGACAAGAAAGGAAGACAGTGATATTTGGCACTGCTAATGTGAAGGATCAGCAGACTTACCTGACCCTAAATGCCATGCAGCCTGAATATGAGCTGTGGTAGACAAAATCTAGTCCTCAGCTAGATGCCTCAATGTCTGTCTTTTTCAGCATTGCCTGTAAGTTCAGGTTTTCAGAGGTAATACACAAGCTGATGCTGGCGAGATGAAAAGACACCCTGTATTTTCAGGCCTTACCTGTTGGCTGCAAGCACTGTAATAAACTCCCAGGTAGATCACATAAGTTGTGGTCAGAGGCTGGAGAGTTTGCCAAGTTTCTGTCTGGGATATCTCCTGGAGGAATTTTTTCAGACTGGTCTCAAGGAAGGGCTGTAAGCCTGACACTTGATTCCATGCTACTGGAGGAGGTGGAATCTGTTCACTATCTTCCGAGCTATTAGTGAAACACAATGGAAGAATGACACAGGATAGCAAATATGTCTCAGAAACAATTGTCTCTCTAAACCATCATTTTTAATAGCAAGATTTCCAATTGCATGTAGTCTGGAAGGCAATACCCGACAACAGCCACCAGGGGGGGCGGGGGGGAGAAATCTTTGCACGGTCCCACAGACCAGACCAAATCAATTTAGGCAGAAAGGATGAATGCAGAATCTACTCCTGAAGGCTTAAGTTTCTTCACCTATCCTACTCTGTCCTTGAGCTATGCTCTAGTTTTACCGGACACACTACCTCAGTATCCAGCTTTAGTTACAGAGTTTCTTGCTTTTCACCAGAAAAAGTACCTGTGTCTTCAGCAAATCCTACTGCTTTGATGTCTATCAAAACCAACAACCTCCTAATCCTGACCCATCTTGGTCTCTGCAGAGAGGTTCTTTCCTCCAAACCTCAGGGAGGTTACTTTCTTTTCCCCAAAGGGAAGATCAAGGGAAATTCCTAGCTCCTTTCAGCAGGGCATTTGGCTAACACTGCCCTTCTGCCCCATAGCTGAATGCAGATTTTTACTCCTGCCTCTTGTCAGGCTAGCAGGTATACAGCTGTCAGATTAGATACCCCTTCTGACCTTGTGTCAGAGGGAATACATCCCACCATGCAGGGATTCACATGTGGGACAGTAAACCATCCAAAATGAAGGGAAAACAGAAGGCTATAACCAGGTCTCCAAATCAAAGAGAGGAAAGACAGGATGCCAACTACTCGGATACACAGAACTGGTGACAAAGAGGGCCCACCTGCTCAGCTTGGCCTGCAGCTCTGCTGTGTAGCCTGCTGTTTGCGTCACATGTATCAGCAGAGTAACTACTGCCGTAGCTCGCTGGACAGACAACTCAATCACAGGGCTCTTCCCACGGCAAGTGCTGAGCAATTCAGGCAGGGACTGCAGTATCCTCACCAGCACAGGGTAGAGATCCCTATAGTATGAAGCACAGAATAGACGAGGTTGGAAGGGGTCTCTGGAGATCATCTATAGTTCAACTCCCGGCTCAAGCCAGGTCAGCTAGAGCAAGTCTGCCCAGGAACCTGTCCAGTTGGATTCTGAATCTCTTCAAGGATGGAGAGTCCACAATCTTCCTGTGCAACCTGCTGCAGTGTTTGATCGCATTCACAGTAAAAATCTTTTTCTTACACTTAAGTGAAATTTCCTGTATTTCCATTTGTGTCCATTGCTTCTTGTACTTTCACTTCATACCCCTGGAAGAACCTGGCTCTATCTTCTTTACACCCTCCCATCACTATTTATAAAGATCGCTAAAATGAGATTATGAGAACCATCACCACCACCAAAATAACAAAAATAAACAGACATGGAAAAAAGATGACAAAGGAAGAATACTGTCATTCCAAATTCATCTGAATGGGACCCACCTAATACTCTTCCTCCAAGCATTTAGATAATGTCTTGGAAAACTACTTTTATTTTATTGTTTCCCTAGTTCTCAAATTCTTAGCCAAAGTATCCACAGTTATAATCATACAAATTTAAGGAATCTTCTGCTGTTTCTCTTTCCTCAACGCTATTTACAGTGCTAAAAAATTATATACAGTTTTTATTCTTTATTAGCCAATACACCTGATTGGGCTGGAGACCACAAAATGCTGCTGCGGAGAGAGAATCTCCCTTCTGAAACTTAATACTGGCCTTCCTTTTACTCCTCGTCAGAGCAATGCCATAGCCATCTCTGTGCTTCCAAGTCAGTGCAATTACAGGAAGAAGATTCAATGCTTGAGGTAGGTCAGACTTATCCCAGTGCAGACCTTGACGGTCAAGCACAAGAACTTGTACTGAACTGAAAGTCGATGCAGGATGCAAGAGTTTGTCTGCATCAGTCTGCCTCACTTAGCATGCATGCTGGTGACTGCTGCCCATAGACTGCCTTTATGTCATCAGATTCAATCCTAGGTGTGCTGCAAACTATGTGTCTTGATGTCACAGAAGCACAGAGTATTCATGTCTTCAAGGGGAAAAAGATGCAGCCCTAAAAAGTTAGGGTGGTCTCCCATAGTACAGAGGAGAAACAACAAAATATCAGTGCTTAAACACAGGAGATAAAGAACAACCAGAAAAAAGACAATACTCAACACAAATACTTTTCGAAACTGTGAGTTTTACTGCAGGAGGCCAGAGAAAGGGAGATAAGACTCCCTAAAGGGAGTAGAGACTAGGCCTAGAGATCCCTATATTTGCCCCTCTGGAACAGGATGTCCATTTTCTTTGCTGTGCCCTCCACCCCATTTCTCCAGCTTTGGACTGTACCTGTAGAGATCACAGGCCTGACCATAGCCAGCCGCCACAGCCCACAATCGGAAGGCTTCGGTGCTTAGCCTGATGGCTTCTTCCCTTGGCAGAAGCAGATCCAGCGGGTCTTCAGCTATAAATCGACTTAACCGACTTTTCATTTCAAATTTGTTAAGCTGTAAAACAAACAAACAAAAAAGAAAAGAATTAACAACAAAGACGACCAAGGGCTAAGAGACAACAGTTGCATGCATCATTACCTCACTACTCTGACACACCAAAAGAGCTGCAGATTTCAATTCAGCTCATTCTAAACTCCTCTTGCGCTGTTCAAATCTGTCTTTATCTTGTGTAATCTTAAGGAGCATAGTACAAAGGATCAGTAAATAGTCAATGGCTATTAAGAGAAGTATTCCTGGAAGGGATGCCTAGGTGTTACCTAATCCATTCCTAACACAAATCAACTACACCTGAATCATTCCTGACGGAGGTTTGTCTAGCCCACACACGCTCTTGTTTTGGATGCTCTCTGCAGCATTTAACTGATTTTTAAAAAATATATAATTATCCTTCTTTAAGTAGTCATAAATAGAACTCTATTAGTCAAGATTACATGTAAAGATATATCTTATGAAAAACACTGTATACAAAAGTACTGAATTGATGCCGATATTCTTTTTGGGAGGTCATACTACATGGCTTTCAGAGGTTCTACAACCTAAATCTTTCCATGATTCTGTGTTTATTTTATAAAAAGGGTACCTCCTGCCTATTACTTTTATAAGATTATAGAATTTTGATGCCTTGGAAATGTTCTGAGGTTATTTTAGTATTGAATTAAGCATGACATGACTCATTTGCAGTTCTCTAGAAATATTTTTTATCCCTCCCAACAACTGGGTATTTTTGCTTAACTATAAAAAAAGAGCTTCTCTTTCCTTCTCCCACACATACAAAGCTTGTGTTCTCTGTCTAAACAAATGAGATAACAATGTCTTTTTCACAACACAAGAACATATTATAGATAATTTAAAATTCAAATGCTTTAGAGACATCTTGTAGGGAAATCAATACACACCAGCAAGAAAGCAAAGGAGCTGATGAATCAAACTACGAATTCTGACACCCATCCTACAGAACAGGGGGCAAAGTCAAATTAACTTCCAGAGGAGGAAGATGGAAGAATTTTTGGTAGCTAAAATAAATTCCTACATTGATAATTTTGATTTAGTTTTTTTATGATCTTCCATTCCCATGTTTAAGTGCTTGTAGCAAGCCATATGAGAGTGCAACAGAACCAAAGCCTGAGTGGCAGGAACCTTGTAAGCAATTTTTGCATGGCTTGAAACACCTGGAGTACACAAAGCCTGAAATAGAGTAAAATTCAGAGATTTTCTATTAGGTTCCTAGCACCACTTAACAGCCTTTAAATATCTGACTATCCATCATCAGCACATTATTCTATGTATTTTATAGCACAGACTGGTGGTGTTCTGCTGATGTTAGCAATTTCCTGGATGGCAATTTATTAGATGCTATTAACAATACCGAACCAAAAAACCCTAAGAGGTGCTCATTGCACTGTAATGGGTGCTGCTGTTGGTAGAGGTTATGCATTTATAGCACCAGTGTGATGACCTATATGAGTGAATGCAATTATCTCTGAAGTGGAAAACCTGTCCAAAAGTAGATAAGAGGGGCTGGAAATACTGATAAATGACCTCTGAATTATTAAGACAAATGAGTGTCAGGAAAGTTCAACCAGAATTGTAGAACACAAGGATAGTGATTAAATCTCTGGTTTATACAGTCCTAAGCCGCCTATCACTGGAACACGGGAGACTACAGAGCATCACACACCAATGTGTGCTCTAAACATCTGCTGTTGGTCAGTTTCACTGAGCTGTGCCATGTGATTTTGCATAACTGCGCTATGTAAAACAAAAAAAAAGCAGAGAAAAACTTGAGACAGCTCTTCTACTGGGACACACCAGAAGGCATCATTATTATGACGCCATGAACAATTCCTTCAACACACATATGCACCTTCTTCAAAATTATTATTTCAGCTTCAGCTCAGAGTCACGTCCAATTAATCCTCTATCTTTACTTAGAAAGTAAGGCACAGAGAACAAACGCCTTTCCAATCAGAAAAGCTCTTCTGAGAACCGCTCACCAGTCTGGCTGTTGCATTTCGGCCTCCAGATGCCAACACTCTGATGAACTTCATAGCAGTAGCACAAGCAACTCCGTGGAGGCTGGTGAGTAAACACCCTGGTTCAGCCACTTGGGGATCCCACTGAGTAGGGAGAAATTCCCTGACAATGGTCTCAATCAACCGAGGACAGTCAAGCAGCTGTAGAGAAATATCAGGCAGCACAAATAACTAAAGGTATGCAACTATGCAGACATGCAGAAGACATGCAAAACACACAAGTTTGTCTGATCTCCTTGCCATAACTTTACCTGCTTCTTTCTTCCCTTTTTCAAACCTTTCTCTACTATTCCCAAGCTCCTGTACAATGGGAGATTTACCTGGCTGCATGCTTCAGAGGAGTGCCTTGCTATGTGGGTGAGGATGTGCAGTATATCCAGGACTACTGTTGGAACAGGTCGTACCACCTCCAGGATGTACCTCAGCCGGTGCTGGATCCGTGTCTTCAAAAGTCCCTGAAAGGAGGCGGGGGGGGGTGGGGGGCAGAATTCCATTATGCTCTTAATGATGGCTCTCTGAACTGCAGTTGCTGGAAGACTAAAGCAGATTCAATTACATCTTCTGCAGAGAGACAGTTTTAAAATTACCAGTGGGGAAACAGAGATAAGTTTCTGTGGATTTGCCAGTACGCTGAGCAAGAGTTAGCTCAAGAGAGCAGGAATGACTGAACTTCTGTTCTGAATTCTGAAACTAGTGGGGTTTGGATACTTGTGTTTTCCAGAATATGAAACTGTAAGTAACAGGGAATAGGAAAACAACCTTCCCTATAAAGGACTACTAAAACCTAATGTGGCTGAAAAGGGTTCTCATGCTCCTTGAATCATTTTGGCTAGACACCACCTCCACTGCTCTTAATGATGGCTCTCTGAACTGCAGTTGCTGGAAGACTAAAGCAGATTCAATTACATCTTCTGCAGAGAGACAGTTTTAAAATTACCAGTGGGGAAACAGAGATAAGTTTCTGTGGATTTGCCAGTACGCTAGCAAATGAGCAAGAGTTAGCTCAAGAGAGCAGGAATGACTGAACTTCTGTTCTGAATCAGACCACTAGTGGGGTTTGGATACTTGTGTTTTCCAGAATATGAAACTGTAAGTAACAGGGAATAGGAAAACAACCTTCCCTATAAAGGACTACTAAAACCTAATGTGGCTGAAAAGGGTTCTCATGCTCCTTGAATCATTTTGGCTAGACACCACCTCCACCTAATGCAGCACTCTGTCTGATAGTACCTGTTATGTCAGATAAAGCTGACAGAAGCAGAGAACAGACACCAATTCCTATTTTGCACTAGGAGAAGAGAGATGCAGAGAGATTATGTGATTTTTATTTTATGGTTCACAGAGCAGAAGGCCACAATCAGTGGTGGTGCTAGGAAACAAATCTTCAGTTTAAGTGACAGCATTATGCATTCATAGTTCTGGGAAAAGGCAACTCCACAACACCCGAGTTCATAAGTACCGACACTTTTAAAAAGTTGTGGCCAAGCAAGGTTGTAGTTCTAGGCCTGACTGAGCTCAGCTGCTAGTTTAAATACTCCTTTTCCAACTGTGTGGAGTAATTGGGTTGTAACAGCCAACAAGTAGGTAGAACAGTGGAAAATTTTATCCCAAATATTTTCTGAGTTCAGGCCACTTGGAACAAGTTAAAATCCATTATGCTGAACCACACAACTGTTTTCAGAATCACAAACTGATCTCATCTCTTCTATCTACAACTCTTTTGTTAAGCTTTTTAAACAGCGTCACCTAGTAGAATACATCTGAAATCATGAAGCCTCTAAATGAGACCAGATGCCCAAGTACAGTAATTCATTTGCCCAGTAAAGCTTTTAACCAAGTGCCATTTGAACACAGGCTCAAGTACATGGGCTAAGTGATGTGATCACAGGTTTTAATGATTGCAGAAGGCAAGAGAGTTGCATCAGCTTCACCAAGGTTGGGTTTCAGATAACAAAGATTGCTATTTTTAGATCTCCTATCAGGAATGTGGGATTAGGCTTAAATATGTGAGGAATTCCTTCCAAATGCTGTAACTCTTTATCTGAGAAATGCAAATATGAAGAATGAAATTGGGGAAATGCTAGGTAGCCACCTTATGTCAAATACAAAAAGAGTGTCATTGTATAAATCTAACTAGTTCTGAACTACCTAGCTGTAATGCTCATGTTTAACTTCACAAAAGTGCATACAGACACTTTAATAGTGGCTGGAACCTTTTCACTTGTAGCTCAAGTAAGTGAGCTTGAAAACCATGTCTGTATGCAGTCTTTCAGCGAGCCTTACAAGGTCATCAGTGTTCTTGTTGCCAATTTCCCTAGAGGAAGTTAAAGATACTTAACGATACTGAAATCACACACGTCAAGCCTCAACATTTTTAGAGATCAATAAAATAACTTTCCTGGTAATATATGACAGGAACATAACATCCAACAAGCCAGGGAAGAGTTCTAATTCTTGTTCAGAATGTTCTTAATAGCATACACAGGAGGATAGACATTTCAACAGCACACATAGCCACTGTGCAGAGCCTATTTTCCTAAAAAGATTTCAGGTCTAGCTCTGTGCTTACCTTTACAACATCATATCGGGCCACATCTGGATCTGGCTTGTTTTCATCCTTTAATTTTTTATCTTGAGACTTCTCTGTTCCATTTAATTCTTCCTCTTCCTCCTCTTCTTCCTCCTCATTGTTGGGGACAAAGGGGAATGCAGCCATCCCTTGGTACCATGAGAAAGTCCAATCAAGATATTTCTATGAGAGTAAAAGCACATAAAATAAAATTTTCACAAAATAATCATGGAAGACAAAAAAATTTCAAGTATGCTTTTGATTACGGAATGCTTTATTGATTCCTACTTAACCCCAGGAAAACAGGAACACAATAAAGGGTATTGGAAACATGTACAAGTAGAACGCAATGCTTTTTCAGGGAAGTGATTTTAACGTATGACCCACACACACTTGGGAAACCATGAAAAGCAATTACTGTGTGGTGAATTAAATTCACTACACAGGTAACAGAAATGCAGCTTAACTGGAAAACATTTAAGATAAAACTAAATAAATAAACCACCAAGGCTCTAGAAGTTAAACTGGAATTTGGCATTTATTGGCTCTATTCCCATTTCTGGATCTGTGTGGAACTTAGGTCATAAATAATACAGAATGGTCATGTAAAAATTGGTATGTTAAAATAAAGACTGCCTGGTGTATTTTTTCATGTTTGTTTGGCTTTTGTTTGAAAACCCCTCAGCTTCAGCAAATAAAAAAACCCCTTTTTTGTTCACAGCTAATGACAGTGTCAGATACTCTCAAGTTCTAGGGCAACACTGCAATAAGTGAGCTTTCAACTCTTCAGAGAGGGGACTGCTCCCATAGCAGATCTACTTCTCCCAAAATGTTTTAGAATATAAAAGACAGTCAAATTGAATGTTTGCACTACTTAATAACTGCTTTAAATTTCCATTTCCTGAACTGGCAACCAGAAATAACTACCACATTAGTCAGAAAAGAAGTGGTAGACTTCAACTAAACCCTGAGCTGTTTTGAAAAAATTCAAATGGAAGTGCCAAGGAAACGCAAGTTATTATCAGACATTAAAAAAAATTTAAAAAAGCAATATTAAACAAAGTTGGTGAGTGAATGACATGGTCCGAAGAGGCCTGACTTTAGGGTACAAAGCTATGAGTCCATCTGGAATACAGAGTTTGGGACTATAGCCTTCCTTCCATCAAGAGAAGGAAAAGCACAAGACAGAGTATCTGGGTCTTCAAAGGAAACAGAAGAAAGGTGCTTCCTTCCCACAGCCATCGATGAATGAACAAAACCTTCAGACAGCATGATTTTTATGCGTGTTGATCTTCTGTGTTTATAGTGGGGATAAATCCTGTTTCATCTTCCAAATCCTGGAGCAAAAGGCCAGACTTCCAGCCCTGTCCCTTCCTCAGAGACCTTCTGAAACTCAGCAGCATGAGACTCTAGGAAGGACTCTCCGAATGAGAAAAATATACTGACACAGCACTCACAGTGCTGCTTTTGGCATCGAGAGAGTCAGCAATCCCCGCTTATACAAGACATCACGCCACAAGCTTTGATCAGAGAATCAGAGCACTGCAGTTATAAACCAGAGTAATATCAGAAGAAAGAAAAGCACATCAAGAAGCATTAATTACCTACCACGGGTGGGCAGGACTCATCTAGCAGAACACCATTAGGCTCATAGCTTAGAAAAGGAGCAAGATGTGGAGAAAGCTACCCAGTCCTTCATTTCTCTTGCCTCGCCACTAGGGAGAGCTATAAAGGCCTGGGAGAAGTTGCAGGGGGCTTCTTGAGATCTACCTGCTCTTCTTTATCACCAGCCCCTTTGCAGTCTGACACAGGAGCAGCTCTCATGGAAGGAATTTGAAACACAGCCCACAGCATGCTTTGCCTATAATGGGCTGCTTCTGTCCAACCAGGAAGACATCTTAATCTTGCCGCCCAGGGCTCTCTAGTATCTCTGAACACCCAAAAGAAGTTTCAACCTTCTAACAGGAGAAAAGGCATCAGGGAGAAAATAGACACATGAGAAGGTGAAATTAGGTATTTATCAGTGTAAGAAAAGCATTTGAGAACAGCAGAAAATGGACAATGAGAGAAAAAGAAAACAGCATCATTATGAGGCATAAGGGAAAACAGGGAGAATATTTAACCTGTTCGGAAGCAGGAAAACTACAAAGCAAGAAGCCAACAATATAAGAGGCCATATTAAAAAAACTAAATTGTATACATATATTAGTAGTGGCCTGATCTAGATTGTAAAGACGTCAAAAGGAAGAGAACCTCAGCAGGCTGCACTGAATTTAATCATGGAGCAGAACTAATTCAAACAGGAGAAAAGATGTCCGAATCTCTCAAACTGGGATAACGCACTCTCGTCTGTCCCAAGAGCACAGCAATGGCATTCTATTGACCATTAAGCTAACCCATCCAGCAAGCCTTTGTTCAAGCTACTTACCATATCTTCTCATTCTGATTCCTGTAAACAGCTCAGCATGAAATCAAACCCAGGCACTTAATCATTGTCTCACCTCATCATCGAGTGACACCAGCAGAGCCCGAAGAGCACCAACAGATGCTGCCATGACATTATCCACTGCATCATCCAGCGAGAAGCGCAGCAAGAAGAGAAATCCAGCATCAAGCAGCAGACGCAGAATGCTGCCCTTCAAGGAGGCAGCAAACTCTCCAGCCCTGGCCTGAAACGTATGCCACACAGAGCCAGTGTTAAAGCTCAACTGGGTACATCTCAACATTCTGTGTGTCTGCCTCTTCCCATTTCTACTGTAAAGCAGCTAAACCGCGTGCAGGTTTTTTTCCTTTATTTTCTCCTCCTTTCATTCTACAGAGGCACGTAACTCCCGTTCCTTAATGCAGGAAACCTTTCTTTCTGAAGTCTGGACCCATCTTCTGACTTCACCCTGTTCTGCCCCATCATTCTCAAAACCACACTGTTTCTTCTTCTTCTGCCTCCACTGCTGTTGGAGGGAAGGTTAGCACTTCCCCTAAGAGTGAGGCGGAAATGTGCACAGAAGTAAATATTCATTTTGCTTTATGCTATTGGCACATCGCTCTACGAGTAGGCTGGTTCATTTTCACCTCCTACAGAAAAAGCATATCATGAGGCTGGCTCAGACAACAGGAGCGAAAGGGTCACTGCCAAGGACAGGTTTGTCACAAAAGTAACACCAATAAAATAGCTTGTGTTCAAAGCAACGACAGAACTGAAGTTGCAGCACTGCTGCTGAACAACACTTGGAAGCATCTCCCTCCAGAGAAACCTGAAACTTAGTTTGTTATATCCCAACACTTAACTTTTCTAACAGCAAGGAGATCCTCAGTGAAAAAGAATGCCCTGCTGGTGATTTTGCTCACCTTCATTGAATAGTAGAAAGCAAACAACTAGTACCAGAGAATCTGGGCCCTGATCCACCAGAAACTTGAATTATGGGGAGGAATTCCATGGAAAGTGACTGACTTACCTTTTGAACAATACGACCCAAGACCTGTAGAGCCAGTGTCCTCTGTTGAATAACTTGGCTGCGAGACAAATGAAAGAGCTCTTGGAGAGAATAACCAGCCCTCTAAATGGGAAGGGAAAAAAAAAAACCACACAAACCAACACACCTCAACAAAAAACTCAGGTATAGGTAAAAATAGGCCCCTTAAAATAAGATTAACTGTACAATACTACATAACGGGAGGTAAACTGCAATGCAATGTTGTTTGCTGCTTTGTGGCAATTGCAAAAGAGATTCTAATCATTGATGCGACAGGAGAAAACTGACTTCTTAAGAAAAGGATGTATGTGCGCTTTTTTCCAACACCACAGATCCTTAAGGGCATTAAAGGGAAAAATCATTAATGGAGTTTTCTGAAAGCAAAGCAGTTAATGCGTACAGACCCAACTTCTCTTCGAAGCTTGTTTCAAAAGAAAATCATCCATCCACACTTTCCTAAGGTTTTTGTCATTAAAAAGCCTTGACACAAAAGCAATCTGCCAAATAAAACACAGAAAACGGAAATGGGCGTGCCCTTTCGACTACATTACACCTACCTCTGCCTCTTCTCCATGGTGATGCAGGCCTAGATGTGTCGGTAAATCAGCATCTGCAGGAATTAATTCTCCTTTTAAACTGAATCGAGCTTGCATTCCCTACAATAGAAGGGTGGAGGGAGAAAAATATTATTTCTATTGCCTTCCACTCCATTAACCACTTAAAATACCACTTCTTACATCAACTGCTGGAAGGTGACGGTTCAAAAACTCCCCAGGTCAGGCCTCAAATTCTTCAAAAAATTTACTCCCCTCTCCTTTTTTCTTGGCTTTCAGACCTGTTTCATCCCAGGTTACAGTTGCTAGACTCTCACTTCCTAGCTCTATTGAGCACTACAGACTGAACTGACCACGTATCATCCCACCCTGTGGAAGACACTGGGGAATATCTCAGCCTGATGAAATCTTACAGAATGAGTAACCCGAGGACTAGTTTTTGAAGCCTTCAAAACTGTTACTGCTGAGAAGCATGATCCAGACACAAACATGAAAAATATCAGTTTCTGCTTTCAAACCTTTTTTGTTTTCTTCTGCCGGGGTGAGGGCAAATCTTTCATCCATTCCAGCTTCTCAAACTCCACATTGTCCATATGAATCCATTCCTTCTTGGGCTTCACAGGCAGATCATCATCTTTGGGGGGGGCAAAAAATGGCAGTCTTACCTTCCAAGGCAGGAATGAAGAAAATACTGTTCCCTCTTTGCCAACCTACTTAAAGACTTAAAGACCGCATCAAATATAGGATTCATGTAAAATAAGAAGAAAACAATTTTCAAATTGACTGTTGGATGATGCATAAACATCAAAGGTTTAAAGCTGTTTTCATCTTCCGTGAGAGCTAGAAGAGGAAGTAAACAGCACTGTAATGAAATTCACAGACAAGGCTAATTTGGGAGAAGTTGAACAGAAGTCAGAACAGTCATAAGGCAAAGCGATCAGAACCAGGGCAGAAAAATAATATCAGCCCTACTTTTGAGAAAGCAAACTAATATCATCCAAGAAGGGAGGCATTAGGGGAGATGTGAAATGATTCAAAAGTATTAATGCAGAGAGGTCCAAGCAAATTATCAGAAGTTAGTATGATTTCAGCCTAGATACACTGGAGAGAGCACAAACACTACTATTCGTGCTTTCGTCACATTTGCGATGCTGCTCTTCATTCTGTGTCCCCTTCTAAAGACTTGAGGAGATCAGCTTGGGAAGAAAAGATTGAAACAGCTGAACATTTACACAGCTTGCCTCTGAAAAAGCTCAGTGGGAAAACTGGACAGTTGAACAAGAATTTCAAAGGTGCAAGTACTAAAGGAAGAAATTACTGATTTAACTTTATAAAGAGCTTTGACTAGAAGAATTTGAGAAACAAGACGTTTATGCCTGACATCACAAGAGTTGCCCTAGGAAAGAGACAGATCAGCGTGTGGAAGAATCTCACAAGTGAAGGGACAGGAGAGATGTAACTGGAAATTATCTGAACACTAGGAAAGGTAATGCTTTGCTGCTAGGATACTATCCCATACCGGCATGAGAAGAGATGAGCTAAGAAGTCTTTGCTATCTCAAGAGAAATCACACATAAGGACAGGAACAGGCAGTCTGAGGACATTAAAAGCAGCAGCATCACTCCTGCTGGAGCAGCCCAGAACTCATTTGCATTGCAGCTATTAATGCTAGTGCTCTGGTCTTCTCTTGCAAGGAACAATGAGTCCCACTGAGATGCTCTTCTTTCATCAAATCTTTTCCTGCTGATAACTGGCCTGAAACCTAACCTTTTACTTTCCTCCAATTAGCAGATAAACTTTCAGGAAGGGCACTCATCCTTTCTAGGACGAAGCTTCACCATTATGATCAATGTGGCATTGAGTCAGGCAAGGAACCAAGTACAGAGCTATCTTCTGCAGCCAGAAAGCTGTTCCACAGAATTTCAGCCAAAGGCTCAGAACACATTTTAATTGAATGTTATTTTAATTGACGAGAAGGAAAAAGCATCTGAAATATAAGAAAGTGGAATGTTTGTGGGTGGTAGGTACAAAACTAGAGGAAATAAAATCAGCAGAAAAATGAAATCTATTGACATTTGTAATTCAACAAATTGTTTTCTTCATTAATCACTAAATTGATAGGGTTGAGTTAATCATTCTATGACTAGGATTATGCATATTACCACCAGCCCTTAGTATTATGATCTTGTCAACAAGAAAAGACGGATATATATTCCAGGGCATCAGCAGATTGTTCAGTTACTGAAAAATCCCTTTACAGAAACACAAGCTGACAATGTGAATGCAACATTTGCACTGAACTTTTTCAGACTTGGATTATATTAAAGGTTACCACCCAACCTCTTCCCTTTCTGTTTTGCTTCCCCTTTTGTCTCGGTGCCAGAATTTACTTTTCTATTTGATAAGATTACAAGTTGCTAGATAAAGGCTTCACCATCTTGTTTATTAGAAACAGTAGCCTTTTATCTCATTAGAGAGGCAGGTTTGACTTTTGAGCAATCCCATTGCTTTGTGTCGTCATCCTCCCTCTGGGGAAATTCAGAATGACCGTTTCTGCTGGGTTATTCATGATGAGTTCTTCTGAGCACGAACAGATGCAAAATCCCAACACTAAGTGCTAATGTCAAATTAATATTTTACATCTCTTGTTGGCCAAGATAGGCTGCAGGCATAAACTCAGGTGCTAGAAAGGCTTCACTTGGTTTTATAACTGTGTTCCAGCTCATCCTTTCTTTGTTATTTCAAATATCCTGGGAAAACTCCTCTTCTTCCCTGTGCAGTCTTCCATGGGAAGCAAAAGATGTTGTCAGCACATAACACTGAACACTGGGCTATTCCCAAGAGCGCTACTACAATCTTGTTCAGCCCTTACAGGTTGAACAACCCGCTTCTATTGCTCGCAGGCGAGTAAAAGAATGTCACTTAACCTGGTGCTACTTGTGTACTTGATTGTTCTGGAACTAAAAAGAACTAAAAATAGTCCTTTTGATTAAGATGGATTCGTGGAAAAGTAAAACTTGGGGAGAAACAGCAAAAGGACTGTTCAGTGAAGTGTTTTCCTCCATAAAAGGCTAATCAGCTTTCCTTCTCCTGCACGTGTACACACACAGACACTTACAGACTCATCCCTCTCATCAAGAAAATGGTAAACAGTTGTTATCTCTTGCAAACACCAAGCTGAAATCCAGGAGCTATTCAGAGACCTCTTTAATCAGTCTGCATATTGCACTAGGACACAAAGAATGCATCAGAAGAGAGGATCAAGAGATGAAGACAGCCAAAAATTGACATGAAATTGGGGGAGAGGCATGCTAACGAGGGAGAGAGACATGCTACGAATAAAAGCGTGGGGAAGATGAGAAGGGGAGCCTAAAATCACAACAGAGAAAAGGAAATGGCTAAAGAAAAAACTGCAGTGAGGAAAGCAACAATCAGAGCAGAAGCTTAAGGGGAAAACACTTCTTTTCTCTGCCATGAGAATATATGGGTTGCTCTAGCTGCTGGGGATAAAGCAGCTTTCTCCTCATACAGACATATATTGAGTACTAAAGAGTTCTGTCATAAGAGGCAATGGGTCTGCACAATTCTTCCCAAAAAGTAGAAGAATACTCTACACCTTAATACTTCCCTCCATCCACAGCACAAAGAAAAGAACTGTATCCTGTGGAAATCACTGTGTGGGCTCTGAAATACAAGCCACAGAGTGGGGCCATCAGGAGCAGCGTCATGGTAAGACATACAGGCGCTATATGAGCAATTTCCCTAAGTGAGATTGACTGTCATCTCCATGCTATCCTGTGAGCAAATCACTAACTCTTACCTACCCAACACCCTCTTGTCCCCAACCAGTCCCAGTTAAAAGAAATTATTCAAGCAGCAGCTGAATCTCACTACCACACTATTCTGTCTCCCTGTTCACACGACTGAACAGAAGAGCAATGATGCCTAGTTTAAAACACAGTTTCCCTTCAGAGACCTCAGAACAAATTTCAAAAACAAAGCAAGACCTCCCACTGAATAGCTCACCTCTGTTACATAGCGTATAACCCTTCTAATCTATGGAGCCCAGCTAGAAATAACAGAGATGTTCTTTCTTGAACCCAAAATATATGTATTTTTTAAATATCATGATAAAATGCTGAGTTGGATAACTAACAAAGTGCCACATCAATCCAATCTGGATTGATGCAAACACCATACAAACCTTACATTTATGTTCAGAACATTAACAACACGGACTTTGTTTCTTACCTATGATTTCTACCTTCGTATTTTCTTCCTTCCTTACAGATTCTTCCAGACCCGATTCCTGCATGGAAAGAGATGATCCTACACCACACTGAGCCACAGGCAGAGATTCCACAAACTTCTCGGGTCTGTTCTGTTCCATTTTTAATTCCTTTTTCTGGCTTTCATTGCCACCACGTCGTGACTTTAAGAAAGCAACTAAACTGGAATCTGCAAGTGTTGACAAAGAGACAGACAGAGAAGAGACAGAAAGTCTCAAAATACTTGATATGCTTATAGCTCCTGCTATTTATGTTTTAGTCTTTTCATTCCCATTCCACATGCCCTCTTCTTCTGTACCATCACTTCTTTTCAAACTGAGGCTCTTAACTGCTTTATGACCTTTTGAGCACATAAGCTGGGTACAACTGACTGGTGAGGTGACACCAGAGAAAGAGCTGATAAATGTCTTTCAAGGTAAAGCAACCACAAAAATTCTAGTTATTCTCCCAGCTTACAAATAAAGAGATAATTGTTTCTTTCCCCCTCACTGCCACTGAAAAGGCACATCCAAACAAGACTATTCATTGTGGAGAGAATTCTGTTCTGTGACTTATGGGATGAACCCAGGTCTGACGGTTTGCCTACCCTGCCTGTGAACTGCTCAGTGGCATCAATCTGAACGCTATGAGAATACACGGAACAGACACCACAAAAAGAATTACCTGCTCTTTATTGAATTGCACTAGAGCTGCAGTGCATGGTCTAGACATTATGTTAGGAGAAGCAGATCTTGTTTGTTCTGAACTGACTCCCCATCCCGAGAGTCAATTATGGTCTGACAACATCCAGAACACAGATGTGGCCATTCTCTTCATGCTTTGGAGGAGAAGAAGAACATTTGGGAGGTAGGAGTGTTTTGAAGGACAGATAATATTCCTATAGCTCTAAAATAGGAAAATGTCAGAAGATCATCATTTTACTTTCAGATCTGCTACAGATATCCCACATAATTTTTGATGGAGCGCACTTTCTCTCTGAATACTCTTCATCTAGAAGATGGTGTTGGGATGCTTAGGCCAGAGGTGAGCAATAAGAACCTGCGTATTGTGCCTCTAAAAGGTACAGAGATACTCCAATAAGCAGTGTCAGAGATGTATAAAGTAACAGAATATAACACCTACATTGGTTATTTATTCTTTGGAGGACAAAGGACAAGCAATTCGGAAATGCTCTGTACCTGAGAGAAGTCATCCCAAAAAGGAAGTGACTCCCATGTCTCTGAAACAGTTCAAAGAGGATGCAGGGATCTATCCCACACTTGAGATTGCTGCACACTCTCCTCATGATGCAGTTTAAACCCCGCTTGGCAAAGGACAGGCATTCAGCCCAGTCTCATTAAAGCACGCATATTTTTTCCTGAATACAAGCAGAGCTCTCACTTTCTCACACTTCACTGTACACAGCAAGGAAAAGGCTGTAATTCATTATTTCATCATTTCACACAAACAGTGACAAACAAGTCACTGATTATGTCAATCTGTGCACGGTATGTCAGAAAGTAAGCCTACTTCTGCCCAGAGCCCCCATGGGCAAAACCAGAACAGTATCAGCAATAAGACCCTGAAGACACTGCCCAGCATGGAATTGCCTACCCATCCTCATACCCCACACCATGGAGTCTCATCTGCTTCATAACTAAGATGTTAATTCAGAGGCTGGGCAGCATTAAACACCCACAAATTATTCACACTCCTGAATACGGAGAAAAAGTCTCTTTAATCCACATCTCTGTGCCTGTCCAGTTCCCAAGTTCATCTGTAAACCAGGAATTTAGTTTAGGAGTTGCTTCATTGTGCATAATTCCCTAACCACAGATATTTTGGGAATGCCAAAATTACTGCCAGTTTCCTTAAGGCCTCAAAGACTGAAAGATCTACAATTTTAACCCATAGGGCATATAAACAAATACATTGTTTTAGAAAATAATTTATTGTTCAAAAATTCTTAAAATACATCCTATCCTTTTTAAACTCCTAAAGTATTCACTTCACTAATATCCCGAAGGACGGAGTGGTGGGGACAAGGAGCAAAGATCACAAATCAGCCACAAGAAGAAAGTGCATAAACAAGATTTTTTTTTCATACACATGCCATTGTTATAAGCAGTGAAGTTAAAAAAAAAAAAATTTTTCACCTCGGGTAGTTTGGAGAGCTCAGCTCTCTGAATGAAGGATGTACCTAAACATTCTGTCTGCAATTATTTTGCACAGTTCCTTTCCCACCTTTCCAGTTATACCCATGCTGCTTGCAATGAAGTCAAGATCATGAATATGATCTTTAAGCTAAACCCACAAAAGACTTATGCATCTAAAATGCCACTCACACCTAAATTTGATGCTAGAGAATCTGAAATTATGAGAATTTCAAAAACCCTTGTCTGCCACCTACATCTGCACGTCTGCTCTTCTTGAGCATACAAAATCATTGAAACCAATGCCAACAAGTTTTACAGTGCCCTAGATCACACAAAGTCTTATCAAACATACCACACACAGTGTTCTCCCCCATCTTGTCATCAGCTGTCAGTGACAGGCATTCCCAGAGCACCACTGTGGACAGGGCTCCAAACCAGAGACCAGACCCCTGCCAGAATGCCTGCACCCCACAGGTAGATAATTAAAACACTTTTTCCAGAAGTTCAAGACTAGTTGTAAGTTATTCTGCTCTACCAAGTACAGATTTGAACTGAAATCTCCCACATGCCCACGTTTCCCCTATCCGGGTGCTGACAGTTCTGGCCCCAGTCTTCGGTATTTTGGAGGGGAAGACCAAGGGCTGTCTCTCACCTCAGCATTGCTACGATCATCCTAAGAATAGCTTTGCTTTCTTATCTGCTTCAGAGAATTACATTTTAGGACCTCAACACATGTACATGTAACTAGGTATTTGGTGTGCAAAGTAACAGAGTGCATGGACCATCTTATCCCACAGCAAAGGGGAGATGAGACAGACTTAGGCTAGGCCCCCTCTCACTGAGGAATAAGCGCTCTTTAATTCCTTCACACTTAATTCTTACTCATAAGCTACTGACATGACATGGAAGCTAGATTATCCACATATGCAATGAGCAGGAACCCCAAGCTCTCATCTTTGATCTGTGAATTTGGTAAGACTTCAGGACACCTACACATTCAGTAAACTTCCACGTCTCTAGAATCCACCCCAGGAAGCACATACCCAGCTGAGCCAGAAGCCTTTCCTGCTCCTGCAGGATCTCTTCCTCAGACATGGACTGCAGCTTCTCCAGGTTCTCTTTGTGAATAGCTTGAGCTTCCTGCTCACTCTTTTGGCTTCCAAGACCCACTCCCGTTATGAGACAAGGCCGCTGAGAGGTCAAAAAGTCACCAGCTTTATCTATAAGATTCAGCAGAGAAAGCAGTTAGTGATTTAAGTGTCTACAGCATTATGAATGCATCTCAATTTTGTCATTACCAGGCTTGCATAATTTCTTTTTTTTTCACCTTGGTAGCTGTCCTGGTTTCAGCAGGGATAGAGTTAATTTCCTTCCTAGTAGCTGGTACAGTGTTTTGGATTTAGGATGAGAACAAAGTTGATAAGGCACCGATGTTTTAGTTGTGGCTAGGTAATGCTTACACTAGCCAAGGACTTTTTAGTTTTCCATGCTCTACTGACTGAGAAGGCTGGAGGTGCACAAGAAGCTGGGAGGCGGCACAGCCAAACTGGCCAAAGGGACATTCCATACCATGTGACGTCATGCTCAGTACATAAACTGGGGAAAGCTGGCTGGGGGGGCCGCTGCTCGGGGACTGGCTGGGCATCGGTCGGCGGGTGGTGACCAATTGCATTATGCATCACTTATTTTGTATATTCTTTTAT
>NW_008795128.1:5984218-5985829 GCF_000699145.1 Aptenodytes forsteri
CTCGGGGACTGGCTGGGCATCGGTCGGCGGGTGGTGAGCAATTGTACTGTGCATCACTTGCTTTGTGTATTATTATTATTATCATATTATTATTATTATTATCATTTTATTTCAATTATTCAACTGTTTTTATCTCAACCCACGAGTTTTTCTCACTTGTGCTCTTCCAATTCTCTCCCCCATCCCACCGGGTGGGGGGGAGTGAGTGAGTGGCTGCGTGGTGCTTAGTTGCCGACTGAGATTAAACCACGACAGTAGCCAAGTTAAAATAGGAGTAAAGAAGTTCAGTTTAGCTTCAGACAAAAACTAAAATATTTTGGCTTTCATCCCATGTCACAACAAAATGTCACTTCCACCTTGTTTCTTTAGGAGTTTGGGGAGGGATGAGGGGAAAGGAATTTTGTTTCTTTAACGCAAAGCAACAGCAAGAAAAGATAAACTGGAGCATAAATCACAATTGATGAGTCAGAGCATTCTTCCAAGTTAGTGAATACTAGATTCTTTCTCTGCCCAAGAACAGCTGAACCCACATTTGTATGTCAGCTGAACCATGACCTAGTAAATATCTGTTAGTGAGACAGAGAATTAAAATTATTAGGTAAACCAGTTTCTGGAGTGATACAGGATCCATTCTCAACACAGGCATGTTTGCTTCTAACAACATCCTGTAGTCACCTTTAAGGGTTAAACATATTAGAAGTTCCAGCAGGGGGGCATTTTTCCTACCCTGAACAAAATCAAGTCTCCTTTATCACCTGATCTAAACCCTTTTTAAAGGCTCATTTCATTTAACTCTAGCAGCAGGGTAACATGCTCCTTTGGTCAGAGTGAGACCCTCCAGCTGTCCTGTAGCCTAGTACAAGGACCTGACTTAGTGGCTTTATTCCTTATGTTTTGTTCATATGCTCCATATAGTGACTTGGAACATCCCTATGACCCTAAACCAGCCAATCCTGAAAACATCAAACCCCTGTTCAAACAGCAGTAATGACACTCATCATAACATCAGTAAGGTTTGATGTCATTTCCACAGCAGTTGTCTTGCATATTGAGCAGAAAGAGATAAGAAGACAGAGTGACCTGGTAAAAGATTCAGTAAGCTTCCCACCATCAGCAACTACGCTGAGGGTTACCAGGCACAAACACGTTGTTACTACAAGAAATGGAGCTCCCCTCCTTCTCCTCTTGCTTCTAGTGATCCCGCCGCAACAATCTTGCTGAGGAAGCCAAGCCATTTTCTGATTCCTCTGTTGTGCTACTACATTTTAGAAGTGTTCTGCTTCAAGAGGATCACAGCTATAGCGCTGCTATACTTCCCTTTGAGATTTCTCAGACAGAAGTACACATGCACAATTGTAACAGGATATACAGTAAGCACAGTATATTGACCTGAATGGTGGATTTGTGCACGCACAGCACGTCTGTGGGTTCTCTTACCAATTCTCTGACAGGGGTCAGGGCAGGCAGAAACCTTAGCCAAACGCCGATAACCCTCAAATGACATCTGGCCTCTATTTCAATGTGAAAAAGAGGGTGTCAGGGAAAAACCCAGACACATGGTGGTCCTAAGCAAATAAGACTGCCCAAGACAAAAAAAAAAAAAAAAAAAAA
>NW_008795128.1:5985948-5995244 GCF_000699145.1 Aptenodytes forsteri
GGATGACTGGAATCTGTGGCAAACTTCATCCCTCCCCCCCCCCCAAAAAAAAAATAAAAAAAAAAAAAAAAAAAAAAAAAAGCCTGGAGATGCTGGTAACCAGTTGAATTGGTTTCATCTTTCCTTGTCACATTGCTGTCAGACAAGTAACTGCTGGAGGTGGCACTGACTCATCAGCATTACCTCACAGCATTTCCTTATGGAGTAAAGCCACAGTCCCATGGCAGCAGATCTGGTGACAGAAGACTGAGCTTTCAGCTTCTACGTAGGAGTGAGAACCTGCATCACAGTGGTCTCAAACACCTTTATCAGGCACAAGAACCCTTTTCCTAAAATTGTGGAAATCAATGCTGAAACAAGAAAAACTTTGCATATAACAAACAGAGAGGAAAAGGAGGACAAGAACCTTGAAAAATAAATCTGTTTAGCCCTGTGTGAAGCAAAAAGGAAATCAGTGAGAAAGCTAACCCAATTTTTAGAATGTTAATTTGGGTCTCAAACCATTTCAAAACCTTGTCACGCCACAGACATTCCAAGTGACCTTGAGATTCCTAAACTGAGGACAACAGTACTACCCTAATTTTAAAATAAGGTGCACTGATGTTATGGTTACTAAGGCTATGTAAATGCGGTAGGCTGGATAAGCAGAACCTTCTCCACTTACCATCCCTGATGCTGGGGAGAGGTGCCTCTCCTGCTGATCCCTCAGGATCCAAGGCATCCAGAGTAGCTGATCTTATTTGCACACACTCAGCAGCAGAGGGAGCTGTTGCTGCCTTTTCAGCAGCTCTTCTCGCTGCCATCTTTTGTGCAAAGATGCTTTTTTTTCCAGATCCCACCTTCACCTGCAAACAGGGAAGCCATGTGTCACCACTTTCCTCTCCAGACTCCCCCGCACACCTGCCACTAACAAATGTATAAATCTGATCCTAAAGACACCCTCAGATCAGACTTTGGGACATGACACAGAGAAGCTGCTGGCAGCCACCTGCCCTTTTCTGTGCATGTGCTATTCTTTTTTTAACACATAGTTTAATGCTATGTGTTAGGACAGAGAGACAAAAACATGAATGTTTTTGCTACCTAGAGAAGGAAGATGATTCATTATAAGTGAATACAAGCCAGGCAAGCACACCTAAAATATGACCAAACACAACAGTTCCAGCTTTCCTGCTGTTTGGAAACTCTGCATAGCTGAATACTTTGCATTTCTGAGGATAAATGGGGCTGTACTGCACTGTGCTCACCACATGCTTGGAACAGGCTTCTTATAAGGTGATTAGAGAGCAGCAGGGTGAAGAGATTTACACAGTAAGAAGTGGGCAAGTGGTGCTAAAATAATCCTGACTAAATTACTGTGCTGCTTGCCTAGGCGATGGAAGGGGATGGCTCCAAACAGCCTTGCACAGGATGCACAGGAAATCCAAAGCAGACTAAGCAAAAAAAACTCTTGCATGTCCCCAGTCCAGAGAAGCAGCTTAAAAGGTAGTCTGAACATTTGGTAGCTGCTTTGTGCACTCCTGCATCAGGTAAACAGAACTGGTAGTTTAAAAAGTATTGCTCTTTCAAAAAACTTGTCCTTCAAAATAAGCTACCTCTTCAAAGCAACCACAGCTATCAACCACATACCAATTCCCAGTATCTGACTCCCACTCAGCTAGCAGCTCTTGCTACTACAGCAACAACTAATGATAGCGGCCATGGCTTCCAATTTCACAGCCTCAGAAAAAAAATTATGTCAAAATCCAAAAAGCTGCAAAAGATAATCTCTGCAACCACACCCAAATGTCATGCCAGGAGAAATCAGGTGCAACTTCAGTAAGTACGGACTTAATCAAACCTCGTGGACAAATTAACAGAGATCATTCCTCAGAGAAAAACAAACAGAACAGGATCAATTCTATTACAGCAGCGCAGATTTGATCCACCTCACTAAAGTTAACTGAAGGGGATCGCCTTTTTCCTAAACCAAAAGGATTCCAATGCTATTTAACTGCAGGGTATGGAGTACCTACTTGATGGCAGCTTGGTAGAAGAACTCTCTCCTACACTAAGGTGGCAATGCCAGAGACATGTTGAGCTAGCTCATAATCTCCAGCATGCCAAGTCACTTATTTTGAGCCCTACCACCTACCAAGCATTAGGCTTTGTTGTGGGGAAGCTTTAATCGTTAACGAAGGTAGCATAAAAGAGCTGCTCCCAATCTTACCTCACTTTTTATCTCAGAGCGGTGAAATGTCCTTGGAAATGGGTCTCCTGTGGGCACTGGCATGGTCACTGCTACTGCACTTGTGTCTCGTTCCTGCAGCAAAAAATTCAAACCCTGTAGAAACCATCGCAACAGCCAGACATGTTTATATCATTTAGCTAAGAGTGGACTCAAAATCTCTCAGCTCTGCAGCCCACAAGCTTTCTGCTACATTGCTGTCAGGCTCAGAATACCTTGTGCTTATTTAAGCTAAAGTGAGGCTATTCTCCAAAAGGCTAGACTACCAAACTCCACACACCACTCAAAGAATCAGATAAAGGAAAACCTGGGCCGCTGCAGAGCAATGAGAACATCCCCCTTAGAGAGTCCAGAAACTCACCCAAACCCACACTAGAGCACGTGCCTGCATGCAAGCAGTGTGACCTGTAGGCAGTCTGGACTGGAGAGCAGATTCAAACCCATATTTAACAGACAGCAAAAATATACCCAAAGAGCTTTTTCTTTCAAGGTGCTCCAGGACACTGGTCTACAGTGCTACAACTGCTTCATTACACTGTAGAAATAAAAAGCAGCAACAGAACCCTTCATCCCTGTACACTGCTTAGTTCACAGCATTCAAAAAAACACTAGACCATCACATAGAAACCAGACATACAATAATTTTGCTGAAAACTGCTGTAATGTGTTGATCGTGACTCTCCAGTCTTTCCTCTGGATCTTCATCCTCGAAGTGGACACAGGCACTTTTGATCTTGGACTTTTTTGGAGGAGCTGGAGTTAGTGCTGGGAGAATATCAGGAAAATCTGGGGAGAGGAAATAACAAGGAAAAAAAGCAGTCAAGTTACTCATATATAACTACTGTGCAATAGGTACCAGACCAAGGCTCCCTAATACCACCTATTATTGCTCTGATGAAAAACAAAGAAGGTGAGGAAGCAATAAGACAATTAAGAGTCCTCTGTCTCTGACTTGCACTTGGTAGCGGAGAGAAACATGCTCAAGAATTTTATCATTTATGTATTGGCCCTAAAGTCTTTTCGAAGAGCTGCACAAGCAGGAAAGCGTACTGAGGCCTGACTGCAAGTATTAAGGGAAGAAGCAAGGCTGTACAGAAACAAATAGTATCCTTGCAGGTTGTGTTCAGGCACAGAAAAGCACATTTCCACTGCCAGCTCTAACAGTGAGTGATTTGTATGACCATGAGCAAGTCAAGGCCTCCTTTTCACTATCTATAAACTGGGATCATATTTCCTTACCTGGAACCAAGCACTGCAAGATTTAAGTTGTTGCTTTTAAGAGAGCACCTTGAGCTTCTGAGACTATTAAGCACATGACAGAAGTGTTACAGTTACTACTGATGGAGGAAAACAAAACCGCAGGAAGGAGGCTTACCAAGCCAAATCTGCTGGCTGAAAGCTGGAGCTGTTAGCAGAGCCAAATCTCAAAGACACTGAGAACAGGGTCTGGATAGATGGCAAAATGAGCAGTGAGTGTCCAATGGGTACAAATCACAGAAAACACCTCTTGCAAGGTTGGCAAGGTACCACAGACAGCTGATAAATGTAGACAAAGGCAACGTGTTGGAAATGTGGTTCCACTGGATGCTAGTAACATTGGACAAGTGCATTTTCCAACAAGGCTAAGAACAAACAGTACTGCAAGGAGGACACACATGCAGGGCAAAAGCAACACTGGGTTGCGAGGGAGGTGAAAAGGCAAGTACTGAGGAACACTGAAAGGGACAGAGAATCCTAGTAATTCAAAGAAGCCCACACGGGAAATTACCATCCAACATGACTACATCCTTGCTGTCCTGTAGTGAGGGTCTCTCAGCATCTGTGCTCCCTTCCTCCCCCTTCCTCTTGTCTGCTTTCTTCACAATCTTCACTGCAGGTGAAGCTCTGGCTGCCAGGAACTGGTTTTGAAAGTGCAGTAGATCTGCCTCGGACTCCCCAGGCTTTGGTCTCGACAACATTCTGCCTTCTTGCTCTTGCAGCCTGGCCCTGCGTGCTGTTCACATGGAATCTGTTGAAGACATGGAAAAGTGGTTACAGAACTGGATTTTCTGCGGATAGGATGGGGACAGCAAGGGAAAACTATTCATTTTTGTCCCACTCTGCTGTTCCTGTACATACTGCAGCCACCCTACTCCAGGATCACCCCAGGACACAACTAGTTGTACCAGAGTCCCAGACAAACTGTTCATGTTCTTCGTTGCTGAACAACATGCTACTAGACAAGCCAACACCTGGTCTACTAGCCAGCTGCGAGCAGAATGGCATTCATCCAGCAAAAAGCCAGCCAACAAGTGCATCACTGCCAGAATGCCAACACCACAGCCTTGGATTTGCAAAGCCACAGAAGCACCTGGTCCAAGACAACAGATTTGACTTACTCCATTATCAACACCAACCAAGAACATCAGAAGCACAATATCATGCAAACCTCCCCTGTCCAGCACACGGTCTTCTCAGGATCCTACATTAGCATCCCTGTCATGATGCAAGAGCCTGTCCATGTAGATTTGGACAATGCACTCACTCTCACTGACTCCGTTCACTCTCCTTCTCGTTCAAATCTCCCAAGTGAAAAAAGTTTTTCTTCCTTATCTACTCCTCCTGCTTTAGTTCTCTCTCACTCTTTCACTGCCCTCTTATTGGCAGAAGTCATGCTATTTCCAAGTGTTTTCATTCACTGCCCAGGCCAGTTTTGGGTTCAAAGTCAAGGGTGGTATTTATAAAGACTTTTACCTCTGTGCATATGAAAACTTACTAGGAAGGCAACTATTCCACCTCCCATCTACCGGGCATGAAAATATTTGCGAGTATTACTCCCAACCTCTTATTCCCAGAGCCTGGGACCATCAATCCATTTCTCACAGGCAGCAAGTAAAGTGTTTGCAAATACATTTCACACTAATTGCATCACTGATCAGCACTAATGCTACTGATTTGACACCCTCCCACACTTGGTATGTTGAAATATTTTGTACATATTTGATCTCTTCTACTTTTAAAAGCCCATCAGGACTCAATGATGATTTATTGTGAAGTTGGAAAGGAAAGTGGATATGGATTTTTAAAACTACAATTATCTGCCATATGGATAGGCTGTACACATGAGAAAATGCAAAGCTTGGAAGTGAATCTCTGTCTTAATCTCAGACCAAAACAAAGTTCAATCATTGTGCAGGCACAGCCACTGCCCTGAAGCCAATGTTTTGTCTTATACTATTATCATACCCTATTGTAAAATATGTGGGGAGATACCTTGTGGGAAGGATGCTTACAGACACAAGAATTACTTCATGCAGTATTTATGACCTACACTTGGAATACTTATACTATTTTCAGGGATCATCTTCTTGACCAAGGTTGGTTAGATGTGATGCTGCTGATTCCAAGAGCACGAAGAGGTCCAGGGAGTTTTACATTTGGTTGTTGGTGGTGTTTTGTTTTTTTTTTAAATCAAGGCCTTAGTGTAAAACCACCAACCATGTAAGACTTGCTGAAATTTTTTTTCCTGCCCCTCATTTTGTGCAAAAGCTGGACTAAAACCATTCAGACTTAAGAGTTTTGTGTAACAAAAGAAAGTGGATTTTCAGAGGTTTCAAGGTTTCCAAGGACTCCATTCACTTCAGCACTTCATGACTGAGGAACCAGATCTCTTCATCCAATGCCAACATTACGAGTTAGTTGCTCAATTTCAGACATCTCAAAACACTGACCTTAATGAAAGCTGTCAGCTCAAGAGTCCCAGAACAACAACTTCCACTTACACCAAGCAGACATATGGCACAAGCAGCAGCAAGGGGAACTTCCCTGTACCCTCTGAACAACAAAACCCTCCTCCAGCACACAGGGAAAATGCCCGACTTCTCTACCAACGCTGTCAAGGACATCTGTGGAACACAGCTACTAGCAAAGGCTACTTCAGGGCAGGAAGGGAAGGGAGCACCCTGCTACGGTGCCTTGCTACTGCTGGAGAAGGACTTAACAAAACAACACCTGGGATGTCATTGCGGTTCTGACTGATGCCAAGAATGCAGAAACACTCCTTTTCAGCTGAGTTCCCTTGCAACTGCACAGCAAAAATTGCAACTTCTGCAGACAGCTCCTTTTTTTGTGCACTCCTAGCATAAGCACACACCTACCTGCTGCTTATTTATGGAGCTTTCTGCCACAACAGGGGCTCCAATAGTCATACTTCAGTTGATAGGTCCCTCTTTGATATGCATAAGTAGCACCACATGCATCAGAAGCCACGTGTTTCATGCCCTATCATCACAGACTTCAAAGCCCAAATGAGGATGATGCTAGGATTAACAGACAGAAAACATCCAGTTATAAGCAAGGTGTGCTGCTAATCTTTCTGCAATAAGCCTCTTCCACACAGGGATGTACATACACTTGTCCAAGTCCCTGCGTATTAAAAAAGTTAATCAAAAAATATAGCAGGCCTTGAAACTGCCTTAATTTGTCTGGGGAACTGTCAAGCACAAGAAACCAACTATGCAGTTATTGTCTAAAGAGGTTAGATGTTGTTCCAGGAACCATTTCCTCAAAGTCACTCCTTCCTCCATCTAGATATAGAGGCCACCTGAATGTAAACAGTTACAAGATGGTAATATAGAGGTGGACATTAGTTTGGTGCAAAAATAGATAAAAGCTTCAAATGTGTTCTTTCCATGTTCTAACTGGGTCTAGAAATTTAATACAACCAAGGCCTTTGACTTGGTCCTTCGGCAGTCCAGTGAGCTAGAAATTGCTTAAATACATACAGGACTTGCAGAAGACAGAATGTAGTGAAAATAGTTTGCTTTCTAATGGTACCTTTTTCCATGCCTCCTGGAAGCCATCTAAGCACATTAGCAACACTCACCTGGCCATCATAAGGAATAATTCTTATCCACCAGAGCTCAGAGAAAACATGCAAGAAAAATGACACAGTATTGATGATCAGCACTAACCCCAGCATCCTATGGTCTGGTTATCGCCAATCCTGCAACTGGCTACTTAAAAGCTAACCACACACAAACTGTTTGACTAGAGGGACCACCATCTAGCTGACATACGCAACCTGCTGAGGATATTGCCCTAGGAATGCATGTAAGGGATCAGAAATGCTGTCAAAGGACCACAAGCACCTATATGCACCAGAACATAGTGATTAGTATGTGAATACACTATCATCTGCTGTTGTATCACCTGTCTGCACTAGAAGTCTCAATGAATGGTTTTCTGTAATGCTCTGGACTTTCCACGGATACTGTTTGAAAAGCCCATCAGTGTCGCAGGAAGTTTTACAAATGCAGCTGGGACCAGTGGTCTAGGTCAGACTAAAAGAAGACGCAAAAGCACAGAAGGCAATAAAGCCAGAGACTGCTTCAAGTGCCAAGATACACTTTTGGATTAACCAACTTCAGCTCAAGTGTAAGCCTGAGAAGGAAGGCCAGTTAGGACAGTAAGGGACCCTAATCACCAATTAATGCAGCACCAGTGTATCACAGAGAATGGCATTTACTATACAGAAAAACTGAGGTCTATAATACTCTTCCAATGCTTTCCAGAAGCAGCATTTAAGCTTCTGAGGCATATATCACCAACTTCTGCCACTATTCTCAGCAGACATAAAACAACATAAGAATCAGGCACTGCATTTGTCCAAGGTTTTTAGAGGTGCTATCAGGCTACAAAAAAATGTACTTACTTGATATAATCCAATACTGTTTTTATTTTATTCTAGCTCATCTGCATCTACAATGCATTTTTTTTCCGCAGCAGCAGAGCCCTACAGCTCAAGGGAGACACTTACATCACAACAGCAGCCATGAACTAGACACAGTTAAAAGAGAAAAGGTAGCAAGTACATGTAAAAGCAAAGAATCATCTCTGACTCCTCCTGATTGCCGAACCCTGTCATTTTTTTCCCCCCATCCTCAAGTCTACAACTTTGCATTCTTTTGCTAAAGTTATCAGACCTGGGTCAAAGAAGAATACAAGGTCCTGCTGTCACAATCAATGCCTCAAATTAACACATTTCTTCAGACCTTGTTGGTTGAGGTAAGGAATTAAAAGGAGAAGCCAAGAGTCACATCTCAGCCTCTCCAAGACAGCTCAGCAGTCAATGGAAAGGTACAATTTCTCTGCTCTAGATTAGTGGTCAATGAAAGCCTCGCTCAGGATTCTTGGCTACTTTGCGAAATAGTGATGTGCATGCTCTGCTCTGTCACAAAAATGCTTTCTGCACACAATACTGTAATGACCAACAGTCTAAAATATGTAGGCTTGACAAGACAGGCAGCAACTTTTATCTACTATAGAGAAGGCAGATACCTGTAAAGACCCTCCTCCCAGAAGGAAAGCCCCTGCCAAAACCTGCAAGAATGCCTCCTCAGAGAAGCTCCACATCTCACGCTGGTCACGCAACACTCACTGACTGCTACTTTGCCTGTCAGGCACATACCGTGTGCATGCATACAGCACCTTGCCTCCAGAAACGCTTCTGTCCCCAGCTTCCCTGAAGAGCCTCTGCGATAAAGAGGCACCAGCATAGCACAACATAAAATTAAAAGCACCAAGCTGCTATTAAAGATCTAAAGAGCTGATGCGTCCCGATACTCCCACCGCGTTCACAGCCCTCACAGGCTTTCCCTAATGAGTCTGAAACGAAGTCTTAAAGACGCAACGTAGGTTAAGGCCCGGAGGCCTGGTGAGGCCTTTCCCTGACGGGGAAGGGGGAGGGACCCGGCGAAACAGGGCCCCGCAGCAGAGAGCGCCCGGGGGGCACGGCCGCTGCCCCAGAGGCCGCACGCCGCCTGCAGCCGCGCTCCTCTTTACGCTGTAGTAAAGGCGAAGCCCCGGGACCCCGCTGGCTGCCCCAAGCGAGGCCCGGCCTGCCGCCGCCGCCCCAGAGGACCCTGCACTCCACGGGGGGGAAAGGCCCCGCTGCCCCCACAGCTCGGCCCACGACTCACCTGCGCCTCACCCGCGCCGCTCACCGCCAGCACTTCCGCTCTGCCCTGCGGCAGCTACTTCCGCCCGGCAAGGCGTCACTTCCGCCCGCTCTCACCCCCACCTCTGCGCC
>NW_008795128.1:5995655-6007962 GCF_000699145.1 Aptenodytes forsteri
GACCCTGCCCCCCACGGGGGGGAAAGGCCCCGCTGCCCCCACAGCTCGGCCCACGACTCACCTGCGCCTCACCCGCGCCGCTCACCGCCAGCACTTCCGCTCTGCCCTGCGGCAGCTACTTCCGCCCGGCAAGGCGTCACTTCCGCCCGCTCTCACCACCACCTCTGCGCCGGCGGGGGCCGGGCGGCGCCATTTTCCCTCCCCTCAGGGGATTCACCTGCGATTCCCCTTCGGGGCGGGTGCGTGGAGCTGCACAGCAGGCACGGTCCCGCGGTGACTCTGAGGCAGGCCCTGTGCTGGCTTCCCCGCTGGCTGGGGAGAAGGTGTGGGGAGGCTGTCAGCTGCTACTGGCGGCTTGGTGCTCGTGAAAGAAAGTTTTGCTGCTGAACTCAAATTCGGTCTTGGCTTGTGCAGTCCAAGTGCAGGTTCTCTCAGGCGTTGTCGTTGGATCTAAATATAGGGCACCTGCATCCTATAGCTGCACATACAGAAATACGTTTATGTAAATGTATGATCTGTGCCTTTTCATTATTAGAGGGTGTTGATGTTCCTGAGACTGGAGTTATTTCAGGAGATCAGATACATAAAGCTGTATAAACATAGCTGTAATTTATTATTCATGTCTGATTATTCATTTATTATATATGCCAAGCTTTATTAAAAAGTGCTGGAAAGCTGTCATAACTTGCAGAAGCATTGATTTTAATACTGGTCATTAGTTTTAGCGCTTGGTTGCCTTTCAGCCTTTTTACCTGGGAGATGAATTCTGTGGGCATAAGTACAGACAGAAATAAACGAGCTTGGACTGGACCAGGTGGGCTCACTGTTTGGGAAGGACTCACCACAGGTGCCCTAATCCTCTATTCTTGTCTACTGAATCTTACTGTTTTTATTATTTCAGAAAGCTATGATACTAGTGCAAAATTACAGCCAGAAACAAGATTTGTTATGAGCATTGAAAGCGTTTAAGTCTGTAGAAATTAATATAAACCTTCATCCTGTCAACAGCCAGCCAGTCTTAACCAAAGTGTCAGGGAACCAGGGCTGTGATGAACTCATACAAAATAGAAATTCTCAGTGAAAGTGCTGGGCAGAAAATGTCCCCCTCAGCTGTGTATCTTCTGATGAGCAACCGTGTTCCTGAGACCATGAAGTTGACAACTCACTATTTTAGGTCACTGAGCACTTCTTGAAGTAGAAACCACCAAAATCACTTGAAGGTGCCCCATTAGACCAACTGACTACGTAGCCAAGAGTGACCCCAATTCTAACCTTATGAGCGGACATTTTTCTACCACCTGATTCTGGCACAGGTGTTTGAGCAGCTACTACTATTACATCTGGTGCTTATAGGTGCCCCTAGCAGGAGGAATAAATAGAGCTGCTCTTAATTACATTTGGAAATTCTCAGAAGAGAGCCTCGAGAGTGTTTGGAGTGCTTCTCTGATGCTGCCCTGCCAGACTGCAGTTCATCAGCTGGTGGAGCTCTGCTTTGCACTCCCTAAAGGAACTGGAATCAAATTAAAGTCAAACCTAGTTCAGGAGTAGCAGTGACTGCTGAGAAATGTGATGTCCAATTCTCCATTTCACTGAGATCAACTGTTACCCTACCACCACCATCTGCCACTTAATTTTGTCATTCCCAGTTTCTGCTGGTTTAGGATGCAAGAAACACTTTGAAATAATTGTTCAAGTTTATTGCAGTTAAACCACAAGAGCAGCAGTTTCTACTCCTTTCTCTATGGAACTGCCCGACATTGCTGGTGGCTCTGGGACTCTGTTGATCATGTAGGACTGCTCCAAAATCTATTGAAATCAATGGATTATGCTTCTGCTTGAGGCAAAAGGTTGAATTAGGTTTTTAGTTTATCGCACCGTTCATCTTCAGACCAGACAAGAGAGCACCATTGATTTTACAAAAGGGTTTGGCAGATGGTGCAAATAGAAGACCTCTCGCACTCCAAGACTTTGCTGGTGCTGAACTTAGGAACAATTTTCCGTGGACCCCGATGAAGACATTTGGGTTCTTTTACCTGGACAATGAGGCAGGGAGGCCTTGGCACTGCTTGCATTGGAACTTGTTTAGGTTAAGTGTTGGGACTGTTTAGACTGTCTGACAGCCGCTTATGAGGTCGAGCTGTTCTGACTCCAGGGAATTAAATAACTAGTTGTAAGGTCACTTTGACCTTACTAACGTTGTTAGTATGGAAATGATGTAAATGAATGACTATTCATCCAGTGAAAAAAGATACCCTAAAGGTGTTACAGGATAATTGACCCTATGTGTCTTTAACTGAATCAATTCAGTAAACTACATGGCCTGAATCATGAAGGGGCCTGTTTGAGTTATGGTTCTTCAGGGTGGTCCATCCATCATCTTTTCCTCTTAAACCCAGGAGAGGTGCCTATGGAGACATAACCAATTGCTAGCTGAATTTTGCTTTGCTTGAGTAGTCCTCTGATTCTAGTAATAAAAAATGTTAACTTTGTCTCTTGCTTTCTGCCGAAGTAAGCCTGTACCTTTCTGTAATACTTCTCATGTGAATGGTCAGCATTGAATTTAGCAAAACTAACACGTATTATTTGAGTTATATCTAATCTGAAACTAATCTGAGGGTCAACCAGGCAGAACTGGTCAATACCCACAGACAGTAATCCTGTCCTGAGTGCAAGGTGGCATTCAAGCCTGACAGCTGTAAGCATTTTTCCTCCCTGACTTCTCTCACGCTGGCTGCACAGGTTCTGTAGCCACACACAGTGTCTCTTAGCATGCATGTGAAGTGGGCAAATAATCTTTTTTGTCAGAAAGGTATAAAAATATACTCAGAATGTATTCAATTTTAATTACTGCAAGACAGGAATGCTTCCCATCAAAACTGACAGAGTTTTATGTATCTTTTCTTCATCCATTAATTATTTACCTTCAGTTTTAATAATACAGTTAAGGGCACTATATATAGCTTATGCTCTATCAATAAATCATGCTTGTGCATCTTCATATTTATCCTATAAATTATAAGTACCAACACAGTTGCGTGGATCTGCTAAGCTGTTCTAGCAAAGAAATTCCCACCAGAGCATCTCTAAGAGTCATTGGAGGTGAACTGCAACATTCCTCACATAAGGAGAGCTATTTTATGAGATTTTAAAAGGTCATCGGTCTTGTCACAAGCCCCGACAATGTCCCTCATCTCCTTCTTCTAGCTTGCCACAAGCAAATAGTTTCACGTGACTTTCTGGAGGATGGTTTTGGTCTTCCAAAGCAGAGAGAAGCATGAGAGCCCACAGCCAAATGCTGGGTTATAAAAGGGAACGGACCAGAGCAACAAAGACAATATGGCAGTGGCCTTGGTGGGATCAGAAAAGGTAAATCTGTAAACACAATAGTATTATGTGTGTTGCAGAGACGATAAATATTAGGATGAGTTGTCTAAGAAGCAGGTGACCAAGGAGACAGGTAATCCTAGTGGTTTGTTGCCAGAAGACAGAAACTGAAGTCGAGAACAGAGTAGCTGGAGAGCAGGGTAGTGGACAGCACGCGGGTCTGCTTGGGAATGGAGAACAGATGATAATATAGGATAGGTCCAAGATACAAGTCCTTACTCGTGTTCCCTTGTAAAAAAGAGTTGTCTGGTAGGACAAAATGTTCGGTACTAAAAGTTGTCACCTGCACTAAAGGTTCAACTCTGCAAGGGACTAAGCATTGAACTCAGAAGGAATGGTAACATATCATGCCTCAAAGGAGTTGGTTGCACAGCACATCAACACCAACGTCTGCAGGAATCCAGCTAGAAGAGTGAGAGCCCTGCGCCAGCAGAGCAGGGACGTACACACAGCGGTGTCATGCACAGCACATCAGGACTCTCTCTGGTAGTAAAAAAACTACACATGTTCTCAAAGAAATGCGTGTGCATGAGAGTAAAACTGGATTGTGAGCAATCAGTGGTCACTTTCTTGCTGGTGGGAGAACACGATAGGTGTGCAGAGGTGGTGTGTGTGTCTGAATATCCTCAGAGATCCATCCACAGAGCTTTGGGTGGCTTTTTCTGCAGCTCTGGTCTACTTTTGGGGTGGAACCCTGGGACCTCATAGCGGTAACACCTCACTGAGCAAAGGCTGCTGGGCATCCCTGGGACTAGGTGAAGCAGGGGTATTTTAAATCAAACCTCTACTTGCTCACCAATAAAAAGCACGCATCCATGCCTGATATGAATTGATTTAACCATGTAAGTGAGGGGGAAGGGTTATGTATTTTAAAAGCCCAAACCAGCTGAGTATTTACTCATCTCTAGCAATGCATCTGCCAAACATTATGTTGGCTTTTGACAGTTAGCATGGGATTTCCTCTTTGTTCTTTGTTTTGTCAATTGTTTCTATAGAAATGCTATTTTTGTCAGACTAAATGAAAATATCCTGAAATAACACACATCTTCAGCAAATAAAGATATTTCTTGCTCAGTCTATATAACATATCCATATCACACTGGGTTTTCCTCCCCTCATTACAAAACCGAAATAAAACCCAGCTAAAAGCGAGCTGCCGTACAGCTGAGACTCCAGAGAACAGACTGCTGTGGAAATCAGAAGGGGCAGTCAAGCAAATGTGTTTCTCAAGTCAGGTCATTCAAACACTGCCTCTGAAGAGTATTGCAGGTGAAAATCAGTGTTTGCACAGATGGTGAATGCATCGTCATCGACAGTCGCTGCTTCACAGAAGGCTTAAATGAAAATGGTCTCTGAGCTGACCCTGCCTGACAATGCCCTCTGCCCCTGCTGTCACTGAGGAAAGCAACATTTCTGAAATTCAGCTTCTCTGGGCTGAGGACAGTGTCTCTCATGGCTGCTGCTGCAGGATCTGTCTACCAAAATCTGAGCGACGTAGTGGATTCATTCAAGTCTATTGTCATAGATTTTAAAGGAAGCCTGTCAAAATGCCTAAGCCTGGTATTTCATGCAATTTAAGACAGTGTAAAGCACTGGGTATGCCCAGATGATTATCCTCCATGGCAAATCTCCTGAAGAACTGGCTGTTTGGTTGGCAATTTAGGATTTGTTCCTTTCTTTGCTTCAGATTATTTCCTGTTGTATCATGGGGAAAACCTTATACTTCTGCACCTGAGCAGGATGAGAGTGATGCATACATGCTTTGTCCAAATCCCATCTGTACTAGCCAGAATATATACTGAAAGGAGTGCCATGAGAAGCCTACCTCTCCCAGGCTCCCAACTCTCGCACCCTGGGAACGGAAAGCGTGGCCTCTGCAATGCACTCGCTTTAGGAAGCTCAATATTCAGTGTAGGTGCATGCAGAGCAGCTAGCTCATACTGCCAGTGGACCCAAGCCTGAAGTACTTAACTCTAAATAGCTGTGCTAATGCTGCGAGATCTGCCAGGAGTTTTTAACAGTGATGATCATGATGTCCTGATGATTTAAGTGGTCAGGCAGAACTAACTGCACTCACACAGAGTTGGGTTTTTGCCTTCATCTTAGAAAAGGTAAAGGGCTGTTGTGAGTAGCTGTGCCTTGTCTTTGTGAGTACTTGCCCATGGAGTCTTGCAAGGCCAGAGCTGGTTTCCCATCTCCTTGAGAGTGACGTGAAAAGCTGTGGGTTCCCAGAGGAGCATGCTGGCGGTGTGCGTTTCTGCTTCTCAGGTAGCAACACAAACTGCGTTCACCTAGCTTTCTGGGAAGGGAGAGACAAGCAGCCTAATGAGAAACAACTGTCTAAAAGGACAGTCCAGCAAGGTGGAAGAGACACGTGGAAGAGGGGTATTCTAAGGAAACTACCAGAACTGTATTGTTTTCACATGGGATATTCATACCTGGATGTGGCACTGGTACATAGTGCCAAGTCACTTTTGAACTCTGTTGCCACCTCATACACTGAAGAAGTGCTTTTGCCAGTCTTCTGCAGGGTAGGAACTTGCACCCTTTTTTTCCAGAGGCTCAGTGCTTGTGAAGTTTGGTGTATGCCTGGCACCAAGACAGGACTGTTCCCTCACTGGGTGATGGAAGTGAAGTCATCAGAAAGGTTCAGCTGTACACACTCCTCTACCAGGCTGACATGAAAACGTCTTTCTAGAGTACTCTCTTATGCTCGTTATTTGCCTGACAAGTTCTCATCAGTGTTGGGGGTTTTTTTATTATTTTCAGAGGTAATTATAGCTATTGTGATCTCTCGTGACAGTTGCCTATGTCAGGAGCAAAGAAGTTGATGGTGGCCAGAGGAAAGCTCACAGGCAGAGAGCCCCCCTTCTGTTAGTGGCAAGTGGCACCACTAGCAACACCAACATTTAAAAGCCCTTTTTTTCAGTAGCACAGTTACAGGGGAAACAGCAGAGATCACTCCAGTGCTTGCTTAATGTCACTGTGTGGGAGCATTGATTGCTCAAATGCATGCATGCACCTTTTCATTTTGGTTTGTCACTGAGGGCCATGCATTTTAAAAGTCTGTTTGGCACTGGACAACAGCCCTGAGCGCTGGCAGGCTGCCTTCTAGAGACATGCAGCAGCAGCAACTGCCCAGATTTCTTCCCATGGGAAAATGTTGGGAACTCTCCAAATTATCGACTTGGCTCTGGAATGGCACTGCCCAGATGGCTGTTCTGCATCAGAAGTCGTGAGCCATGCAGGTCAATGGATAGATTTGGGCTTCCAAGTTTAACTTGGGAAAGAAGCTGGCCAAGCCCCATGCTAGTTAGGTATTTTCTGCTAAGGACCAGAGGTATTTGCTCTTCTTCCAGCCACACACGCCTTATTTTGGTGCTTGGAACCACCAGTGATTTGCCTAGCCTAGGATTGCTCCTCTGGTCAGCCACTGTGTCTAAGGACCTCTCTTTCCTATTTAAGATAACAAAATGTTGTGAACAGATTTTTCCATTGCTACTCCCTTTGATTTACAAAGCTCCTCAGTGCTGAGGAGAGAGAATCTGGGGGCTCAAATTCCTTCTCATTGTCCATAGCACCCCATTAAAATTGGGGTGCCTTTACACTGATTTGTAAAAAGACTTTTGTCCTCATTTGCTCCAAAGCACTTTGTGGACAGGACCTGGGTAGCGTTAAGCTGAGCTACCAAGTCCCACTGAAAAGCAGGGTACATCAGCTCAGACTTGGCACAACATGAGCAGCAGAAGCAGCCTCAGAGGATGCTGGTGAACTATTGTAGGCATGGCCTTTTGCTGCTGCCTGTCTCTCAGAGCATCTGTCCAGTTTTATGCAGGTATGTTCAGCATTCACGGAATAGGAAATGTCAGTACCTGCAGAAAACAAAACTCCTGTGCACAGAGAAAGGCAGAGACAGCTCTAGGTCCCTCATGCTGCCCATGGCCCTTCATGTCCTACGTGGGGCTCAGAGGACAGTATCTGTTCTGTCTCTGTCAGTGGAGGTTGGAGATGATGTCCTCCCTCACCAGCAGCCTCAAAAAGGAAGAGCAACAGTTTGAAGAAGCAGCAAAGAGAGAGGTTGGATTCCGCTCCAATACAGTTAGCAGAGGAATAGCCTTTGCTTATTCCTACGTGCTTCTTGGGAATGACTCAAGAGAGTGCTGTAAGGGGAGATGAAGCTCGTGGTGACAGATAGGGACAGAACTAGGAAAGGTGTATCAGGACTTAAAGATTGAAAATGCTGGGAAATAAGAAGTTGTGGGGGATGGTGATTGTTCAGGTATTGGAAATAGCACATCAGAGGGAGCAAGATAAGGGAAAGACAGAAATAGGAGACAGGTGCCAGATTTGAAAGGCACAAGCCAGAGGAATAGATGAGAAGGGAGAACATTTCATTCTGAAAGGGAAGAGCGAATGTCAGTGCAAATTCTGGCATATCTGCACAACGTGGCAATAACATTACTAAGCCTAGAGCTTGAGAATAGGCATCACTGCCACCAGGAAAGAAATGGTAGGAGGCAGGGCAGGGACATCTAAGAGAATGGGAGGGAGACAGTATGGAAGCAAAAAGCCACGTAGAGATGGGTTGAGAAATAAAGAGAAGACAATGAGCAGTGCCAGGAGGTGACAATGGCAGGAGATGACAAAGAATGAGAAGCACTTCACCCCTCTAGAGATGGCCCTTGTTTTGGGCCTCACGTCTGTGTGGGTGTCACCCATGCTTTCCAGCCACTTCTGGTCCCCAGAGGTTTTGTACGTTGGCTGTTAAAGCCCAGGCCTCTCAGGACACCAAGCCTGCTGTTTACACCAGAGGTGCCTATGTGCCAGGGTGATACCAATACCACCTGGCTCATTTCATGCTGTTAATCGGAAAGGCATCACATGACACCAGGCTGGTGGTTCATCCCACTGCGGTCCCTGGAGCTATGACCATCACGCTGAGAGTCAAAATGCCCCTCAAAATGAGGCATCCTTTGTCAGCACCAACACATTAGAGTATGCAAAGACTTTACAACCTAAGAGACAATATTGCCTTTGTCTTCTTTTCCTCCGAGAAGGCAGCAAACTACAAGCACTGGAGGATGTAATCCAAGTGCTAATAAATTATTGATGTCTCCCTTCAGCTTTTTACTTACTAAAAGGATATCAAAGCTTATTTTGTGAATGGTCCAGACAGATTCTCTTTTGCTATATCCACAATTTAATTCACAAATATTGCACTAAGCGTTAATATTGAAGCAATGAAGTGTTCTCCCTTTACAGGCTTTGCAAAAGATAATAGACATGTTTTGGATTACACAGACTCATAAACAAATACAGTGAAGGAAATGCCACTTCTGACTCCAATAGACGTTTGAATTTGTAATTTAGAAAAGGCAGAGCTTATTATTAACTAGGAATACACTTCTTTTTTTACATTAAAAGCCTGATTGAAAACCTGTTGAAATCACTGGACTGGCTTCTTACAGATAGTCTGCATAGTTCTTTGGCAGCTCACACAAGTCGTAGAACAGTATGACTTACTTTATATTTAGCAATAGCTCCTCTCTTCCAATATGCCTATTTGCATAAGTCAACTAATGAACCATCTGTATTGGAAATACTTTTCCATTACTGTCAGCTTTGGGCAGCATGTGGCAGTTCCTTAACAGCATATATTAATTTATGCTATTTTTTTGAGCAGCAGAGAAGTAATTTGAAGTCATCATACTGCAATTTCCCTGGTAGGAGTCTCCCCTGGACAGAAGGCTTAATGTTTCTCTTTCAATAAAGTGCTCTGCAAGTTTTGATGGCCAGAAATGCTCAGGATCTTGACAGCTGTCTCATCTGAAAGAAAGGCACCAGGCTCCCAGGTATATCTTAAAACAGTACCAGCTTTTTGCAAATTTAGCCCAAATGCTGTGTCTCACTAAAGAGCAGAACAAAATTCTGCCTGTTAAATCAGTGCAATGGCCCAGCTGAGCTCAGAGAAAGGACTATCAACGTTTTAACAGAGGCATGCTCTGAGTGACAGGGGGCTGATTTTAAACTAACACAAACTGCAGTTCCTGACTGCACCAGTTTCTTCTTGCTCTGAATAGAGGCGGCAGCACTACAAATGCATGTTGTCTCTGTTCTTTGCTAGCCATTTAGAAAGAGTGAGTGACCAGGCACAAAGCCCAGAAGAGACAGCTAGTTTTTGCAATATGGTATACATATTTTCCAAGCCAGCCTGCAAACTGCTTATCACATTTTTGGTGCTATGTACATAAATATTCATAATTAATCTGTGTTAGAATAGAGGGAAAAGCTTCTAAAGAACAAAAATAGCCCCTTCAGGCAGCTCATACCAGTGACACTGATCCTCTGCATTTCTGAAATTAAAAAATGAGCTGCTTTGCATAGATTTTGCAGTACTCTCTGGAATTCAAGCTTCCTTTTTTTCCCTGTTTCTTCAGGTTGTGAAGGCAACCTTGATAACAGAGATTGATACCTTGAATCTGGAGCTAGGGAGGTGGAAATAAAGGCACCAAGTGAGAAATGACATTTCCAAAGCTTAAATCTCAGGGATAGCAACCTTCATTTTCCCTTCTCCAGGTCTCCTTCCTCTCTAAGGCTTTTTCCCATGGCTTGGTTTTAGGTACCAGTAGAACGCTGACAGCATGGCAGGTGGGAAGATGTACACGCCTGTGTCTTTCAGGTCGAAAGCCTGAATTCAGCTGGGGGCTACATACCCCCAGAGACAACTTCTTCCCTTAAAGGTGGAAGGGCCAATTAGGCAGTCCTTGGGACTGCTTGCAGCCATAAGCCAAGCAACAGTCAGGATTGGCTTAGATTAAATAAATCATAGGCTATTCAATATCAAAAGCGGAGTGCCTGTGGAAACGAAAATAAATTAAAAACCTTCATGAAGCTGTTCGGGCTGCCCCAAAGCCCAGTGGGTATTAGACATATTTATTAAATAAAGGCAACTCTTCGGACTGGGATGGCAGACAAATCTGACAGGCTGAGCTCTGCCAGGTCTTTGTTTTCTGTCCTTGTCTGACTCAGCTTTTCAATTTGATGCTCTTACTCCTGAGTGCTTGGCTTGCCTGGCTGACACCTTTCTGGTGCACAGCCTCTCCCTGCTGTCTGTACAAATGGGGTCCCTGACTTCAGAAAACTGCCACCCCCTTCTGCCTTACCGAATGGGGGTGCTCCTTCACAGCTGCCTCACGGCACACTGAAGCCCATTTTTCCTACCTCCTTCATGGTGCCTTTAACTGTTGCTTTTTAACAGTTCCTACAAGTGAAAATTTGGCACAAACACAATGTCCAGCCCAGACTTCTCAGTGCACAATTCTCTGGCTTGGCACATTTCCCCTCTAACCACATCACTCCATCGCATCCCAGTACAGCCACAGACACAGGTTTTATAGTGTACATAAGGTCACTGAAACCATCAAGACAAACATGCACAAGCTGACCAAGCAGAATGGGTTTTTTATTTCTCTCTTCCCCTATAGATCTTGGTGGGTAAGTCACAGGCACTCCTTATGCGTTCTTTACTGCTCCTTCCCAGGTCCCAGATGTGACCCACTCCCTGCCCATCTGCTGGCTACCTTATCCCCAAGAGAAACTGGGTATTTTAAATGTGTGTTTTCATATGGTTTATAAACCTGCGTTGTACTGCCTTCCACTATGTGCATCCGGCAGCTTCTCTTCAGGACTAACAGGAGCAAAAGCCAGACTATTTTGCATGTATATATCGGATGCAGCCAAACAAATGCCATTCCTGCCAGGAGGAGTTGTCATCAGGGGAGGACAAGGCACGTGTGGCTGTAGCTACAGCGGCAGTAGGTGCACTGCAGTGTGATCCAGAGCCACGGGAGGCAAAGGGAGCTTCTCAGTTGTTTCTCATGGACATCCTGCACCTCCAAAAATTGGTGGGTTTCTCCATTTGGCATCAGCCAAAACTTGTCCAATGCAATGAATGTCCTGAAATTCAGATTTAGCAGACCCCAACACTTCCGCAAAATCCCAGCCTTGGGGCTTTTTTCTCTCTACATTCACACACCAAGCACCGTTCCTTGCTCTACAGTCCTTCTAACCAACCTCTTACGCAGCCTGAGTGCCTTGAAGCTGGAGTGGAGTTTTCCAGAGCAGCATGCCTGAAAAGCAACAATCATGTTGTAGCAGGAGTCAAGGTGCAAATATTAAAGTGAAGGCTGATGCTTCAAGTGTGCTCATTTGCCTGTTTGCAAGATTTTATGAAGCATTTAAAATATATACTGCTCTAGGGCACAGAGAGAGAAACGGATCAAATGAGATGAGCCTCACAAGGCAAAGAGTGTAATGAAACATGAAGCAAACATGCAGAGATAAGATGGTGCAGTACACCAGTCCTGGTCAGCAGGAGAGCAGATAATGACTGCATGCGCTGAGCGCAGGGTGCAGGCGGGAGGAAGAAATATTGACAGTGCAGGGAGTTTGCAGGAGGCTGCAGTTGTGCGGGGGAGACCTGTGCTGGAGGCAGATGAAACGTAGGAAAGGCTCGGGCAGCAGGGAGGGGAGGAAGGGGCAAGAGCAGCAGCGTGCCTCCATTTCCTCTGCCAACTGCTCCTCCGGGAGAAAGGAGGTGAAGGTGGGCAGCAGGGCCGGGTGCTGGGGCAGCTCCGCGACAACGCTCCTGTCGCACCAGGGGCAGCAGAAATCCCACTGCGGGGGACGGGGGCGAGGGGGGCCGGCTGCTGCTGCTCCCCGGCTGAGCCTGGAGGGGTCGGGACAGCCTCAGGGCTCCGTCCCGGCAGCGTCGCCCTCTGCCCCCGGTGCGGGCGTCCAGCTACCGGGGAGGACAGCGGGGCACCTCCGGGCGGTGCCGGGCAAGTTTGTCTGGCTGCTCCGTGCTGGGGCGCTCCCCCCGGTCAGCCTTCCTCCCTCCTCCTCCTCCTCCTCTTACTGCTGC
>NW_008795128.1:6008889-6036351 GCF_000699145.1 Aptenodytes forsteri
CCGCAGCTGGGCGGCCGCTGGCTGCGGGGTTTTACCGACGGGCCCCCGGCGCCCAGCCCTGCGCCCGGTGCCGGGCTCGGGGCGGCGTCTCGGCGTCTCGGCCAGCGATTGTGCACCGAAACGATGCAGTGGGGGAAAGGGGGCCTGTCCAGTGGAAGTTTGGCTAAATACAGCCCTTGGGGTTTGGCCTAGGAGAGCCGACTGCTTCCCTGGGACTTCTGAAACCGTCAAAAAAATTGCAGCTCTGCGAGGAGCTCTGGTGTAACTGGCAGGAGGGGTACATGGAGCGTGAGAAGGGGTTTGCAGCCTGGGGCTCCGTGGCTTTCAAGTGTCTTGGGCCAAAGGAGGAGGTCATCCCTCTCCTTTTCTCTTGGGGCCTAGGCACTCCTGTTGCCTAATCAGTGATAGAAAACACTGTAGAAAATACGGCTTAATATGTTTCTTCAGATCAGCTGGGAAGCGCTTACTGTGGCCTTGCACATCATAGGGAGGGAATGACGGATGTGTCTGAATGTTGACACAAAAAATCCTGAGCCACGAGGCATTGGCCAGACAGAACTGCAGGCCTCTGTGGCAGTAAGTGACAATGCATGTACAATCCTGCACATTCGGGACAGCAAGCTGTCCTGTATTAGGAATGCCTGCGATTTTCTTATACGCCTTTGCTCCCAACTGTTTTGACAGGTCTACCATTTACATCATGTAATCCATGTGCAGATCATGGAAGTGACTGAACTTTCTTCATAATACAAAGTTAAAAACAAATGTACATGCTCCCAGGGATGCAGAGAACGGCCTTAAAGCAGGCAGAGAAAACTGAAAACAGAAGTGAAAGCAACCCTGGAATGTTGCTGTGTGCAGTTAGTCTGCTTAAAGCTTCTGTTAATGGGTCCCATGGTTCATCAACAGTCTCACGGTCCTGTAGCCAAAATCCGGTAGCCTCAACAAAGCCTATGTGAAGCTGCAGTATACTTAGGCTAAGACCAAGCAGCACTTTTTAAAGTACCTATAATAGAAAATCGACTTTGCAGCTCAGGTTGGAAAAACTATCCTCCGTGGGTGAAAATTAGGGTTTTCTCCTGTACAATTGCTTTTTAAACACCTGCAACACGGTTCACCACGAAGAGCTGTGGCTGGATCCAGGATACAGCTGCTGTTCCAATGGTAGAGCTCCCCAATGTAATTACAGCCCTGCAGAAGATCAATAGATGGTTAATGCTGGAAGGGATTTTTTTATTTATTTGGTCTATGACCAGGAGCTACATAAGGCTTTCCAATATATTAAGTCCACCATAAAAACATCCAAGCCATTTCTAGGCATGAGAGCACTTGATTTCTCTGCTAAGCACATTGTATCTTGCTTCACTCATCCTGTTCTCAGTTTTTCTTCTGTTCCAACACAAACATTTGCCCATTTGAATCTATATCTCAAATGCCTGTAACAGTGATATCTTAACACTGCAGTCCTATAGCTGGTCTTTTCCTCATACTTTCTCCATCTCCACGTAAATGGTCTTTTTGCACTTGGACCTGCAGTTGCATTTAAACGCCCAGTATTAAATGGGCATTTCATGGGCTTCTCTATTAGTATTGTCATTTATGGATTTCACTTAGATCAAATGCATGGGCTTAAATCTGAAAAGTGACTAAAAATTGCCTTTATTGGGTAATAAATCAATGTGAGATAAAACCCTGAGCTAGTAACAGAGAATGTGTCTGAAGTCTAAGTTTTTACTCTTGAAAGCAGGACAAGTGAAGGTGCAGATGCAGAGCAGGAAGGAGAGAGGCTGTTCGGTTACCTGCCACGGCCCTTGTCCTCTTCTGCCAAGGGCCACTTAGGTTTACTGCTGACTTTGCTGAACGTCAGAGCAAGTCCTTGGATTATCTGCCAATATTCTTGTTTGTTTTTTTTTCTGTTGAGATATCGATTGCTTGAGCTGGATGACCTGGAACAGCCATGCTTTTGGTGGTGGTATAGAATTTTACCATCCCATCAACTCTTGCAAAAAAGAATCAAGATCTTTGAGGGGAGGGAATGTAAAGGATGTGTTTTTCCAGATGTTTCAGCAGTTATTGCTGTAGATTGATTCTCTGGACATATTTTCCTTTACTTTCCTCTCTGAGGTAGCAGAACCTGCTGCTCTGTATTGCCCCAGTTAAGCTGTGGGCTGGTGTTTTTTCTTGTCTTACTTACTACTGTGATAGCCTACACCTACACGGAAGAGTTGGTAGGGACTTTTCTGCATTTCTGCCAATTTACGCCTCAATCGAGAAATGGTCTTAAATATTTAAATCTTTAGAACTTAGTTGGAAGTTGTTTTTCTTTTTCAGGAAGGTGAAGCTGGTGAGTACAAACATCATTTATTTGCTACCATACCCAAGTAATCATTGAAGAAAACTGAAAGCAGCAGCCACTTGACATTTTGAAATACGTATTTTTCTTGTCTGTACCGACAGAGTCAAACAGCAGTTGTCCATGGCTGGTTTTATCTTCTCCTCCATATTTAAGAACTTTAATTGGGCATGACATAATGTAATTAGTTAAGCTATTTAAATAAAAGGGGGAAAAACCTCATGGGTTGATGTTCCTGAAACCCGCAGTCATCAGCTCACTGATGGAGGTGTTACAGAAGAGAGAGGCCACTTAAAACTGTCTCATCTGCCTCTTACTGCCACTGCGAAATGCAACAGGAGCTCATTTCAAAAGTGCTATTTGTGGTCACAACAGCACCAATGGGTGTTACAAGTTAAGAAAACATACATATTGCTTCTTTGCAGGCCACAGCTTTACAGACTGTCAGGTCAAAAGACAACTGGGTCCTTTCCTCTTAAGCATGCCACTGGCAAGACACCCTCTACTTGTGGGATTGACTCCATTTAGTTCTCAAGCTTTTTTATCCCTTTTCCCCAATATGAATGTCAAACAACACATTTGTTTTATTTGTCAAGGCTTATTTTATGACACTGAAAACATCAGGCATAAAGCCCTTTATAACTTAGACTGGGTAGCTGTAAATTGTCCCTACCTGTGGGTTGAGGTGTACTCATGGGGCAGAGAAGTGGTGGATGGAGGAAGCGAAGGAGGCGACCCTCTCAGGTTTATCAGGCCTGCCGTAAGGTGCATTTTCCTCACCAGCAGATCCCCACGACCTGATGAACCCTGCTCCATCGCAGATCCGCAGGAGCCCGTTTGCTCCCCGCTGCCTCTCTGGCGACATCCTCTTCCTATAGAGGCTTGTTGTCATCCCTAAGGCTTCTGTGCTCAAGAGAAACGAACCCAGGAGCAGGGGATGGAGAGCAGAGGGGGCACAGGGCCTGTGACAGAGGTTAATGTTCTTCCCTGCCACCTTTTAAGCAGAAGCTGCGGAGGGACCGTTGGGTACCAGTCTCCAGAGAGGGGCTATTTCCCTTGTAAACCTCCCCGCCAAGAGCCGCGCAGGGCGCTGACCCGATGGCCTCTGCCCAGAGGAGGGCAGGAAACGTGAGACGTGAATCCTAGGGAAGCTCTGCTTTTCCTTCCCCGCAGCTCTTGCAAACCTCTTGCAAAAGACCTGCTCAGCTAACACCCCGAATGATAGCTGCTGGTTAGCCTGGTGGAAGACTGTCACCATCCCAAGTGAGTATGATTGACTAAACAGTTATTTTTTATGCAGTGCATGATATTCCCCCTCTTGAGTGAGGGTCAAACAGGAAAAAACCCTTTCTACCCCTCCTGCCCATTCATTCAGCAGACATAAACCAAGGAGTGCATCTCATTCCTTGATCCAAATGGTCTCCCTCATAGAGACAAAGGAAAAAGTCCAGCAGTAGTGGCATCGAAGGAACTGGAAAGCTTTTTTTCATGACCCTGTAGTTCCAGGCAATATTTGCATTGCAGATCCTGTCATAAGAAAATCCATGCTGAGGCATCACATCTTTTTTCTGCTTTTGTTCTTTTCATTGTCCCACTTTATCTTCTGATCACGTGTCTGTTCTTGGTGCCCTGAAGTTGACTGTCTTCTCTACTTCACACGAGAAGCTGTCAAGAGTTTAAAAAAATAGATAGGAAGCATCAAATGGATGTGTCTGAGATCTGAAGGGCAGCCTGGGCTCCAGCTGTGTGGGGTTCTACGGGCAAAGTCTTCTGCCCTCTCCAACAGAGAGTGCTCCCTTGCCACTGTGGCTGAGACTGAAGTGAGTTGCCTTTTCCGGCTGACTTTCCCAATTCCCTCCAGCAAAGGAATTTTCTTAATGGAGCGTTGGGCTTGAGCAACTGGGGAGCTTGTGGAGCTCCACTATTGAAGGGCTGTAAGGACAATCTAGGCAAACAGCGGCTAAGTACATAGATGTTGCCTCCTGGGAGAAGGAGGGACTAAGTGACTCGGTGGTAAGTCCCCTCCAGTCCTGGTTTCTAATGCTGTTCTCTCAGGTGGACAGTCAGTCAGCTGGTACCAGTGGAAAAGCAATGGGTCTGCACACTGTATTGAAGTCCCAAATACTCTCCTTGTTCTCCCTTTCTCACTTCAGAGACCCCAGGAGATGATCTCCATCCAGAAGGGAATAGTGGATACCAAGGATGCTTTTCCATCAGTGCAAGCCATTGCAAGAGTGAGGTAGGAGGTATCTTCTCCCTGGGAACAGAGCACGAGGCTTCCTCTCATCTGTTTCTACGCCTTGGAAGAAAATAGCTCAAATCATTGCCAGTGACCAGGGACATTGCGGAAACGGAGATTAAAAAGAGTGAAATGTCCCCAAGTAGTCCATAGTGAGTGGGGCTTATTTCTAGGTGTGTCCTACACATGGTAGTGAGTTAAGACCAAAAGTAGTGGCTGCCGAGCTATCATCAGCACTATAAGGCCCTTTCAGTTCTTTCAGTGACACTGGTGTGACACTATAGATAAGGCTGTGTTTGATTTTTCACTTACAGCAGGAGTTCTACCTTTTGGAAAAGCGTGGTTAAGTAGTTAATTAGTTTTTAAGTTCTAATCATGGAAAATATAGTTCACTCAAGAGTTCACTTTCAGACTCTAATCATTCATCGGGCTCCTCTGAGCTTAAGAACTGTAAAGTTAAAAATAGTGCATCGTGAAACTTCGTTGAGGTCACAGTTGTTATTACGGCTTTGTTAACTACCCAAAACTATAACGGGGTAACTTCATTTAAGCAGCAGCACACAGAATAGCTGATGAGTTACTATAGGGGGGATGCTGCGTGCAGTGGGGCTGGCAGGGTCTCTGCCAACAGGACACCACAGTGCGGGTCGGGGTAGAGGCTGCCCCCGAGAGCTGCCCATGCCGGCTCCTCACTGAGCACTGACCGCTCTGCCCACAGCATGGAAAAGCACGGAAGAAAAGTGTTTGAAACGGACAGGACAGATGGCGAGTGGGAAGGCTGGAGGAGCCTGGCTGCATGCGGCGCCAGCAGCTTGGCAGCACTGGGAGGCTGGCAGCCTTCCTGGAGCGGAGTTAAGGTTGTGAAGCGGTATCTGGTGTACCTGGCAGCCACTCTCACGGCGCCACCCATGCCACCGGGAGAGGACAGAAGGGATTATGCCCGACAAAATGCCTAAACTAATAACTTCTGTGACTTTACATCAGGTGAATAATGTACAGGGAATCCCAACTCACACGTAGCACCGTTTCTATATGGCTGAGGTATTGCACATCCCAGTTCAGCATCCAGCCAGCGGAGGCCTTGTTAAGGAAAGACTGGTAATACTGAGCCTCAGGGAAGACAGGAGCTGGAAACAGCTGGCTGGTGCGAGCGGGGACTGGCAGGGTGGGAGCTGACAGCAAAGGGCAGAGAGCAGGTCACGAAGGGTCACGCTCCTGGCAAGGAAGCTAACAGTAGGTAATTGGGGTGACTTGCAAGTGTGGAGTCTGCATAACCTGACCTTACCAGAGAAGTGGATGGGATCAGTCAGAGACTTCTGCGGGTCACAGCGTATTTGACTGCGGGAGAGAAGTGATTTGTGGCCATGCATTTATGGCTGGAGGCCTTCTTCATACCCATGCGATTGATTGCCCTTAGGAGCTGGACTGGGAATTGTGGAGTACAACATTCGATTAGTGTGGTAACAAAAGTGATTCAGTATGAGGCATCAGCATCTTACTTTGAGTAGCTCTTGCAAATCAGTACATTGTGTCCTGGAGGACAACGGCTAGAAGAGCCTGAGTGCCCACAGGCACAAGCCATGCCATCTCCCCCACCCTGCGATGGACAGAGGGAGGACAGAGCACCACAGAGGCTGGGGTGGTAGCATCTGCCAGTAGGGCCTGCCAGCATGGGGGTCCCTCTGAGGACCAAAAAGATGGAGAACAACCTCCTCGTGGCTGTCTGGAGGTGAGGTGGCCAGCCAGAAGTGCTAGTACCTGGTGGAGGAAGGGTGTAGTGAGAGCATGTGTTGAAAGGGTGGGAATGACTGTCTGCAGGCCTGAGGTGTGCCGTGGTCCTCTGCAGGGGACTGTCTGTCAGCGGGCCAGGGCAGGAGCTAAATCCCCTGGTTCCCACCAGCTGGTACTCGGAGTGGCAGGATGCAACAGCTCACATGCAGATGAGATGCCTTCCCAGAGAGTGCTGCTGCAATGCTTATGTGAAAACACTTTATAAATGCTATTTTTTCAGTGTGTCTGGGAGGTATAAAAAGGTGTGCTGAAGCCATGCCATGGGTCAAAGTCAAGTCAAGAAATAAAATCCAGGTGTCCTGGCTCCCAGGATCCCTTTTAACCATTAGGTGTTTAAATGAATTTCCAGTGAAGTTTTCACCTGCTGTGCTGTCACATGTTATTGCAGAATGTGTCACGGAGAGAGAAGAGAGAAGCAAGAGGGAGAGAGAAGTGATGTTTATGATGAAGCCTCTTTTCTCACAGGGAAGCATTAGCTGCTGGGATACTACCGCATCTTAACAGGAGCACCATTATAAAAAAACCTGACAGCACTGAGGTCCCAGCTGTGTTCAAAAAGGTGCAGAGACAGGGAAACACACTCCCTGAACTGACAGAGCAGCTGAAGCCCGAGCTGTGGCTGGGCGTTATTGCGAGGGATGCTCAGCTCAGCAGCGCGAAGGACCTGGCACAGCTGCAGCCTGAGCTGCGGCAGCCCAGCACCATGGGGCTGGTGGGTCCTCTGCTGAAGTGTGGCTGGCAAGCTCCGGCTGGGAGGTCACATGGGAAATGGAAAGGCTGGAGGTTGAGAGGTCAAATCACAGAGCCACCTTGTTCTGGTTTTACTAGGTAAAAGGACAGCTTTGCAAAAAAGTGAGAATAAAAATAAAACTTCATGGTTCTGGACAAAGCTTGATTCACAGTTCACTTTGAAAGACTTCCCCTGACTTCACTGGAGCTTGGATCAGTTCTGGATCATATTTCTTCTGAGGACTTGAGAGATGTTTCTATCCCTCATTTAAATCTCAAGGTGTTCCTTCAGAGTAAGCAAAGATTAAATGCTATTAATAATAATGAACTATTTTTCTCATTTGCAAAGTCTCTAAACAGAGGCATTCAACGACTAGGCTACAAATAGCTGGTGAGGAACTAAGACTCCTCGGGCTTCCTCCTCACAAGGCTGTCTCCTCCTGATTCCCTGCTTTCCCCCCCAGGGAAACTGGTCTGTGGCTGTTGTCAAGCCTGGCTCCAGCTCAGTCCCTTGCTTCCCCGTGTTGAGACTGAGGGAAGGTCGGGCAGGAGACACAGGACCTGTGGCAATGGTGAGAACACTAAAGCACAGGACATGCATTCTTCAAGGATGGGGAGAGCACCTGCGACCCTTGGGACCCAAAACTGGGAAGGGACAAGCTTTAGTAGACCACTGAACTATGGCTCTAACATCCACTACTGCAGGCTGCTTGTTTGCACAGCACAGGAGAAAATACACCTGCTCGAGCACTGCCAGCCTCCTCTCTCTACTTGCTCCTCTCCCGCCCCTGGAGAGCTGCATCTTGTGAGCAAAGGTGGGTGCAAAATAGGTATTACAGGATTCCTGTTGAATCCAACTGCGACTTTGTCAAGCACATAGAGGTCAGCAGCTAGCTACTCTCCCCTTTTCCCCTCCCTGCTGTCCCCATCCCTCCCGGACTGAAGCAATGGGAACTGGTCCCACCAGCCCTCCTGTTTTCCGTTGGCTGGTGTCAGTTTTCCCTTCGTGTCAGCGAAGCGGCCGGTAACACCAGTGCCATCAGCAAGTTGCACCTAGCTGATCCCTTGGGGCTGCGGTACCTTTGTGTCGCCTGCGACTTGCCCAAGGGTGCAGGGAGCTGGGTCTGGCTTTCACAGGCTGGAGCACGCTGGAGCCTGCTTCTGCCAAGGTGAGGATCACTCTGCTCTGCAGCCGCAGGATGGACGGACGCACGCATGCTGCTGTCAGCCCTTCCAGGAGCTCCCTGCAGTGCAGGAGCAGGGGCAAGGGCACCTGCCCGGAAACCTCTGTGCAGTGGGGCTGGCCACTGGCTGCGGTGGGGGGGCAAGCGGCCACCTAGGCACAAGGCAAGCTGCAAAATACCGAGCAGCACAGCTATGGCTTATGCGAATCACTCAGTCTCACTAATCTGGCAGTGGCTGGGAACTGCATCCCAGGAGCTTTCCTGAGGATATGTGATGCTTTTGTCGGTTGACTGATAAGTGTTGAGGTAAACCACGTTGTTATACCTGTAAAATTTACCCTGTGTCTACTAGGAACCACTGATGTTCAAGGCGGGGGAGTGGGGAATATGAGCTAAGTCTGATGGGTATGCTTAAAGTGTAGGAAAAAGAACCGTTCTTGGAGATACTCGCTTGCTCTGAGGCAGCTCAAATCCCAGCTTTTCTTTCCCGATGAACTCATTCCCAGCATTGACATTACTGGGAAAAATGCTCTGCCTCCAGAATACGCTCTTTTGTGTTGCTGCTGAGTTGAAAGCCAGTGGCAGCAACATCAGCAATTTGGGGGGAAAAGGGATAATTTTGTTAGTGTAGCATTTTTGTGAGCTTGTAGGAAGCTGCCACTAAAATAGCCCTGATTTCTATTTTGCAAATGGTGATCACTTTGTTGCTAGGATTCCTTGGCGCTGAAGATGTAACTGCACGGCTTTCCTTGGAGCAGCATGTGGGAACATCACCAGCAGATGTGGCTGGGGCCAAATTCTTTATGCCACTCGCATACATACCCTTGTATTTTAGTGAGCGGCTTTCCCATCCTGCTGCGCTGTGCGGCATATATATTGGCTGGGATCCAAATGTCTTTATTTTCTGGGATTTCCTTTATTTCTTCTTGAAGAACTCAAAAGTATCCTGCAAGAGCTACTGCTGAATCTGACATTTTAGAGGACTGGAGGCTCCTTCTGTCCTGACCTCTGCTTTTCCTGTTCTTCAGATGGTCACTTGAATTCATGAGGGTGAATGGTGTGAAATAACAGGCTGTCTTTGCATGGTACTTCAGGGGGGGTCCTAGCATCTGAAATTCAGGTGAATCAGCAAGATTTGTGCCTTTTCATGGTTTGTCTTGCCCTGCAATAGGCTCTGCTGGGGAGAGAATTTAATGCTACCATTTTGTGCACCTTCCTACCCTGAGACATTCCCTCTGACAGCTCTGTTGGTGGAAGGAGGAGATTAAATCTCTGCAGAGACTTAAACAAGAAACCAAGCAATCCCTGCTCACCACAGGAGGGCAACTGCCGAAGCAAATGCCTGAGTCAGTGATGCTACAAACAGTGGAATGCGTGCAGGTCATTCTTTTTAAACCAAGTAACATCATTTCTGCTTGGCATTGACGTCACGGCCCCTGCCTGCAGGAAGTTTTCATTCTCACAGGAGTTTCGTGGCAGAAGAGCAAATGGTGCATCTAAAACATACATGCAGCAACCAATGTGCTATGTGTTCGAGGACTGGAGGGAAATTCTCTTTGATGCAAAATGGCTTTTTCTGTTGCCTTCTATTCCTTATATTATATTCTATCCCTTTCCCTCCGTGCTCACAGCCACGCTGAGAGCACTTGCTGCTGGCTCAGCGTGAGCTAGGGGTAATGGGCTTCTTGCCGTTCAAGATGGATGGCAGGAGGGATTTTGCTTCAGGCTCCCCAGGAGGGGATTTATGAGGTGGCTGTTGTAATAGCTCCCTTTTCCTTCACCAGGCCTTGTTATCAATGCCCCATGCGGTGCCCAGATTGGGTCACATGGTGGAGGAACACTTCTGCCCATCATACACCAACATCTGGTTTAGCACAGCCCTGCAGGCTCCTTCCTCACTGTACTAATGAGTATCTGACCTAGGAGTTCATTTGGCCTTGGAAGGCAATAAGAGGTTGTACTCTGACTCTTCTCCTGCAGTTGTCTTCTCCCTGGTCACCCCAGACTTCTTGGGCCAGTCTTTCACCAGGATCACCACAGGAGCTGGAAAATGGTATCTGCACCCACGTCTGTTGTGGCTGCTTAGGGAAGGGGGGTAGAGATCTCCTTGCTCTTCTTGCATCATCCCTGTCCACTGCACAAACAGTGAAGCCTTTCTCAGCACCAGAGGTTGGTCCTGGTGTCAGAGCTCACCTCGGTTATGGTTAACAGCACAGCCTAGGGCTTGCCTAGTAAGGACTCAGTGGTCCTCTCTGTGTTATGTCCTGCCATGTCCATCAGGAGGTAGAACATTTTCCACTGCCCTCTCTTGATCAAGATGGAAGAGGTCTCGTAGGTAGAGACAAAAATCTGCTTTTATCCAGGCAGGTCACCACCTGCCAAAGTGTGTGACTTGTGGTTATTGATTATTCTTTCCCTTTCATGTATCTCATTGGAATATATTCATCACTTCTATAAATCTGCAGAGACAAATGAAATTATGACTGACATTAATTTATCCTTTTTTTTCCTTCTTGCTTCTCTACTTTTATTTCTTTTCTTCCAGTCCTATGTCAGTCTTTCCCCCACTCTTTTTTTCCCCATGGAAGGAAGATTATTCTTGCTAAATAGAGGGAAAAAAAAGAAAAATATAAGATTGACTCTTTGCTCACATGAGTAATCCTGAGCTGTGGGGTCATTTTGTTGTTGGAGACAGTGATAAAGTCACCCTGTAGCCCCAAAGCCAGGTCTTGGTGGAGAGCAGAAGCATGCTGTGATGCCACACATCTCGCTGAGACGCAGCTGCAGCATCAGCCCTGCAACACACTGTCACCTCCGTGGGAGTCTCTGCCCCAATTTAGCACAACCTTATCCCACCCCCCAGGCTGTGGGGAGGAGATAGGGCTATAGATCTGTTTTTTGGAGAAGTTCCCAGCGGCAAGAAAGCAGCCATTCAGGAGTACTGCTTTCCAGGTCATAGATGGGCTGGGAGGACTGCTGGCTCATATGACGCTTTGGTGCTGTCAGGCTCAGTGCTTCCCTCATTGATCCTCGTCCAGGTCCTTTCTCTGGGCCAGATTCCCTCCTGCCCCTGCCCAGGCTGGCTGGTCTCCGTCCTCGCCTGCCGGCGCCCTTCCCCTGCCTCCGTGGCACCGGCATTCGGAGCATGTCTAGGCTATCCTTTTCTCTCCTCCACCTCTTCCCATCCCCTGTATTTTCCCCTCATTTCTCTATTTCCATTTAGGCCATGTCTTCGCTACCCTCTGTTTTCTCTCATTCTTTCATTTTAGACATGATAGCATTTTTCTTCAGCAAAATTGCAGCTTTTGAGGTCAGCCACCAAGGGTAAACGCATTTACACGTGGGGTTTATAAGGACAGGAAATGCTTTTGGCATGATTTCCCCAAAGGAGCATTTTAATGCTTTTGAAATTGGGGAACCCAGATATCTGGCTGTGAACCAGACACAGGCAGTCAAACTTGGGCCCCAAACTGTCTACAAAACAAACATTAGAATAAATTCATGCTGTGGCAGCATATTTTCTGCTTATACAGCTCATGCTGGAGTTTTCAAGGAGACTGAAGCATGAAGTCTGACAAGGAAAAAGCCATTTTGTCAATAGAGAGCTACAGAGAAATAGTAAGCATAAGGCAAAATTATATATAAAATTTTTAAAGACTGTGACTCCAAAATAGTTTGGTCCGTTTCCTTTGGACTTCACAGGCTATTTCTCCCCTTCTATTGAGGTCAGTTTGGCAACTTTCAGTTCAAATTTATTTTGCCAGTCAAAATCAGAAGTGGACAAAACAAGAGGTTTGTAATTGTCACCGTAACTGTTTGCATGCCATAAGCAGTACTGAGGCAGCTAGAAACAGAAGAGATGCTTCAAGCCCACACTGCCATACAGCTACTTTTGAGGTAAAATACAGCTACTGATGAATAGCACACAGCAACAGCAAGCTAGGTGATAAGGTGCTCCACTGAAGCTTTGGGAGGGTTTCTCTTAGTATTGGCATCTAGAGCTGTAGATTACTCCTGGCAGTGAGTACTGGAACTGTGAGGAGCACCTCGGTGTCCACATAATGCCCACAGCCTTGTTTTTATGATTGACACTTAGTTTTATGAAGACAGTTGTCTCGTATAAGTTAATGGGGTATTTAGCCATTAGATTGGCAGAGTTCTGCAGGAATAATTACCAGATTTGACACTATCCACTGGAATTAAACATAAAATCACTGCTGGTAACATTTACAGTTGGCACAAACATTAGCAGGCTGGTCTGTAATGATGAGACGAGCACAGTCCTACAGAGGGATCTGCTTCAATTGATAATTTCATTATTCAATCCAAAGCCAAATCTAAAGTTACACATTTCAGGGTGGAGAGTGCAGCCAACCCTTCAGTTGTCCTCAGAAACAGTGACTCAAAAAATACCTGGGAGCAAAGTGGGTGAGTGGTTGAACATGAACTCCCGGGGTGGTGCTGGGCAAAAATCTACTAATGCAATTCTTGGAGACAGCAAAAAGGAGGAATGAGTGGGAATGGGAGGTGATTTTATGTTTTGGTATGATGCCAGCGAAGTAAGTGCTGAAGTCCTGTATCCACTTGCAGGGTGCACATTTGAGAAGGATCTCAAGGTGCTGGAGAGAGAGCAGAGCACCAAAAAGCTAGAAAAAAGGCTGTGCAGTGAAGGATTTCAAGACCTTGACCCATTTCAATTGTCAAAAAGAAGGCTGAGAGGTGTCGTAATTTGAATGCAGAAGTATCTTCAGATAGAGAAGACAGTCATATGAAAGAAGTCTTTCATCACCCGGAGAATGGACAACCCCACTGCCTTGAATGGGGGCTGAAGTGAGACAAAATTACAATGGCAGTAACATTTCATCACCAGAACAAATTACAAAGGGGATTGCAGATTCTTCATTTCTTTTAAGTCTATCAGTTAAAGCAGAGTGTCTTTATGGAAGATGAGCTTTTACCAACCACCAGTTACTGGGCTGTACGTAGGATTGTAGAGTGAAATTGCATTGCCTGTGTGATACAGGAGCTATGGAGAGAAGGCGTAGTGTCACCCGGTCTTAAGGTGTAAATGTAGTTTGGGTTTTAATAGAAGCTGAACCTTCCTGACTCAGAATAGCCTTGCAAAGTCGATAGGAGAAATTTCTGTGACTACCTGTAAGTGCTAAAGAACCATCTGGCTGTTTATTATATCATAAGTATCCCAGTCATCACCAAGGGACAGCCACGTGGCTAGTGGGTGAGTCCAGCTGTCAGATATACTCGTATCTGGAGGTCAGCAAAAGCAGTGAACCATCACTGGTAAAACAAAGGCACCGGAGTTTCAGGCACCGAAAAACCTGGGCTGGTGGAGTCCATCTGGGCTTCCCTGAGTGTGGCCCTTCCTCCTCCTGCTAATGGGGGGGGGCTCACTTGGGAGAATGGGGGTGCCTAGCCCGCCTCGAACCTGCACCCCAGGAAATTCATTAGTTCTTATGTACCCATCAAGGAAGGGACCTAGAGACACAAGCACAACTTGGTCACCCAGAAATATGTTGTTCCAGTTCTTTAGCGTCAGTCTGACATTTCAAATGTGCCTTTTAAGGAGAAATCAGGGTTGGGGGTGTGTCATTTTTTGCATTCTTGGCCACCCCCAATACAGTCGCTTGCAGGCTCGCTTAGGATGGTTACCAGCTACAACTTACCTGCCTGCGTCTTAATGCTGGTCGCTCACAAGGAGTCAAGGGATGGGTCAGAGAGCCAAAACCAGCCTCTTGCTCTTGCCACCAGAGCATGCTTGGCTCCAGCTGCTAAGCAGGGGACATACTGGGCTATGCACTCCCCCTCTGCTCTCTCTCCACCCCTTTACACTATGTGAGATTAGCAGCCCAAATCTGCACGCTGCTACAACACAGAGCACGTTTTAATGATTTTAATTACGGTTGCTGCAGCCAGAACCTGACCTGGCTGCTGTTGAGCCAGGACGAACGCTGGGTGGGTGTGCCTGCGTGAGGGAGGCTCCACGCCAGTCCTTGCATACCTGCTTTTGATCTTGGGCATCTGCCATCGGAAGGCGTCTTTGAAGGCAATTGCCCTTTCAGCCACTGCCTGGATGTTTTATCATTTGCAAACTAAGTTTTGCACAGAACTTTCTTGAAGGAGAAATAATCGAAATGTTGCCAGCCTGGAAACTCCTGTCTGCTACAGGTGTCAGTTGAAATTCCAGTTCTCCGTCAGCAGTTAGGACTTTCCAGACTATTTTCCAGCAACTGTGGCAACAAATTAAATAGCATCTATCATTTAGTGTCTCAGAAGGCTCCACACCACCAGACAAAAAACAGACCATGGGAGGATGTGGAGCTGCCTCTTCGTTTTGCATGGTACACAGATCCTTCGCTCTGCCTGAGCTTTCTGGAAATGACGGGAAAAAAAAAACCAACGCAGACGTGGAGCAGCGCTGCGGGGCCGACTGCCTGGGGCCAGGGACAGCTCGGGGCAGGGCTGTCCCCAAACCTTGTCCCTCTCCACAAGGCTCCCAGCATGGGCACCTGCAGCCCTCCCCACACGTGCCACCTCTTGCCCGTGGCATTTTCCTCATTCTCACTGAGATCTACTAAAGAATTTGAGAAATATTTTTTTGTTGTTGTTTTTAAGCGTGGAAGAGTAAAGTGAATTTTGGCTTCTGATTATGCATAGTTTGGGTAAGAGTTAGCAGGAGTTTCCAATCCAGTCAGGTGTGATGAGAAGGGAGGCCTCTGAAAGCTGTTCAGCAGCATGCCAGAGCGTAGCAAGGCGTTATTTACAGCATGTGTTTTTAACATGACTTGAAATTCATAAACAATAATACTGACAGCTCGGCTGTGCTTCTTCACAGCATTCCATCCAAAACAGGAGATTTTTACAATTTGGACTGTCATCAGAGCTGGTTAGGGCCTTTTGGGTGAAACATTTGATTTGGCAAAGCCATCCCTCTTCACAGAAGTGGCTACAGAATCACAGAATGGTTTGGGTCAGAAGGGACCTTCAAAGATCATCTAGTCCAGCCCCCCTGCCATGGACAGGGATATCTTGCACTAGATCAGGTTGCTCAAAGCCTCGTCCAACCTGACCTTGAACACTTCCAATGATGGGACATCCACAACTTCTCTGGGCAACCTGTGTCTCGCTTAATCTTCTGTCAGGAGGTTTCTCAGGTCAACGCTGGAAGCAAAGCCCAAAGCAAAGCCCTTAACACGCAGGAGAGGAAGGACACCTCTCTTGATTTGGGTTACAGACCCAAATCCGCGAGTCCTAGCTCGCAGGCAAAGTACCTGGTGACTGAGCCTCCATCTATTCTGGGACAGTCTCTGTTTGGCTCTGGCTTTCTGTCAGGCTCTCTGTCTTTGCTTTCTTCAATTATGTTTCTCTATTAACATTTTCCAGGGGTTATGCTTTTGTTCCACATCAAAACAACACAGATCCTGCAGCATTTCTCAAAGGATGCAACTCCCGTTCGCTGGCTGGCCCAAGTTATCATGGAAATTATTAGTTTCCTTAAGCATTTATTGTACTCATCCAGAAATACAAGCTTGCCCTGTTTCAATCTGAAACACTATGCACGGAAAGGAGAAAATTCCACATAGTACCACAAACATCATGCTTGCAAGAAGGTGGTATGTTAATTAATAAAGTCTGGGAGCCACTGGTTTAACATATTAATGAATTTGTTATGCAGAGAGAGATGGAAAGATATATTTCCTTATTAGATTTTTGAATGTCTGATACTTTTATTGTAATTATGTTCTACTTCATGTCTTTCTTACAAACACTCTAATAGTATTTCTAATGGCATAATTGTGTTAGATAATTATTTCAGCAAAGGGAAGGAGAAATAGGCAATATAGGCCAGATGAACATATTCAGAACTTGAAATAGGAAGGACAGCTGTGGGGGTAGACCCTGGAAGAGAGATTCTTTTATAACTGAGGACCTGCGGAGAGTGGGATCTGCTTAGGAACAAAGGAGGGTATGAGACAGTGGGTCAGAAGAGCCAGGAGAAAAGAATCGTGTTTTTCCCAAAGGGTTTTGAACATGAAGGCCCTGCTGAACTGGACTGGTAGTTGTGTGAATCAGAGATGTGGCAGTGGGCTCTATGGCTGCATGTCTTCACTAATGCAGGGAGGAGAGAAGCTGCCTTTTTTACAGGCTGCAGTGAGAATAGTGGAGGTAACCTGGCTTGGGCTGATCCAGCCCTTTCAGTGCAGTAGGTTGAAGACCATTTCTGAAGTGTCTCCAGAGGACGCACACAGAAATGTCATCTTGGACCAGCAAGCCTCTGAGCTGCTGCCAGCCCAGCCCGGTGCTGCTCCAGGACTGGTGAGACCAGAGTCATCTCTTCCCCCAAAGGGGAGATGGCATTTCATGGAGCTAAGCACATTAGGAGGCATTTGCCCACTCTGATATGGCCACTGATAGCCCTAACCAGCAGGGCTGGTTGAATCACCCCTTGGGCAGAAGCCAACCTGTGGGTTGTAAGTTGTATCACAGAGCTGCAGAGAGCAGAGAAGTTGTTAGTCAAGGGAAGTGAGATAAAGGGAAGGTGGGGATTGCAGTGCCTTTGGCAAATAGTGCCTTAACTGACGTGGGACAGCCCTCTCGCATGACTGTGCCCAGGGCCAGGCTGACAGCACTTGAAACAAGTCGTAGAAAAAATTGGCGTTCCCGGAGCTGCATGGAGTACTTAAGCACTCACATTAAAACTGACTGCTGGACATCTTTTTCTGGGTCCATTGGCATTCTTCACTGTATTAACCATATGCGATTTTACATGAGAGGTACCTGTGGAAACCTGAGTGTGAACTTAAATTCCTGTGTTAGAATATTGCCCAGCTGTTTTCTTCTGCACAGTCCTAGTGACTGGAGTAGAGAGATGTTCATTTTTAGAGTTTTCTTCACCTCAGAAAACCTTAAGGGGGAAAAAAGGGTAGAAGTTTGCAATTATTCATTACAGTCTATATTTTTGCATTACTATAGCACTTAAAAACTAGTTCCGTGTCAAGAAGAGACAAAGAATAGAAGACAGGGTTTCCTGGTGGAGTTCCCACAAGTCAGGAGAGCCTGGGGCTCTGACCCAGGATCCAGTGTACGGCTGGGGCAGAAGCCTACATTGGGGCAGTAACCACACTGGGACAGAGCGGTGGGTATTTGACAAGAGTTTCAAGAGATGAAATTCTCCATGACTGCACGTAGACTCAGGGATTCACCCCCAAAACTCCCATAGTTATTTTTCAGCTGATTTGGGGACCTCCTGAAGCCACTTTGTAGCTTTCCTCAAGGTTTCCTACAAAAGGCTAAGGAAAACAGCCTTATTCTTAGCCACACTAAGGTCTTTTCACTGCCCTCCCTACAGAAAAGTTATGTACTGTGTCCTTTATAACCCACTTCAGCTTCTCTACACCCATTTTGGCCACTGTAAAGAGAATACAGCCCAGAATAATTATTCTTTATTGACACATACACACATACAAAAGGTTTGGGATAAGAATAGAAATTCTTTACAGATTCCTTCTGAATGCATCAGGGAGAATCAGGGGCCAGATTCTGCCCTTAGTCCCTGCAGATAAATACTGGTGTAGCTCCCTAAAATCAACAAAATTACTCTGCACTTACACAGTGTCAGATTAGAAGCTACGAAATCAAAACCAGACCCCATGAAGTCTAGTTTGGCAGCGCTCACAGCAAGCCATAAAACCTTCTGTAGTTACTTAGAAGTGGTTCTCTGTCCCAGAAAAAAAAAGGAGTATTAAATCTGACCTTATAGCCCTGCAAGGTTAGATGCCAATGCTTCCATCTCATTGAGAAGACAGTAAACTCTTTCTAGTGGCGCCGCGCTATTATTTCCTGATGCTGCTACTTAAATTCCTTGCTGGTTCAAGATTACTTACGGAATCCTAACTGCTATAGGTCCAAGATAAGCTATACTAGGGGAGAACTTTATCCCTGGAGAAAGAAAGAGAAGACATTTCCCAAACCTAGCATCTGTTGGCATCTATGGAGCAGTTTGATGCATTAGAGGTGGCCTCTTGGGAGAAGGAGTAACAGTGTGCTTCTATTTTTGCATGAAATCAGGCTTGGCAGAGGGCATGATGATGCATGAATATCACTGTCATTTCCTCAGAGTTAGGGGTGAGGCGAAGGATGGCAGTAACAAGAGGGACGCAGACAGCCCTCCACATTACCTATCAGGGCAGCTGGGGGTCTTGCTTCACGCGCTTTCTACAGATGGGTGGCTGCCAGCCAGTAATGTAACTCATGCTGCTGCTGTTCTTTGCAGGGAGACAACTCTGTTTCCGCTAGCTGCTTGGCTCAATTTGGCATTTTTTATTATAGCCCAACATAGCATGACTATGCAGCCGATTCACTGCACTATGGCTGGGGTAAGGACTGCAATCACACCATCTCAGGGGACGCAGTGGGAGTGTGAGAGTGTGAACTCTGTCTCTATTCCCAGCCTGACTTTTGGGACTTGAAAGAGAGGGATGCGCTACGTTTTAAATATTCACGCATACACCCTTAGCTCCAACGCTTAAGCTTTCAGGTATGTTAGGTCAGAGCTAGTCTTCTAACCAGCCTGAAGCTATGCTGCACCGTGCTGTAATCCTGACAATTTTTTTCAACTAAATGTGCTTGAATCTAGTCATTTTCCTGATGGCTCACCTCCAAGAAAAATGGTGTCGATCATTTGGTACGTTTCAGGGTTGGGTGTGAGCCAGCTCTGAGTCAGGCAGCAGCTCAAGCTCCACGAAGTGCTGGTCCCCCTTTGCTGGCGTGACCTGTGGGGCCGCAGCCCTGTGACGGACGCTGCTGGCGAGCCTCCCCAGCAGCACCATGTGGGAACCCGGGTGCTGGGCACTTGAAAAGCAAAGGGGCAAGTCCACAGCCCTGTGCTTTCAGCTGTTCACGTGCTGCGAAGCCCTCTCAGCCTTGGAAAATGGCAGGGTGCGTAGATGATGCTGGCTCCACACAGGGAGAAGGAGATGGGGACCCGTCTCACCCCCTGCGGAGGAGCTCGTCTGACCGGGGTGCGGGCACAGCGAGTCACTGCCACGCGAACAACTTCCCTCCCCAGAGCCAGGAGGAAGCAAGGAAGGAGTTTTGTCCAGAGACCTCTGTCTCTGGCACGGTGTTTCTGTTTATATTCACATTTATATTAAGTAGGGTGGTGTCCCAGTCCTCAGGCAGCCGTGAGCAAAGCCAGACGCAGTCTTGAAGGCAGCAGTCACTGTGTGCATTGTGCAAAGAAGCATGACTGACAGGTTCCTCGTTCTCTCTTTGTCTTTCTCTCCCCGGCGGTGTGATTGAAGCAACGCCCTGTGAAGCAGTCCCTGAGCGCCTGCATGTGCCGAGAGTCCCACTGGAAATGCCTCCTCCTCTCCATCCTCATGTACGGCTGCTTGGGTGCAGTGGCCTGGTGTCAGCTGGCCCGGGTCACCAAGCTCAGCTTTGATAGCTCCTTCAAGGGCAAGTCCATGATCTACCATGACAGCCCGTGCTCGGACGGCTATGTCTATATCCCGCTGGCCTTCCTCTCTATGCTCTATGTGGTATACCTGGTGGAGTGCTGGCACTGCCATGTCAAGAGAGAGCTGCAGTACAAGGCAGACGTGGACAGTGTCTATGAATGCATCAACCGCATGCAGCAAGCCACTCCGTGCATCTGGTGGAAGGCCATCAGCTACCACTTTGTGCGTCGAACCCGGCAGGTGACCCGGTACCGCAACGGCGATGCCTACACCACCACGCAAGTCTACCATGAGAGGGTCAACACTCACGTGGCTGAAGCTGAGTTTGACTACTCTCACTGTGGATACAAGGACATCTCCAAGGAGCTCCTGGGCCTGGAGAGCTACACAGCCACCAAGCTGAGGTTCACCAAGTGCTTCAGCTTTGCCAACATTGAGTCTGAGAACTCTTACCTGACTCAGAGGGCTCACTTCTTCACGGAGATTGAGGGACTGGATGACTACATGGAGGTGAGGGAAGGCATGCAGCTCAAAAACGTGGACTTTAAAGAGCTTATGATGGCCTACGGGGACCCGGATCACCTCCCGTGGTATTGTGCGTCGAACCCGGCAGGTGACCCGGTACCGCAACGGCGATGCCTACACCACCACGCAAGTCTACCATGAGAGGGTCAACACTCACGTGGCTGAAGCTGAGTTTGACTACTCTCACTGTGGATACAAGGACATCTCCAAGGAGCTCCTGGGCCTGGAGAGCTACACAGCCACCAAGCTGAGGTTCACCAAGTGCTTCAGCTTTGCCAACATTGAGTCTGAGAACTCTTACCTGACTCAGAGGGCTCACTTCTTCACGGAGATTGAGGGACTGGATGACTACATGGAGGTGAGGGAAGGCATGCAGCTCAAAAACGTGGACTTTAAAGAGCTTATGATGGCCTACGGGGACCCGGATCACCTCCCGTGGTATGTGTCCCACTATGCTTTCTGGGTAGCAGCTATCCTGATGATCTCGTGGCCGCTCAGGGTACTCATAGAGTATCGAACTGCTTACGTCCACTACCACGTGGAGAAGCTGCTGGGCCTGGAGTACACGGCGCCCACGGCGGCGGAGGAGCCCTTGTATCGATACCGCATGCCCCGAGATGCCACGCAGGACAGCACCGAGCTGGAGTGGCACATCTGCACCAACCGGCAGCTGATCCCCAGCTACTCGGAGGCCATGCTCATGGATCTGGCTGACTCCCCGGCCTACAACAGCTACGTGGTGTGCCGGTATGGTGAAACGGCCCACGGCTGCGAACGCTGCAACCGTGCCTCCAGCACCTCCTCCATCTTCTCGCGCCATGCTTTCCACAGCTGCAGTGGCAACTCCCGCCTCTCCCTCAACACCAGCCGCTTCTCCCTCTGCCGCATCCATGGCTCCCACAGGACAGGTCTCTGGAGGAGCCGCAGCAGCAGCATCGCGGACCGGGGCTGCCAGGACGAGCAGTGCTGCTCCTACTCCAGCCAGCTGGCTGTCAACGAAAACCCCCCAACCTACCACGATGCCCGCTTCTTCCCCGTCCTGATTGTGCACAGGCCGGAGGGGCACGACAGGCAGCATTTCTACGTCAGGCGCTCCTCTTGTCTAGAAACCTCTCTGTGACAGGCCTCCGTGGTTTCTTGGCTCCTCTGCCCCGGGACAGGGCTTGCAGAGGTGCCACCAGCGGGGAGCCTGCAAGCATAGGTCTCCACAGCAGATCGGCAGGACGAGCTTCAGCTCTTCCCCCTGTCATTGCAAGAGGACGTAGTCACTCTGACCAATGGCTAACCTCATTTCCAAGAGCATCTCGCCCTCCTTTGGCTGGTCTCCCTAGTCTTTTGTTCCCCTCTTCCTTTCACTCTTTCACTCCTCACCCTTTCCCTACTCCTCGGTTCCCTGCCTCTCCTCCCATCCCACCCTCACTCTTTTTTTTTACATTTCATTCACAGCATTTGACTGCTGTTGCCGCTGGAGGATTTATAAAGCCTGTGCTTTGCAGTATATTTGCCCTTTTGGATGACCTGCAAGGTAAGAAACTCAGATAGAGTGAGGCAAAAGGCACACGGCCAGCCAGAGTCAAGTCAGAAGGAGAATTCAGATCTGCAGGCGCTGAGTCACTTCCTGCAAACCCCAAACGAGGTGCTTTTTAAATTTATTTTATTTTCACCTGTCTTTTTTCCTCTTCTGCCATTTATTCTCTCCTTTCTTTATGTTCTCCTCCTCTTGCTTTGCCCTCATCTTCCTTTTTTTTCAGTTTTCTCACTTATGCTTTCCAATCTTTCTGGGGTTTTGCTGGTGAGGATGTCTTTCAGGGTGTAATTGCCTTCCATTGGGCAAAAATAAGGTATTCACAGCACAAATGTCACTGACTGCTGACACAACCACAGGCTATGTCCCTGAGAAGTGCTGACGACTTTATTTCCAGAGCAGTGACATACACCAATAAAGCAAAAAGCCCTTTGCTCACCTTGCCCTGCCTGGTCTGCAGCAGAGACACTGCTGTGTTTCCACCTGTAGTTAACCTTGTCCTGCCCCACCCCTGTTAGCAATTGTTGAGAGCTGTAGTGTAGATCAGTGCCCTGTTAGTGCCACTATTTTTAGGACTGTGGGTCTGGTTTGTGGTTGTTTCATTCCTACCACTTGCTCAGAGCAGCACAGGCTGGACAAGGGGAGAGGGGATGGAGAGGGAAAGGTAAATACGGTATTAACCCTCTCACCAATAGTCTGGAGTTGTTAGGAAGCTCTTCCACCCACAGCGTCTATTGGAGCAGTTGCAGGACTGCTCTACATTATCCTTCAGCTTTCCATGTGCCCTGGGGAGGGCTTTTGGCCCATAGCCTACTGCCACCTTCCCACCTTCCCAGGTGGGATGCGGTGCCAGCTCCTGGGCAGGGAGCACAGCTGGGAGCCAGCCCCACTGGCGGCTCCTGTTGGGGCTCCAGGCTCTTCCTGCAAGGCTTCCCCTGGAGCAGGTGCAGCACCTTCTGGAAACTATTGGATTAGTCCCAGCAATGCCAAACCCAGAAGGTGTCCGGTCCTGGCAGAGCAGACTGCTGCCCTCTGGACTGTGGGCTGCCCTCCTGGTCCGGCCAGAGACCCCCGAGAGCCAGGGACCGACCCAAGAAGCTTATGGCCACACTGAGGACCTGCCAGGGACCTTGCACCTGCCAAACCTCCATCCCACAAGGGATGGTCATACGCTGAGCAAGCTCCGTACCATTTTGTCATGTGGATGGCAGAGATTATTATCCACCGTGACTCACAGGAGAATGCAATATGATTTCAATACAGTCACTTTCAAAAACAGTGTTGTCACTCCCTACAGCAAATAGGTAAGAAACCAAGCCCCCAGAGGGGCTGGCAGCAAATGCTTCCTCCCAAGTCTGTTCTGTGTGTATCTACATGTAACACGAGATTTGTAAAGTCATATTGGTATGTGTAGATTACATATAACTCTGCATACTTATATGGTGATTTCTTAAGGCATTGACTGTTGCACCATGTTAAATATATTTTGTTTTGATTTGATGACTCTGTTTTGATGTGCTGTGTTTATTTCAACTCCAGAAATAGAAACATTGGCAATACCTGGCTAACCTGCTGCAAATGACGGCACCATCAGAAAGGTTGTTTAAATTCGTATGAGTCGATCTTTTTTAATGTAAATACTTTATGCATGATTTATGTGACATTTTCATTCTGACAGCTTGGCATTTATCGCAAAAGATAGATAACACATATGATGTGTTAGTTTATCACCTCTAAAAAAGAATAACCATCCCAGACACATGGAGGAACCAGGTTTGGGCTCAGGGTAATGATTATGGTTGGGCTGGGGCCAGACTGGGTAACATTGAAACTTAGAGAAAAATCCAAACTTAGATCCACCCTACAGTGATCCAGTCCTAGCCCCCATCTACACCGTGCCACCTACCACCCCCAGGCAGAGCTGGGAGAGTTTGGCAACTAGGAAGGGATCAGGTCTGACCTCAAAGCTCAGACTCATCCTGATTTACTTGTATTCTGAAGACAGAGTAAATGCAAGTCTTCAATATGGTTCCCTGTCCTTATCTTCATTCACACAGAAAGTTAAAACTAGCACATATGGAAGATGAAAGAGCTGGAGGTGGCTGAAACTTCACAAAACAGAGAGGCTGGAATATTTCAACACAGTTTCTTACTGAAGGAGGTGGTAGGGAGGAAGACAAGAAAAGAGAAAGGAAGAGATGGTAGAATAATAAAAATTAAAAGAGAACAGAGTTCAGCTGCAGCTAGGATAATTCCCAAATGAGCAGCATAACTCAGTTATGGCAAGCTTAGCCCAGACACAGGCAGGATGAGTTTCAGTCTTCTTGTGTAGCTGCTGCAGCCACCTGTGGCTTTAAATACCATGTCCAAGGTCTTGGCATGGCCAGTTTGGTCCCATATGTATTTCAAGATCGAACGTTATATTTGCGTCCGCAGAAGTGACCACGTTAAACAGTATTATTATCTGACATGAACAAGCTCTGGCAATCCTATTATTATGATGGGTTGGGCAGAGAATGGAGACAGTTTGTGCCCATTTTAACATTTTCAGTGTCCTCAAAAGCCAGTGTAATATCCAGCAGCTCTCAAGCTGTGTCATTGGCAGCATTTGGAAAGCCCAGAGGGTTTCCGCTTCCTCACTCCTTGTGTTCTGGCCCAACTTTGGGGCATTTATTTGAGAAGCCATGCCTAAGCTGCAAAAGCCCCCCCCCCACATGGAGCTCCCTCCTGTCACTTGCTGTAGCCTCTGGTGGTGACTGAAAAGCTGGGAGCAGCTCCTGTTCTGGCCTGGGGCTGAATATGCTGGTTTCAACAGATCACCCACTTAGGAAGCACCTGAACAGCCATCCTGGGTCTCCTATGCCATAGAGCAGAGCTACTCCGAGCAGAGCTACTCCTGCGACCCTTGAACGCCATTTCATCGTCGCTCTTGCCATTGCTGCAGCTTCCTCATGCAGGATGAGGGATCTGTCCCCTAGCAATGGAGGGGATAACGCTGCTCTTCAAATCCCAAGTCAGAGGATGGAACGGACAGGTTCTCGAATCCGAGTGCAAACGAGGCAGCTCTATGGAAAACGCCTTGTACAAAACAGAGATTTTGTATCCAATTGCAGACTGACTACTTTGACAATGGAGTAGTGGCATGCGCCAGCAGCTTTTGCTGAACTTTTAGGGCTATGGCTTCTCATGTGGAAGTGGGTGTTTTGGGGTGCTTTCTCACTGGGATAACCCATCCTTGTCCTGTTGGATCTCAATAACTCAAAGAGGCTGAACAGTAGAGGAAGGTGAGGAAGTCCAGCAAATACTCTTCTCCTTCCTGCCTTCTCTCTCCCTTCCCTCCCTCCCTCTCTTCCTTTCTTCCTTTTTCCTTCTCCCTCGTTTTCAGAAGTCTCCCAGCACTGGGAATTGACCTCTTGATTATTGTGCAGCTCTTCAGGCATTTTCTAGAACAAGCCTATGCTGCCCAGCAACTCCGGTGAGATGTGACAACACACTATCGCAACAGAAGAAGTAAGGAAAGGATGTAAGCCAGGAAGGCACCGGCTTGTTTATAAGCCACTGTGCTGTGTCCTGTGCGTGTGGGCAGTAAGCACTGCCACTGGTGTTATGGTCTGTAGAACAAAGCCACATTGCTTAATTCAGTGGCACAAGAGGCCTGAAGAGTTTACTTGTCTTCAGTTCCTAAAAGCATTTCAGAATCACCAGTTCCTTTGATTTCTGCATGGTAATATTGCACTCCTCTGTAAGTTTTCCCACAGCAGTTTGCACTCCAACTGGCAATGCGTGCAGGATTTCAGTCCAATTTTCATATGGCTTTTCCTGCCTATCACTGTTGACACAAAGCCCTTCTCAGAAGAGCTGAAGCCAGATCCCCTGCTGGGGGAAATTCCCTTTGGTCTACTGCTTCCAGCACAGCTTTGCTCTCTTACACCAGCCCAGAGTCTGGCCTGTGCCATGCTACAACAGCTTCCTACCCCATACTCTTTTTTGCAGATGAAAGCTCCTTTCCCCTTCTCCTTCCCCTTCCCAAAGCCTTTGGGAGCATTGTATATGACATTTGGATGAAGCACAACATGCCCGTCAAGGTAGAGGCATGCTCTGGGCACAAAGCATGGAGTCAAGCCTCTCTCGGCCACTGCCTCCCCAGATGGGCTTGGCCAAGTCACAACGCTTGCCTGTGCTTCCTCTCTCCTGCTTGTACACCGGAGCATTTCCTGAGCCCACAGGGCCAGGGTAGTCTTGTAAGCCTCTGTAATTGTAAGGCTGGAAGAAATCCTTAGAAGGAAAATGCTGTAGAAACGACGTTATTCTAATGGCCATTATTTTTTCTCATAAGACAACTAAAATCTGCAAAAGTAGCTACTTTCTGGAAGGCGCTATCGCCATGAGTAAGTGCAGAAACACGCCGCGCACTCGGATTGATGGGTATATATGGATACACGGGGGAGAGAGAGCAGCGACAGCAAGTACGTGTGAAGCTTTTAGCAAACACCAGCGCAGAAGCTCTCAGCCCAAGAGCCGTCGTGATCCCAGTGAGGGGCATGTCATGATTTCCTGTCCCCAAGAGCACCCAGGCTTTCTGTAAGCTCTCGGGTGGATGGCTTGTCAGTGTCTCCTCCCAGCCACCTCATTGCAGCGGGAGGCACTGGGGAAGGAGTGACATTTCCATTCCAGTCATGAAATCTTCTTGGCATTGCTCCAGGCCCCTAGGAATTCCTATCAGAAATGCAAACGGCTGGAGGGGGGTGGGGGGAAGATCAGAGCTTGGGAGGGAATTACGTGAGCTTGTTGTGCCTCAGTTTCTCCATCCCCCTGATGGGCATAACGCTGTTTCCCCACACTCCTCTGTATAGGCAGGTTTCTAGAGTATTGCAGGAGCCGCTGGGTAAGTGTTGCACACCAGTGGCTGTGGCAGAGCTGAAAGCTGCATCATGTTGAAATGATATTGCTCCTTCGGTGCCTTTCAACCCAGATTCTCACCGTAACTCCTACGAAAAGGCAGCACCAGATACTTTTTAGAATTGCTTGTCAGTGACTTTTTCCACGCCATGCTAGTAACTCTGTGGCAGCAGAGAACTCCTTCCTCAGACCTCTCCCTACTTTTCCACTAGCAGAAAAGAGGGCAAGGCCGAGACGATCCTGCTTGAAGGGCACGGGCGCATCTCCTCACGTTGCCAGCGCTCCTCCACAGATCAGGCACCGGGATGGGGTGGCTAGCATCCCCAGAGCCAGGGTCTGACTGGTGAAGTGAACGCAGCCAAGGCAAGGAGCGGGAGAGGGCCGGACGGGGAAGATGGGGCTGGGGGTGCTGCGTGCATGAGGCGAGGTGCTGCTCATCCCGGCAGAGCCTTGGTTTGGGGGGGCTGAGCCCCGGTGGTGGCCCCAAGCCCGCCTCCCCTGGGGGGCTGGAGGGTGCACGGGGGCTCCTGAGGGGCCAGGCTGGCCTCCTGCTTCCATATGTAGGTAGAGGAACAAGCGACCTGGTTTCCCCCCCCTGCCCGGTGCCCCGGCTGCTCCCGCGGAATGTGGGTCCCCGCTGCCGGCGCTCTGGAAACCAGGCCGCCCCGTGGAGCATCCCCCGGGGGACCGCTTCCGGAAACCCCCTCGCCGCCGCCTCCCGCTCTGGCCCGCCCTCCGCG
>NW_008795128.1:6037973-6045672 GCF_000699145.1 Aptenodytes forsteri
AGCGGCTGGGCCAGCTACGTGGCGCTCGGGAGCCGGCGGGGAGCCCGGGCTGTGCGAGGTGCTGCGAGCCTCGCCCGCCTGCCTGCAAGTACAGAGTAGTGAGTCGCAGCCCAAATAATCCTCCTTGTTGTTTGCGGAGGCATTGCTCTGGTATTTGCCTAGCGCGGATCGCCGCCGAGGAAAGCCGGGCGCTAGCGCATTCCTGAGTGGCTTTTGTTGGTTTTTCCCTCCTGAACTCATTTTCCGAAGTTTCACCCCCGAGTCGGCAGGGAAAGGCAGCATGTGAGAGCCTCGGCGCCCAGGCGAACCTCCCGCCGACTTCCCCGGGAGTTTGGGCTCCGCGCTGCGTGTGGAGCAGTGTGCGTGCAGTGACGCTGATCTGGAGAGGATGTGGAACAGGTTGGATCGCTAGATCAGGGTCCTAAGGAATCTGAGGAGTGAAAAACCTTTCCCTTGGTGTACACGGGTAGACATCTTCCTCTCTCTCCACTCCCAAAATAACTTCACAAAAAGCATACTTCTGTTGCTAGGAATCAAAATATTCAGAGGTGGCAAGCTTTTTAAAAAAAACAAAACCGATACAACAAACAAATATGTCATGTATTTTGACAACTAGTATGTTCGTTTGCTGTCAACTCTCTGACAACTGGTTGATAAGAAATTTAATATGATTTTATTTCCTAACTATACATTTCAACTCCTGCAGCTCTTACAGGTAGGCTTGGAGGGACCTATTTGGATAAGATTATTTTTTGCGTTGGCAAGAATGTTATCAGATGAGAAATCGTGAGTGGGAGAGTAGAAGGAGGAATAGGTGGAAATTAAAATCCATATTGGCCTCCTATGTGCTTCTTCTCGATACCTGCAGGAAGAGATGCTGCAGCTAAAACTGGATTTTTGTCAAAAACCTGTGAATTTATTAAAAGTCCCTGATCTGTATTTCTTCATTTCAGTTGATCTTGATGGAGGGATTATACTTGGGCGGTGTGGAGAATTACAACTCAGACTGAGCACTTGTACTGTGTATTAATTTTCCTACATCATTAATTTGTATGGGAACTGAAAACCATAAAGGGTCTCTAACAACACTTCTTTGTTTAATTTATGGCTAACTCTTTCAGCAGGGTGGTCTGAGGAAAGCTGAGTAGATTGCTTTTCCATGAAGGCACCTGTAATGAAAGCGTCTGTCAATTTGTGCGTGCGTTCAGCAGCCTGGCTACATCAGTTTTCTGTAACACAGAGAGCTGCTATGAAGCTTTCATGTTTTATTCTAATATTGTGAGTGGTGAAAGGGAGGATGCTTTCTGGCATGCACTGGGACGTGTAATTTGTGTTACAGATGAGTTAAGTAATGCGAGGTTAGATCATCGTCACCCAAGGTGATTAAATCGTTAGCCCAGCAAATGAGCTGTAGCAACTAAACTAAAATTATCATCTTACCAGTTTTCCAATGCTCTCTGTGAATTTGCTAAATTACTAACAGCAGATAGAAAGGCAAAAGAGTGAGAGTAGGAAACCAGCTGTTAATGGGCTGGGGGATCTCCTTAAGGAAAGGAATAAAGTCCTTCTGCCTGTGTTCTGGGATTGCTCCCAGAGCACTGGTGCTCTGCCGGGTACCGGCTGCCAGCAGCAGAGCGCCATCTGGTCCCACAGTGCTGGCTCCCCCTTCTTCCAGCTGTTACAAACATGCTGTGACTCCTTCCGCTGTTGTTCTGCCCTGTGAGGTGGTGCCCTCATGGCTGTGGGAGGGTGGCATGTTGGCAAGAAGGGAAGTGGCATGTGAGAAATCTCTCTATTTGATCACTGGTCAGGCTGTAACAGAGTTCGAGAGCAACAGGGCTCTTACTTAGCAGCACTCTGGATTTCACAACAGGCATTTTTCTGTCTGACTCTGTAGGCTAGCGAGGCATCCTGTGAGAAGCTGACCAGCTGGTGAGCTGGGTGAAGTTGTAATGTATTGTGATACATGGCCGTGCAAGAGCGGCAGAGTGATGGAGTCATTTGTTTTTGAAGAATGTGGAGGCCGCTGCCAGGGCATAATATTGAACTAGGCTAGACCTGTTCTGGTCTGTCAGTCCTGTGCTGTTGCATAAGAAATGGCCACTCTCCCTAACAAAACTAGCTTTACATTTATTTCGCACCTTCTTGCTTTCCCATGGTCTCCTTTGATCCTCTGGTTCCTCCTCTATATGCCGTTCTTTCTTAAATGTGCTTATATAGTTGGCTTCCATGTTTTCTCATGGTAACACATTCTATATATTCACTTCTGCTTGAGGGAAACACTCCCCATCCACCCACACGTGTAACAGTGCTCTGGGCCAAATTCTGACATTTCTGTGTCAATGTAAACCTGAGCAGCTCCACCGACTCTGGCTCTGCTGCTTTGGGGTCGCAACTAAATAGCTCCGAGTATAACGTGGTCCTTTGGCTGGACTGAAGGTTCAGGGAGGTTCGTTTGAGCACACGCCCACATCACGCGACAGAAATATCTGTTCTGTAAACAGTTCTGCTCCTTGGTGAGGTATGCTGTGGAATAGGCTTTGCTTTCATGGGTTTTGCAAATTGCAGAGAAGCTTTCTGTAATGCAGAGGAACAGTGTACGCTGAATAACGAGACATAATTGATTCTTTCTTGTATCCCAGCTCTTTACAAATGCATACAATGGAGCAAGCATGATGATTTCTTAGCAGCACAGGAACACTGTAGCTGAAATTCAAGCCTGGGGAAAAGAGGGAGGTGTGGTACTATGTTGAGCGAACGCGCTTAGTACTGCTGGATCACTGACACGACGAAGCTCCCAGCGTTTCTGTCTGGCTCTGCCTGGGCACTGCTCTGCAGAAGCTCACTCTGCTGTTACATGAGTTGAAAAAAGCACCGCGTACGGACTGAGCCACCACTTTTCTCCAGCAATTGTGCTTTCAGTGCTTGCCTTTGACTATTGCTTAGCAGACATAGTAGAGCAGTGCCGAGACTAACAGACTCCTCTGCAGTGTGTACTGGTAGGGTATGTAATTCCAGACCACCAACCTAGAGTAATTTGCTGTACTCCAACCCCCCTTCTTCTGGGGGTGGGGCGGAGTAGTATTTTTTTTTTAGGTATGAAATTTACAGGATCTCCAATCAAATTAAAGGTGTCCCAGGGTCAACCCGTCAAACTAAATTGCAGCCTCGAGGGAATGGAAGATCCCGAGATGTTGTGGATCAAGGACGGAGCAGTGGTGCAAAGCGTAGACCAGGTGTACATTCCAGTAGATGAAGAACACTGGATCGGCTTCCTCAGGTACAACAGATGCAGAGAAGGAAGAATATCGCGGAAACTATTACAGAGTTTTCTGCTGTCAGCTATATCTGTGCAACTGCAGTGCCTTCGGCGGGGCAAGGTCCTTAGGTCTGCAGTTCAGCGCGTGGCAAGGGCATAACTGAGAGCAGAATTGAAGCCACTGAGGGCTGAGATTTCATGCACTAGAACCATATTGGTTTCCTGACTACTGTGGTGACAGGTGCTTTGCTAATGCTTATGATGCTTGAGACGTGACTTCAAGGTGAAAGGATGTTCTTGCCTTGTTTGTTCATCTTGTTCTGCTGTGCAGCAGGAAGACTTGAGGTCTGACTTACATAAATAGGTTTTCTCTCTCATACTCATTCTGTTCTCTTACTCTCTCTTGAGCTGTCAGTCTGCCTAAAGGGTGAGGATTGTTAATTGAAATGAGACTCCCAGGACTACATCCCCTTCCTTTCTTTGGGGAGGAGTGTTTGTCACCTGAACCATCCCCGAGTCATTTTGCAGAGACTTTCCTAATACATGTACACTACATGATATCAGTCCTGCCCCGCTCAGAGGTGCAAAAACTCTCTTCTGCAAAGCAGGTCTCTGTGGCTTTATTTCAGCAGAAGGGGGCTGTCAGCTAGTTCTGGAAGTGCCGAGTTAAACAAGACCCAAGGTTCTGCTCTGTCTTTTTCTACACATAAAGAGAGCTTGTACAAGCAAGCATGCCATCACCGTGAAGGCTCAAAACTGTTGACTGACTGAGAATCACTCTTCCCTGAGCTCCAGCTTCATCTCCTGTTAGGTTTCTTGGATTGACATTGCACGGAGTCTCCAATTCCAGCAGCTAAAAGTCTCTGTGCTAAAGCTCGTCTATAATAAAAATTTTGATAGGAAAGAAATCTGTTCCAGGTAAAACTATTGCATAACATCATGTTGCGGAAACAGTTGTCTTGAAACGATACTGTTTACTTCCCCCCAGTTCCCCTAGTTAACTCTCTTTGCCCCACAGAGTCTCTCAGTCTGATCTCCTTTCTCACCTCTTGTTTTCCTCCACTGAGAACTTTCTGCAGCACCAGGGCTAAGTATAGGGTGCTAAATCTAGATGTGTCCGTATCTTTTTTTCTCCTTTTTCCTTTCTTCTCCTAAAGTGATCATTTCTACCACCCACTGTGTGATTCTCTGCTGCGATCGCTGTGTTTCAGAACATGCGGCTGGATGGGCAGGACAGCTGATGCCATTTGAAGGTACAGCTCTGAAAATCAAGCTGTAGTGGGTCCATTTTGTGCATTTCAGCAAACACTCTCCCTTTTCTATCTTCCTTCCTGAGATGTTCTTCCCCTTCCCCAAGGCGGACTGCTAGTGTTAGAAAGGCGGGCATCAGATCTGCTGAGGATCCCTGCATGGCAGCAGACGCATGGCTGCACATCCCACGGGGGGCAATCAACATTTGTACATTGACAGGCACTCAGAGTCACACTGGTCCCTTTGGTAGCTGAGACCTTGTCGCTTTGGGGCCAAATTCTGCCCTTACTCACCACGCTAGCCTTGTGTTGCTAATGGCAGTGAGGATCTCGCAGGTTTCCAGCAGTGGAGCAAGGAGCAGAATTTCTCCCCTGAACTGGAGGCCTACAGCTTGAATGCTGCTCAGTCCCCGTGGCTGCCTTCCCCTGCTTGGATGCATCTTCTCAGAAGGGGAGCTGTTGCTGAGCAAGGGAGGACACAGAAGAGTTTGTAGGGTGAGGTCCTGTGCTGGAATAGGCCAGCATAACCCCTTGAAATCGCAAATCGAGAGGCCCAAGGAGTTTTGCAGTGTGAGGCGCTCTTGGGATAAGAATAACACTGAGTGCAGTTGAGGCATGGGGGGGCCTTTTCTGACCCATCTTTTCCTGTATGAGGCTGTCACCAGTCCTGTCACCTAACTGGGGCAAAACAGTTGGGCTCATTGGAGGTTTGTGATTTGGAGTTTCCTGCTAGCTCAGACATTGTAGCCCAAGCTGTCGCTCTTGAAGGCTAGCTAGAGTCACAATTCAGGATCAAGATGACCAACGCCTTTCTATCCTCAAAGGACACAAATGATGAGTTTTTTGTGATGACGTTTTGGAGGAAGGCTGTCTGCTCTGCTGAGAATTACCTCCACCCACTTTAGGGAGGAGCCTCCTGTCTCCGCTGTTTTGCCACGCGCTTTGTGCTGGCTAGCTGTTGCCCTCCTCCCCAGAGCTGGCTGCGTCTCAGTGGGTGTTGTCCCTGCATCTGGTTTGCCAAACACTGGAGGGTCCTTTGGGGCAAAAACATGCTTTATCCACGTAAAATATCGATATGGCTTTTGACTTTTTTCAGCTTGAAATCCGTCGAGCGGACAGATTCTGGGAAGTACTGGTGCCAGGTTGAGAACGGGGGGAAGAAGGAAGAATCACAGCAAGTGTGGCTCATAGTGGAAGGTAAGGAGTAGTAGTAGTGCTGGTTTCCTTTCAGGGCTGACCCACCAATATGCTCTAGGTGGAAGTGGTGAGAGCAGATTGCTCCAGTGACAGGCTTCTTGGCTCTGAACCGTGGCTGCTAACTGCAGTAAGATCACTACAGAGCAGGAGTAAGAAATGGTAGGAGAGTAGCTTCAAGGAGAGGAGCTGTCAGTTTATTACCTTCTGGTTTTATTTTGTCACATTAGGAAACAAGTGAAAGATCCTTTCGTGCACACACATTTCTTTCCAGCCCCTCAATCAGTTGTTGCTTTGGTCTCCAAATAATTCGTAGAATGATGGGATGGTTCAGGTTGAAAGGGATCCATTGGGATCATGTGGTCCAACCCAATTCTCAAAGCAGAGTCACAGCCTGGTTCTGTGTATCAGCCAAACAGGTCTTTGAGGGCAAGGTACAATTTTAGCCCAATTCTGAGTTTTGGGAGAAGTGCTTCGGTGCTTCATAGCTGTAACTGTTCCATGTGGCACTGTTTTGCCCAGTCTTGTCTGATAAAGAATAACTTCTACATGGTTGCCCAAAAGTCACCCAAGACAGCGTGGATTGGTGGCTTCTTACTGTCTCTAGTTTCATTTTTCTTGAGCCATGATTGTGTTAGATCCTCAGAAGCTAGTAGTCATAGGATGGCTTAATATTTGGTGAGGAAATTGACAGGAACAGTGCATTTGCAGCAAGAAGTGGCTTTTTGGATGTAATTGGTAACATTTTGGGCCAGAGCTGAATTGACAGCCTTAAAGAGGGGTAGTGGGGAGGGTATCATGGGAGGTGGTGTGGTCTGGGTGTTTTACAGCAAAGGTCTCGCTCACTCAGAGCCGTGGAAACATTCATAGCAGTTCTCACAGGAGGAGGAACACTTACCTGCTGCCTTCCATAAATCCCAGGCTTTTGTCCACCTAAATTTTCAGGTGCAGTTTCAACTGGAGAACATTGTTTACAGCTTGAAACCCTGCACAATAGAGAGCATTTTTATTTCTATTCTAGTTACCACGGCCTGCTCCAGACGTGGCTGCATTTGCATGGCTGCATTAGGAGTGATTGGGTAGCTCAGTGTGCTAAGCCATCTGAAAAACAAAGGAGCCCTTCTGGGTAGCACAGGCAAGAAATATCAAAGTCACAAAAACCAGCTGCAGCTAGGTAAGGGGGAATGTTGAGAATGAAGGCCAAAGCTTACAGTGGAAGCAGGAGCTAAAAAAAAATGCAACTAGTCAGTTGCCTTTATGAGAAAAGCAAGTATGGCAGAAGCTAGTTAAACTTGAACTGAGTATGTAATCACGTGAAATGGGAGTTAGTGGAGAAAAATTAAAAATAACAAGTAGTGATAAGGGGTGGATTTTTAAAAATGTGTCAGCTGTTAGCATAAGAAAACACCAGGGGATGCAAAAGCCTATCAGACCCACCGTCACTGTTATCGCTGTATGTATTTCTTCCCTGGGTGTACCAGCTTTGTCTAGAAGTGGTTGCTGTATTGATAACGACTGTGGTCCTCTTTGAGAGAGGATCTTTACTGAAGGCTGCAAATAACCAGAGTAGGTGCTGACACCCTTCAGTGTGCCACACAAAACAAGTGTGGACTACTGGTGATCTAACTTAAAGCAAGCTCAAATGGATTTCTATCCCGTCTAGTATCTGCCTTGATCGACTTAGGTAGTCTGTATCAGGCAGAATTTGTAGCGATGGTATTTGAACTGTCTTTGTAATACAGCTAAAATGTTTGATCTTATGAAACACTCAAAATAATTTTGTTTTTATAAATTCTGAGGAAACTGTTTTCTGGTTTAGAAACTAGACTCTGGCCTTATCGAGAACATGATAGCATTTGATGCCCAGAGAGGTAATCTAAGAGGCACCCTGCAGAGTGTGACCACCTGAAAAATACGGATTATGTTTCTTATAGAACTTTCCCTCTGAAATTACACCTCTGACCGTGTGGCTGTTCCTGGGGCTGCTGGCCCCTGT
>NW_008795128.1:6046005-6078030 GCF_000699145.1 Aptenodytes forsteri
GGCTACAGTCAGAGCCCCAGCCACTCCTATATGGACACATCCCCCTGAATTAACACTGTCTAAAAACTGAGCTGTAGGAAAAAAATCAGCCCTGTAGGTTGGATGCTGGCTTGGAACAGGGAATAAACCGGCTCATTTCCTTGCTTTGCCACTGATTTCCTGGTTGTTGGCTGCTCAGTGCCTCCACAGTGCATCTGTGAAAGAGGGGTGCTGGCACTCACCTCTTGTACCAGGAACCGGGAGGCTAAATGTGTCTCAGACAGTGAGGTATCCAGGTAACATGTGTACGGGGGCAGTGCAAGTTCCTGAGCTGGATGAGTCAGCTGCACTCCCTGAACTATGAGAGTTTTTAATTGTGGTCTTGTCTGATCTGGTTAGCTGCTCCCAAAGTGAGAAAACCTGCCAAGCTGGGCAGGATCCTCCCGAAAGGTTACCTCAGGTGCCATGGCAAAAGGACAGGAGGCAGGGATCCTGCTCACAGGTAGATGAAACGATGGTATTTTTCCTTCTAATCTTCCTTGGAGAAGGAGGGCAAAGCAGGTGGAGGTGTCACAGCTGGTATCTGGAAAGTTTATTCACTTTATTTTTTTATTGCAGTCATACATAAACAATAGAAGTAAAATGTAAGCAAAAACCAGCGGTAAATCATGATGATGGATATACCTCTCCTGAGCATTAGCCTTTGTACAGATAGGCATCGTCATTCCTGAAGTGACCTATTTTTAGACCTGTTTTAGTTTGTTCATTTACTTACCACTCTAAAGGGAGTGGCAAGGAGGTGAGGAAGGCGCAAAGAAACTGCCATATGAAAGACACAAACAGCAATTGGATGGTCAGTGAAAGACCAAGGACACCACTTTCAGCTGGAGTGTAGGGGAAATGCCAAGCCTTAGGCTTCTAAATCCCTATTGAGGTACCTACATTAATTGCCTGCTGTTGGAGGTGCTCAGCATCTGCCACACCAACTGGAGCCGCTCGGGCCTGTCACCTTTGGCCGGGGACAGACAGTGTAATTTAAGCATGTGAATGCACAGTGTTGTTGGTTCCTCTGTTTCTGTGAGGTGGCAGATCAGCAGTTTCCAGAACACACTTTTTCCAGCTGAGAATACCTAATTTTGGTGTAGACGCAGCTGTGCTTGACACCCAAGGTTTTGAGTATAAAAGGGAACTCAGCGTTTCTCTGGACCTTCAGCTCTTCCACCAGCCACCAGAAGCGCACGCCGGCTGTCCTGCAGGATCAGCGCTGGTGCTGATGGCTGGTGAATTTTGTATTACTGGTTTGGAGCACTGAAACCACAAGAGTTTTGGCATTGCCCATAAGAGGCACCACATCTCTTGATGTATTGAGTTACGCTCAGCTATTGCCACTTAGAGATGACCTGAGGTAGTCAGCATTGCAGCTGTGTTTTGCTCCCTATGGACCTGATCTAAGGCCTGTTGTACCAAGCGGGAGTCTTTCCATGGTGGGGAACAGATAGTTAAGAGCGCTATGTCCATGGATAGCCTTCAGCTCTGAAACAAATTACCACTAACTCCAAGGCAGCCTGGTTCTCATGGTGTCAGAGCATGCTGGAAGGCAGCTCCAGTCAATTAAGCTGTGGAGAGAGTGTTGTAAATGATCCCAGTCTCTCACCTGGGGGATTCTTTCCTCATTCATGGGTTTGTTACAGCCGCTAGTTCAACACGTTCACAAGCTTCAGTTTTTAATGCATAGCAAGAAGTATCTGCAGCTGGATTAGGTATCTTTTAAAGTGGTGTCTGCCACCGCTAAAGTTATTGACTGTTGCCTCTTTAAACTCCAATCTCTCCAGCTGAAAAATTGAGCAAATACAGCCACTAAAAGCTACTTCATAGGGGAGTCTTGAAAGAGACTCGGTGAAAGAGGTTTTTCAAAGACATTTTGGGAAGCAAGCACTCTTTTCTCTCTGACTTCTTCTAGTGGGAGTATGTAGACATTCATGCCCTGAGGTGATCCAGCATATCTGACCCTTGGTTCTTGTGAAGGGCTTGGAGGGAGTCGGATTAGGCACAGAGGCAGGGCAGGTGGGTGTCCCGTGTTGGGCACCGGTATTAGTGGAAATAAACAAGAGACAGAAGGAGTCTCTCCAGTTATTATCACTTGTCTGTTGCTTTTCTAGGTGTGCCCTACTTTACTGTGGAACCTGAGGATGTGTCCGTGTCCCCTAATGCCCCATTTCATATGGCCTGTGCTGCTGTTGGTCCCCCTGAACCAGTGACAATTGTCTGGTGGATGGGAGACTCTAGAGTGGGGCCTCCAGACATCTCCCCCTCCATCTTAAATGTGTCAGGTAAGGCTGCTGCCAATGCAGGGGATCACGTTGAGCATCAGAAGAGGAGGAGAGCTCTCTTCTGATCATGCCTAGTGACACTGGGTAGCCACATAGTGTGAGAATGGTCTTTGACTGTACATTGGGGGCTGAGAGATCGTGATCGCATACAAAGCCAGATCATCTCGAGGGGCGGTTGCTGCTCTGTGTATTTTCTGCTGGCTTGAGGCACGCAGGCTCTTCAGAGCTTGGGTGGGGCTGGCACTGTGGTAAAGATGCTACTGGACAGATGATGCACTGGGTGCATCTTTTGTTCCACCTCATGGAGGGTCTTGATGGTTATATTAAGTGACTCTCTTGGTGACATTTGGCTTGGAAACCTCCAAGCGTTCGCATGTAACAGATGCCACCTCTTCCTTCTCTGCACAGCCATGTTATGCACTGCTTTCCCCTCTCTTCCCCCCCTCTTTGTTCTTGCAAGCTTGCTGGATGCTCTTACCGTTAAAACCTGACCACCTCATGTAATTGTTTGACACTTTTAGAGTGGTTGTATTGGTGCTGAAGTGGGCTGGTTGATATCCTCAGAGACCAAGGTTTGCCCCAGAGCAGGCACTAGGTGCATGGTGATAAGACTGCTTTCCCCAGCAGCATCAGCTGAAGAACTCAGGAGCCAGTAGGTGTTCAGGTCTCTCTTCAACCCACTTTTAGGGAAGGGGCGATGTATCCCTACCAGGACCTGACTGCAGCTATTCTTGTAGTTACCTCCTAAAGGTAACTTCGTTCTGGTTCGTTGTCCAACAGCTTTGTGTTACTTCTTTTCTTTGCTGCTGTTTTATTATTCTCAGTAGCCCTGAGCCAAAGTTGAACTAGCTATTTAGAAAGAAAAGGTTTTACGACTCAGAGTCATCTCTGGGGCCTCTTCATCGGGGTTGATACAGTTACACCCAGGGGGAGTTTCTTTCTGTACATCTTTGGCCATCCTTTGAGCTATCCAATCCTATTAAGCCTTCCCTTAGATCCTAATTTATATGTAAATCAAAACCTGGTTTGTGATTTGCAGTGGTTTTATCTGCTCCCTTTCTTACGTAGCCACTCGATGCTGTTCCAAGTTGGAAATGAAAACTGCTCCCTTATGATATAATCTGCCTGTTGAAATGGAAACTGAAAAGATTGATAGTTGAGAGGGGAAAGACAATTAAAAAAAAAAGTCTCCCTTCCTCCACTGAACTCATCCCATGGTGCCTCACAAAACTTCTGTCATTGTGGGGCAGTGGTATGGGGGCCTGAAGAAGGGCATCTGCTCCTGGTGATTCTCCAGATGAATTGCTATTATATATATTCATCACCACCACCTTTCTTTGCCCCTTTCAGTGTTCTTTGGGATGTCCCTTGGGCAGATCTTGTCTTTGCAACAGAAAAGATGTAGCAGGACATAAGCTGCATGGTCAGATTGCCAAAGCATGTCAAAAAAGACAGTTGGTAAGAAAATAAGCATTGCTAGCTAAAGAAAGTATCAAATTCTGAAGAAAATAATAAAGTACTGACTAGAAAGCAAACATTTAGAAGGTTCAGCAAGCAGTTGGTTTGGTAAAAAGATTGTTGTATTTGGAAAGCAGTGCTGGCAATGGTGCTAGAGAGTAAGGACATCTTGGTTTGTGGTGTGTTTTGTATTTTCCTCAGGGCAGGACTGTGTTTGGTTCTGTCTTTGGGACATGCCTACCGCGTCAGGTGCTGCTCTGCTCTGCTGCCTGGCCTTCAGCCTGCTGGCAGCATATTCCTCTGGTTCACTAGGATGAGTGGAAGAAGCTAAAACTTTGCTCTTTCATGTTATATCAGTCCCTCCTCTCTTCCACTACACCTTCTTTGCAATGCCATTAATCTCAGGCTTGGGAGATGAATCAAAGAGCAAAGACAGACACTGTGCAAGCTGCTCCGTGCAGCTCTGAAGTCTTTTTCCCTCCTAAACTGTATGCCCATAGTGTGCCAATCCGTAACTTTTCTCAGATAGAGCTCTATAAGGCAACTGAGGGCCAAGCCACGTGAAAACATATGCTGGACATTTGCAAATCTGTGTCAATTCTGATTAACTGGCAATACCTATATGCATCTTGGAGCAGCTGGACATCCGTATGATGCCATATTCAGGCCCTGTGGGATGGATGGATGCTCACAGAAGAGAGGGAGCGTGTGATCCTCACTTGCATTGTATCACCCCTGGAAAGTACCTCAGTGCTGATGCAGTAGCATTTTACTTCCACTTCCTTTGTGTGTCTTCAAAAGTCTGATGCAAGGTGAGGGACAGGTGGGCATTAGCTTGAAATCTACAGCATCTGGTTGGAAGTTTGCCTGGGCTTATAGCCCAGTTAGAAGATGGTTGTTGCTCAGGTGGCAGGCTGAGGTCCAGAGCATTGGGTCTTGTAGAAGCACACAGTTCAACATGATCCTTGCTCCGGAGATGCTCACCAGAAAGCAAGAAGTGGACATCTACCAACTGAGCACTGTGAGCTGCTGTTCTGCCAGATTCATGTTTCTTTTTCAGTGCTTTCTGAAGCTCCCGTGAAAGCTCTTCTACATTGCCACACTCTCTCCATTAAAAATGTGTTTAGCACGTTGATTACATTGAAATTCATGTGCCTTTGATTGGCACCCAGCTCAGCCCTCCAATTGTCTGTACAGCTTGAGCTGGATGTCACACATAACTGAAATTCTGCTGAAGGTTGAAGCTGGATTATATAGCTGTTTGTGTTTCCTTTCCTTTTCTTGGCTGATCTCCAGGTATTAATCAAAGCACAGTTTTCTCCTGCGAAGCTCACAACGTAAAGGGATTGTCTTCATCTCGGACAGCCACTGCTCAAATTAAAGGTGAGAGAGTGCAAGAGAATGGGCAAGGGACTCAGGTTTGCTCTCTGGGGAGGGAAAGTAGGGCTCCTTAATGCAAAGGGCTGTCTCAAAGCTGCCAGCAACCAGCACTGGCTGGAGCTCTCAGCAGTTGAAACAGTGCTTTGTGCTCTAACAGCAGTTCCTGCTTGCTATGCAGGGCTGTATCCCAGGCTGTTGAAAATAAACCACATCTGATTCAGGAGTGGAAATCTGATGTCAAATAACAGTTTTTCCTCGAAAAGGAGAGAGTCAGAGCAGTCAAATTGTTTGTGAGAGATGAAGCTGGATATAAATCTGTAGCTGGGAAAATCTTTCCTTCTTGGAGATAGGTGGGTCTTGTTAGAGCTAAAGAAGCCATTACTCGTGCTTGCTTCTACTGGCATCATGTTAGATGCTGAAAAAAGACAAGGAAGGCGATCACCAGTGGCCAGTAAAGTCTGCTCATCCACCCTGTTTTTATGGATTTTATTTTTTTAATTCTTTGCTCATTCAAAACAAATAATTCCTAGCCTTTGCATGACCAGTTGCTATTTGGAAGTCCCTAAGTTGATGTCATGTTTCCTCTATTTCTCCAGGTGACTGAAATGGGGGTAATCAGAGCAATCAGCTCTTCCCCTCCTCTTCATGTTGAGGTGCTTCTGCTTTTGAATTTTCAGTCATGCTTAATGTGCATTAAATGACATGGTTATCAGTTCCAGGAGAGGTGTGTCACAAAAATCGTTTGTTCCAAGTGGTAGCTTATTGCTCAGCGCGAATAAGAGCAAGCATTTATGTCTGTATCAGAACTCACAGTTGTATTAGCTAATATTCATTAAAGGATAGCTTAAAATCCAGCTGTAGATCTACTGCTCTTACAGTGTATTTTTCTTCAGGATGTTGTGGTTACTGCTATGCCAAGAATGCAGTATGCTGGACTAGTAAGATTTATAACTTAATTTAAAAATGTTTGGAGTTGTTGCCTTAAAGGTTTGTCTACACAGGGGAATTAGTTATTGTGGAATATATCTTCCATGGATATTTTTATCCTGGGATAGAATTTAGTTCACAAAGCTATTATGCTTTAAAAAATCTCATCAAGCTGTAATTTGAAATAACGTTTAGCATCAACAAGCTTTTTCCTTTTTTTTTAATGTTAACACAGATTCATTTTTTTTTTTAACCATTAATAAGACGATGAGGCGAATGCCTCAGAATTCTTGCATTTCCCAGCAATTACGTTTAGCCAGAAGTGCTCCATAAGGGTCAATCATCAGCTAATGAATCCACACAACCTCTTTGGGAGGGACATATCACCATCACACACTTGTGCACATGCACACATACACACACACTTTTCGGAGCTGAGGAAGAGCAAGCTTAAGTGATTCAGCAAATGTTGCACCAGTATGTGGCATGTGCTAGAGATAAGAAACAGGTTTTAAATAGCAAGTCCAATGCTGTAGTTGTAAAAGTTCTAACTGTAATACCTCAAAGATATGTCTAAAAGAGTAGTTATAAACTTAGGGAAGTGATGAGGCTCTTCTAAAGAGCAAAAGTTTGGAAGATCTAGTACAGCCCCTGTTAAAATTAAAGCAAAGCTCCCAACAAGGACATCAGCAGGAACAGGAGCAGGCCCAGATAATGTTTATTTAGTCCTTGATCCTATGAACATGTAGACTTTAATGAAATTACTGGGAGTAGTTGTTGTACATGCATGATCAGGGCCTTCCTGATCATCCACAGATCCATCTGCTAATGAGGACTCTCAAGTCTTTCTACAATTTATTAAACAATTTTTCTTCTGTGTTTCCAGAGGCAAATATTTTTACTGGGACATTTACAAACTGTTAACATTTCTTCCTCTTTGCTGCTGTTGTTGTTCATTATCTATTCTCTGTAGTGCCCATAATGTGCTGGGTGTACTGCAAGCAGAAAATTACTGTTATTGTAGCCCACAGTCCCCAGCCGTGTACAAAGCCCCATTGTTCCATCCACTCTACAAGCACAGGGAAAGTTAACTCTCATTATGTTAACACTCAAGGTCTTGTTTTCAGACTGGCTTTGCTCTCCTTCATGTGTGCAGCTAAGACTTTTAGGGTCGTATCCTGTGTTTCAGAGCACAACAGGAAACAGCCACCCAGAGTTTTTTGCCAACGCGTGATGGGGAGATGTATCTGTCCCTTCTACAAATTGCCCTTAGGGGAAGGTGCTAGCAAGCCGACTCTCTTCAGTGGCTTTCTCCATTACAGAGTGGATGTGTTAGCAGTTGATTATTTATTCTCACTGGTGGTATAGCCTGTAGTTCCTTTGGGCCTGCCATCCAGTGTTGAAAATTACATGTTGCTAAACCCAAAAGTTATGGGTGTGTTTACAAAAGACTTGAGTTAAGGGCAGTGTTTCAATGATACCCAAGTAAGCAGTGAAGGCAAGCTTTTTCCCCCCAAAGAGCTTACAAACCCGAATACCCAACATCAAAAGGGAAAGAAACCAAAACACAGCAAAGTCTAAGTTAACTCACAAAGACCTTTCACTGAAAGGCAAAGAACTCATTGCCCATCTTCCATCCCAGACCGGTGCTCTGCTGCCGCGCCTCCCACCCACGCACACTTCTTATCTAGGTGGCAGCCCTCTCCCCTGAGTCCTGGTAACTTGTTAACCAGACAACAAAGACTTTACAGGGTTAATCCATGGCACCATCTATTCCCTGCCCCATTCTATCCTCTAGGCCCTCTGTAGAGACCTGGGAGGGGGCTTTGGTCTAAGCATTTCTCCTGCAAGATGGCCCTGTGGTGATGCTGAAGGCAGTATTGTGGTTGTCCTTGGTGCAGTGAGAGACAAAGGTGCTCTCTGGCAGTGTAGAAGATGCAGCTAGAGGAATCCTGGTTTGCAATTACTTTTCCACTGGATACAGCTCAAGAGAGGTGGAAAATTTGGTCTGTAGGCAGAGCCTTGTCCTGAGGACCACTGGGTTTTTGAAAGAGGACTCCTGAGGGTACAATTTGTTGAGGTGCTGCAGGAAAAGGATTACTCATGGCAGCAGCGTAGGATTTTTTTAAATGAGCAAAAGGTCAGGAGAGAGGTTAGTATTCATGAAGCTGGTAATTTTTTCAGGAGTGAGGTGCCTAAATAAAAACAGACTCAGGAGTAAAAAAGAGATGGTGAGGGGTATATTGGGAAGAATAGGAAGCAACTATGTGGAATTACAGTGAAAGGAAAAGAGAAGGCAAAGGGAAACATTGAGGATCCTAAAAGGAAGCCAAAGAGCTCAGGTTAATGCAACGACATACTAGAGGCCCCTGCAGCGATGGAGGTGTCTAGTCAGGGCGAGAGTGGAGGGGCAGCGCTCTGGTGCTGCTCTGTGGTGGTAGAAAGCACAAACATCTGATTAAATGGCCAGTCTGGGAATCCTGATTTTGTTTCTGGCTCTGTCCTTAATTTGTAGTGTGGTATCTGCCACGTAATAGGCACTCCCTTTGCCTCGAATTGCCCCTCTATAAAACAGAGAGTGCTTTCTGAGTTTATTCATCCCAAGCCTGAAGGAGGCACAGCTTTCGGTCCAGGCTCCGTCCCAGGGTGTTTCAAGAGGGGTTTGTAACGGACACCTGGAGACAGCACTTTCTCAGCACGAAGCGGTCTACGGCAAATCCAGCTGCAGGGTATTCGGGTCACTACAGCAAACCACCCTTCGACTGGTGCTGGCAGAGCTGGTTTCGGGGGCTGGACTGAGAATCGGGAGGGATTTTAAAGCCCTGATTTGGTTCACAGTGTAGGCTCACAAGCAATTGTGTGTGAAGGGCTGGGTCATGCATTGCAATGGAGGGGGTAGGGAAGAGGGCTGAGTAGCCAAGGTGTAAACATCACACACTGGCATTGCTATCAAAGAGATCAACTGCTGCCTGTATGCATCAAGCAAGTACACTGGACTATTAAAGAATGGACGCCAATAGCTTGTTCAATGTTAAGATAATAGTTTCATTCACAACAGTCAGGGACACTCTCTAAAGATGTGATATTGTACCATTTCTGTTAGTGATTTCATTGCATAATTTCTAGCCTCAAGCCTCTGCTATTTTCATGTGAATACCTGCTCAGTTCTGTGTATGCTGAAAGGTCTCTTTGTTTCCTTTATAGCCATGCCTCTCCCACCTCTCAATGTAACTGTAAGCCAAGTCACCAGCAGCAATGCCAGCGTGGTCTGGGTGCCAGGATTTGATGGCCGTGCACCCCTCCACTCTTGCACTCTTCAGGTATGGCCCCTTTGGATCGTCCCCTGCCCTGCATGAAGAATGGGACTCCCCTGAGCCATGACACTGCTTGGGCCATCTTTTGCTCTCCTAACTGCTTTGTAGCAGTGTTTGAATTCTTATTCCACAGTTTTAAAACATGGAAATGTAACAGGATGCAACTCAGGGCATAAATAGATGCCGAACAGCAGGGCCAGTTTTGAGCGTGAAGTGTCCAGTTGAGAATTTGAGACTGGCCCCATTCTCCCTCCCGTCAGGTTATCACATTGGTTGCTCCCTGGCAGCTACTCCATGCAGAGTTGTACACTACAGTACGTGTGAAGCACATATCACTCTATGGGAAGTGCCCTTGGGTGGCTGCAGGGTGCTCACGTGTCCTGCTAGTGTGGAGCAGCTGGCCCGTGGTAACTTATTCCAGTACAGTGCAGTGGCCTGTGACTCCCATGCCAGCTCAGCCCTGTGCTTTGTGGTGCCAGAGGAAATGCTGGGATCCAGACATACCACGAGCCCAAGGGATGAGGAGCTTGTAAAGTATAGGATGTAGTACAGGAAAGGTGGGAATGGTGGAGGCAGGAGACAGATTGGGCTTTTTGATACGAAGTCAGTCCTGTTTGCATGTTTCAGAGTAATTTTAAGCCCTGCCTCTACATCTTGATTGGTTTTCCGTTGTCAAAGACCAGTTCTGCACAGAAAATCAAGGGTGGTAATATCCTTTAGCTCTGCTGGGTGCTGAGTACTCAACATCTCTGAAAAATTGGACTGCTTCATTAGGTTTCTGGGAACAATGTTACGTGTCCAACTTCAGGCAGACTTAGTTTCTAGCATTGCACAATTAACTGTAAAATCAGATCAAACAGCTGGTAACCGAGTGTCAAAAAGAAATGATGGTTCCTGAAGCAGGCCATGCAAACACAGCTAGGCACGTTCCCCATGGGTTTATCTGTCAGGTGTGAATATTGGGCCCCTATGCTTTCCCTACCTGATTATAGCAGCAATGTGAACTGGAGTGGAATTTCTATGGGGTGTTGCCAACTATGTAGAGGAGAATTATAAACACAAGGTATGCTGGAAGCAGCCTAGGTAATTTACTTGCAGTCCTCTTTTTATTTGGGGAGGAAACCAGAGATTTCATGCTCTGACGTTTATTCCCTTTCGTAAGTAAAAGAAACCATCATCTTGTTTTAACTCACTGGCAGAAAGAATGCCTGAATATAGGTGGCCCGATCTCTGGATTTTGTTGCTGCTTCTGTTCTTGTTCACAGTAGAAAATGGTTTTCTTCCTCTGTTTTACAATGTGAGTTATCTCCAGTTGGAACAGCCTGTTCTCTGTGGCTTGCATGCTGCAATGCTAATCACCCTGGGTTTTGAGTTCCCCCTCTCACTTTTGGCAGGGGTGCAGGGGGTGGGACATGTGGAAAAGAGGCTGAATCAGAGCAGCTCAGTTTCTGTCCACTCAGCAGTCTTTCACCCCTTTTCTAAGCCTTTTCTGTTCTATTTGGAGAGGACAAAGTTCCTGCGTTTGGATCTGGGAGCTGGGTAATTTGGCAATAACCCTCCACTGACAGAAAGCCGTGCTTCCTCTGTCTTCCACACTGAGAGATTTTGTGAGAGACATTGACCCACATTTCCATGTGAAAACGCACACGCTCCTGGCTCCCCACGATTGCACTTCTGCTCGGAGCCTCCCAGAAAGAGAAGGAGGATTGAAACTTGGCTGTGGTTTTCTGGCACTCGGGAATTGCAGCGGGTGCCCCAAGAGCACCATGTTCAGACAGGCAGATTGCTTCTGGGGACAGCGCAGGGACTCGCTGTGTTTACTCACTGTTAACACAAGCCATGTTCCAGGGCATAAAGGGGGCAGATGTAAGAGCCCCAGCTCTTCAGGCTGTTGAACAGAAACACATCATCAAACTGACAGGGTTTTACACAAAAGTCTGCTTATTTTTTCCCTGCTTTGGATGACGATGATAACAACAACCACCTATTTTTCTATTAGGGAAACGTGAGATTCTTCCTTTTTATTAGCCAAATAAATCAGTGGGCCAAAAGTGTGCGTGACGATGAGCAGAAGGGCAGGGAGAAAGGGAGAAAGACTGCTATATAAAGAATATAAAGTCCACATGAGTGTTTCACTTTTGTCAGTACACCTTGCTTTTACTCCCACCTTTGCTATTTCATATGCACTTGAGAAGAAAGATAGGCTGAGCCTGGGAGCTATGCAGTGATTTCTGCTATTGTCAGTACAAAAGCAGGAACATTGAACCCGTCTGTGCGTTAAAAGCACACAGTGATACCAGATTTAAATTAACATTCATGTTGCTTAAAAGTTCAGATTTGGAAAAAAAAAAAAAAGAAGGGTTGCAGGAGTGGTAAAAAATTTCTTTTCAGTTTAATTTGAAACAGTTTAGTTGAACCAAGCCACCAGTGTCTACCATGTCTTCAATCCACTACAAAACTGAAAATATACAAAGTTCTGAAAAAGGAGTTGAGAAAAAGGTGACACTAGGCAACAGAGAAGTTGATCTATCAATTTTCATTGCTCAAATTTAGACAAGCCTCAGAAGCCAGCCACTAGCACTCAAAGCAACAAGCACATTTAGTTTTCTTTAAAGGAAATAATAATCAACTGTAGAATTTGTAACATAGGTAAGGAAATGTTTTAAAATATGGAACCAAATTTTCTGCTGGTGGAAGATTGTTGTACTGCCAGAGTTAGGAGAGTGATGTCACTTAAACCAAACAAAGGCATGGCTCATGATTCTTAGTTTGACAACTCCCTTTTCAGTATTTTAACAACCACTGGTACCATATCTATTCTTACACATTCCTAAACTAACCACGAAATGGATTCTTATCCTTCTGGACCCGTTAGTTATATGACTTATGGTAACAGTCTTCTCCATTTCACTCTTGGCACAGGTAGCAGAGTCACCAGACGGCCAGGCGGTCTCCACTGAAGTCACTCCAGTGCCCCCCTTTGCCTACGGCGTGCAAGGCCTGAAGCATTCCACCAACTACAGTGTTCGTGTGCAGTGCAGCAATGAGATGGGCAGCTCCCCTTTCACCGACAGGGTTTATTTCCAGACCCTGGAGCTTGGTAAGCAAATAGCAGACAAGAACAGGAAAGCAGTTCTGAATCTGAAAAAGAGATTGTGATAAACTTCATTGGACTCCTCCTTGCTAATTCTGAAATGCAGGAAACGTTACACTGTCAGATTGCTTGTCTACTCTAAGGGTCTCCTAACACAAAATAATAATATGCAGTCAAATGTGGGTTAACAGCAATGATGCATGATACACAAGTTGATCCAGCCATGGGGCTTCTGCATGCTGGGCATATGTCCCATTGGCTCTCTGAGATTCTTGTGGTCTCAGAAAGAAACAAAAGACGCTGACCAATCTTATCTTCTCCACTTGAAGCAAACACAGTGCTGGCGGCTGGCAGAAGTTGTCCTCTCCCCTCACACTCTCTCTTCCGGCTGATCTCAGGAAAGAGGGTGAAACTGTCTTTTCAGCCACTTTCAGTGTGGATAGTGCCTTATTTTCCTGCACAGAGTGATTGTGTTCTGTTCCCTGCTTTCAGCTCCAAGCAGCACCCCACAAAATATCCATGTTATCCAAAGAGATCCTGGTCTGATTTTGGAGTGGGAAGGTGTGGCTCCAGACGTGCTGAAAGAAGATGTCCTGGGATACAGGCTGGAATGGATTCAGGATAATGTAACTCAGGTAACAGATCGAGAGGGGAGCTGGGCCATTGGGCACAGAGTTGGAGAATGCTCATATTAAATTTCCTAGGCATTAGGGTCCCTCATCTGTTATCCATACCAGGGGACTAGATTGCTGGCATTGCTTTTGCATAAATGGATCTGTTCTGATTTGCCACAGCTCCTCAGTATTTGGCCTCAAGATTTAGGCCCATTTCTCCCTTCCTGGCATATTCAGAATTCCTTCACTTGAATGTTCATCTGTGGACAGACCAGTTCTCTGCCGTTCCTTGTACAACAAGGACAACATAGAGAGAATTCCATTTGTCTCTGCCTCTTTCTAGTGCTGTCCCAAAGGCAGCTCAGACAGTGCAGGATCTGGGCTTTCTCTCTCCTGTGACTGGGACTTGGCTTTTCAAATCTTAGCAGCAAAGGTGTATTTAACAAGTGAATGAGTTATACTGTAAATCACAGAAAGAAGGTTGCGGATTCTTTTATTTCATTTACAATATGTAGGGAGTTGAAAGGACCCTGTCAGGGTAGAAGGCCTTTCATTTGTTCTTCAGCATTGACCTTTCCCAGATATCTATCTGCCTTTGAAGTTCACAGCATTTCTTACGGCTTCTCGCTTCTTAATATGCATTTAGCCAGTGCTTATTAATGATGAACAAGCCTGTAATAATAGACAGCTAGAGGGAAAAGAGACTTACTTCCTTTTTTACATGACCCATTTCATACTAGGTCAGCGTCATTGACTTTGAATGACAGTATTTTGAGTTTCCGTTGAATTTACATTGTGTCAGTGGTGGCAGCCAAATCTTCATGGGTTTACTGCAAATGATGTATATGAAGAAGATCCACAAAATGACTGAAAATATGTTGGCCTTGCCATGTGAAAATTGGCCATGAAATTCAGAAGCCACATGGGATTTGGTCAACAAGTTAAAACAGGCAGACTCCTCCCTTGGATTAAAACTGTCAGGTGCTTTGCAGTATGCTACCGCATCTTTGTGTTTAAACTACAAGAAGGAGGTGTATCTTTTAATAGCAGAAAAAAACACATTTCTATAGCAGCTTTCATGGAAGGACCTGAAAGGAGGAAACCATTAAACCTCGTATCTTCCCTATGCCCTGGGAAGCTATTAGGAATTTTTGAGAAGAGAAACCCAAGATGACAGCCCAAGTTAGTGGCAAAACTGAGACTAGGACCCAGGAGTCACAACTCCCATCCCTTGTTATAGCACCGATGAAGTACACAGTAATGTTTTGGTTTAGTTTTAAAGGTGAAGTTTTAGACTAGATTCCTTTTAAGACAGCTTACAGTTTGTTGCCATTTGCTCTCAGGGGGAGATGATCGTACAGGATACAAAAGCTAACCTCACAACGTGGAATCCTCTCAAAGACCTGATCATCAGGGTGTGCGTGCTGAACTCTGCAGGATGCGGGCCCTGGAGTGACCTCTTCCTGCTTGAAGCCCAAGAGGTCATGGGTGAGTGTCCACTGCCTTCCCTTCACTTTGAGGAAAAAAGTCAGAAGTGCTGGGACTGCTGTTTTTCTCTGACTCTTCTCCTTTCAGTGCTTACAGCTGACTGAGCCACATGGCTTTATACAACAGCACACTTCATCAAGCAGAGTAGAAATTAAATAATATTTAAAGAGCTGATATAAACAAAACAGCTTCTGGCCACTACTGTGTCTTCTTTAATGGGCTTTTGCTGTGCTTAGTGGAGAGCAGGGCAAGGGGAGACACAATAGAAAAGGTGCAAATGAAGGTTTGAAGTCCTTCATTTAGGCTTAAGCCATTTACAAGAGTAAATGTGACAGAAAACTCCTCTAACATAGGTTCTCTTCTTTGATTTAATTTGAAGCCATTCCTGACTAGTTTCAGTTGAGCCTGATTCAAACCATGGACACGTGGGGTTTTGTAATGGTTTTACTGAATTGTTTATATTAAACCAGTTTAACTCTCTCCATGGAAAAGCTGAGCTACTGGTAGAAGAGGGAGATGATGGTACAGAAGCTGTACCATGCACTCTGGACCACGTGGAAGGGTTTGTTGAGGGCAAAGAACATGCATGTGTGGAGTGCATTCCTAGTGATAAAGGGCAGTTAGGCGCTGGTTTGCTTGCTGCTTGTATTTTGCAGTGAATGGGAAATGGCAGTCGGGCTATGGAGAAGGGCAGGATTTTATATGGGGAGATGTGTAGCAGGGAGAGAAGAATGCTGCTTGTGAAGGAAACTGTAAAACAACTAAGAGGAAGATGTTCAGAATAAAAATACGGATTAGTGATAAGAAGTCAGTGAGGATTGATCGTGCAAAAATACCACAGTCTCTTGAGGTTTTGTTCCCAGCACCTGTGGCAGGATGAGACAGCAATCTCTAATCTCTGGTGCTGACCCATCTGCCGCTGCTTTCTTCCCAACCCATACGTCTTTTGAGGAATCACATGGACATTGATCCCTCCTGATCTCTCCACACTTAGGGATGGCAGGGGGAACCTAGAGTGCAGTTCCCAGGCAAGCAGGAGGTGGGGGATAGGGGCAGAGTAACCAGGAGAGAACTGTAGCCTTACTTGCAGTAGTGCATCTAATGCTGGTTTTAATGTGCGCATTACTCAGAAGGGCCCTTTTGGCAACCTGGTTCCTGTGATGAAGTCAGTACTGATGGTTATGTGTGAGCACACAGTCACTGTGGGATCAAAGCCCTCAAATTATTTAAAGCAGAATGAAGGGGTGCGGAGGTCCAGAACTGACTCAACTAGAGGTTGGGCATCGGTTACATCAATTTTTTTCTCCTGCTTTTTGCTCAGTTATTTTCTGTGGCACCCAAATACAGAGAAGAGTACCTGAAAGGACTAGAAGATCCCTTTGAAAAATGGCAACACTGGCAAGAAGCCCCAGGGAATGTATAGGGTTTGCGTTTTACAAGGAGCTGGAATGGGATAATCCTGAAAGCACAAAATGTTTGCTTGTTTTTATTTACAAACCACTTCAAAAAAGTAGCATCAGGAGTGGTGCTTGTTTTGGCCAAATGCTGTCTGAAAGCACATATTTCTTCACAAGCATAACAGGCTGGAAATAAAGGTTCACTGTGGGAACACTGACAGGCCTTGAACAGCAGAGCTGCAGAAAGACTGCAGTTTTGTTTCAGGCCTGGTAGAAAATATAAGTCGCTTCCTTTCCTAAAATAGCAAACTGGCACTGGTTGCTTTATGTGAGAAATGCCAGGGGTGGTTTCTGACCAGCTCCCAGTGCGGCAGTAAGGATGACTAAGCTTGTATAAACTTTAAGGCGTATTTGTCATCACAGCAGAGCTAGTGGGAGCTCCACCCTGCTTATGCAGAGATCTTGTGCACTATTAACAAAGATTATTTTAATATTTTCAGAAACATTCTCAGTAGAAACGTCGCTCTTTCATTGCAGAGAGGAACAGAGTGGTCTAATAGCTTTTTCCTATCCGTCATCTTCACGATTATGTGCAGGAGAAGACTCTTGGATTACATTCTTTGCACACCTTTGTGATATAAAACCTGCTACAGAAATAAAAGGGGTTCTCTCATCAAAGGACTCCTAAATATTCATTTAAGCTCATCTAATAATACTGTCTTCTGTCTGCTTTGTGCAGTCTTAAGGTGTATGCCAGTTGGAAAAGGGGGGTATGGGAGATGGGAGAGAGACAGAGTTGGGGGAGGAGAGGCAACTCAGTCTTTACTTGGGCTGCAGCCATCCTCTCTAGCTCAGTGGTATAAGTGGGAAGCAATGAACTGTGGGGCAGGAGGAGAAACAGTGAATTTCAACATTCAGTTCTATTTCTGACACATTTGCTATAAACTGCGGGATGGGCTTCTGATTCCTAGCAGTTTAGAAACAGGGAGAATAATTTAGTTTTGTTTTCATCCATCCTCCTTTTGGAGGGACCCCCAGGAAGGTGACCTAAATCCCTGCTCTCTCACCAGGCCAGTGAGCAGACAGACTAGAAAAACAGGCCGAGAGAGGCTTGCCTCACCACAGGGGGAAGGAAACCTTATCGTTAACTATCAGAGAGGACCTTTTACATCAGTGTTGTATATTGTTTCTGCCCTGATAGACAGGAACAGCCCAAGTGATTGGCTTGGGAATTGTGGAGAAGGCTGGAGTTACCTTTCATTGTATTTTCATTCCACTTCTGTTTCTGATCCCTCTCCCTCCTCATAAGCAGCCTTGAAGGCCAGGTCAAAAGGTGCAGCAAGAGGGAGTATCATAAAACCCAGAGCCTATAAAGCCTTCTGGGTGGGAAAAGAATATGTGAGTCACTGAAGGAGATAAGATGCTGGAAAATAGGTGCTAAAGGTCTGATAATTGTTTCAAGTGGAAAAGTACTAGTATGCTTCCTCAATGGTCCAGAATTCTGTTTCCTTAAGCTCTACCTGTTTATTAGACTAACATTGCTTCTTTAAAAACCTGGATGATAAGGCTGGACAATGTAACTAGTAATCAAGCCTTAGAAGCCTTTTACCTGCCAGGACTCTGCCAGTAAGGATGTCTGACTCCTTTTCACATACATCTATGCAGGTGTTCATCCAAATCTCAGCCCATTAACCTAACATCTCTTTTAAGGACAGGTTTACTTATACTCTCATGTCATATAACATAATAGGATTACTTACATCATCAAAGATGATTTTTCCTTAGCTTCTGGTAAAGCACAGTCAACTGCTGAAGGTGGGCAAGGGAGCATGAAGATGAAGGAAGTGCTTAGGGATCTGTTACCTATTCTTGTTTGCTCTTAAACAATTTGGAGATATGAAGGCTATCCTAGATTTTAATAAATGCATTCAAATTCACATTTAATCTTTAGTAATTGTATTTGGAGAAGAAATCTCTCAGGGAATTGGATTAATTTATCTGTTGTTTGCCAACCATAGATAATATTCTTTTATTCATAACCATATTGCATATCTTCCTTCCCTGGCAGCTTACTCAGATTGGCAGCATCTCCTTCTGTAGACAGTTTGTAGTCAAAAGTATACATATTCTGGGAGCACATACTAGACCAGAATTGGAACCTGCATGCTGGCTAACTTATTTCTTGACTCGCAGGGCACTTTTTAAAATTCACCTTTTCTTTAGTAGAGAGACATTGAGAGGTTACAACCAACCAACAACATTGGGAAGTTACAGCCAATACCAAGTCCCACAGGGTGCTTCTCTTTGTGGGAGGGATGAGAAGGGAAATGTAAATATTTTCAAGCAGACTGCCATGAGGCAATTGTCTTTCTCTATTGTCTTTCAAAATGTTATCTGGTTGGCATTCAGGCAGTACTTTGTAGCCTGGTCAAGGTTCTGCTGGCTGCCTTAAACAGGACAAGGTGAAACCTACACAGAAAATGCTCATATTAAGCAACCTTTTTGTCTTGAGACTCCAGTTTAAAGCACCCCAGATCGTGAGCTCATGTAAAGCGGTATAATCTGGAGCAGTGCCTTTTACTTTCTTGAGGCTCAAAACTAAGAATAGATTCTGATAACTGGATGCATCTGCTCTGCCTTTGCTGTGTGAAACAGCTAGTTTTTTTGATGGTTGACTGAGTAGCTGTTTATGCCAAATTCTAGTGTACGATGATCCACTGTGTACACCAGATCCAGCAGCATGGCTTTTCCGTTTAAAAGCAAAAGGAAAAAATATCCCAGTATGGTCTGTTTACCATTGACAGTCTTCTATTTCCTGACTGGTGTTTTCTCCATCTTCTAGGTGGCCAGAGACAACCTCCTTATGGGACTTCCTGGGTTCCTGTGGCATTGGGCATTCTCACAGCTCTGGTCACGGCTGTTGCCCTGGCTCTTATTCTCCTTCGAAAAAGAAGAAAGGAAACTCGGTTTGGGTAAGGGAGATTCTCCTTGTGTTGGTTAGAGAGATCTTTGCTTTCTCCTCCAGTGTGGTTTCTGACTCAAATATTTTTCGGAAAGCATTGTGGATTGAGTACTTTTGGCACTTTCTTTGGATAACTGTTTTTTCACAGTTTTGGGGGTGACTCTGGATTAGAGACTAGCAGGAAAGTGCCCTACTTTTTCTTCAAAATGAGAACACCAAAAATAGAGTAGAAAAAATGTTATGTCAATAGCTGGGCTTTATTAGAATATGGAAATATAAACTAGATCAAGGTAATTCTATAAGTCCTTAGCACTGCTGCTTAAGAGATTCAAAGAGAAAAGACCCACGGGTGAATCATCTTCTGTGTTCTTATGGGCTGGGCCCTTTATCCCATGCTGGTTTTCAGTCTAGCAGCTGCTTGTAACTTTCTGACTGCCCAGAACCCTCTGGATCCCCAGGAAAGTCTCCTTTCCATCACTGCTGACACTCGGCTGTGGGTTGCTCCCTGCTGCAAGCAAGGTTCCCATTCTTTTCAGAGTCTCCCAGACCTCCCTCTCACAGCAGCATCTCTGTTTATGTGACTCTTGCAACCTGCTCCAACCTGCAGCTTCTCTCAGGCACTCGGGATGAGTGATTCCCCTCTTTCAGAAGGCTCCCACCCCCTCTAGGTGCATCAGCAAGGCAGCATAAACCCATTGTTCCTCCTCTCCAGCTACATCCTCTTTAACAAAACAGTCCGTAGTATTTATATGGCAAGGTGTGAGAAATCATCCATACTGTTCAACACTCCCTTTTGGAAGTGAATGGCCCATGTAATCATGGCCCCGTGTGTCTTTTCTGCCTTCTAGCCATGCCTTTGGCAGTGTGGTTGGCAGAGGGGATCCAGCAGTCCATTTCAGAGCTGCCAGGTCTTTCAACAGGGAGGGCCCAGAGCTCATTGAAGCAACATGTAAGTAAAATGACCTGAGTGATTCTGCCTGAGAAGCTGTGTTCATGCATGTACTATGCTCTTTGTTTTCCCTGAAACTGATGTTTTTGGATTAAGAACATGGGATTAATTTACAAGGAGGCTTAGACACTGTGGATGGCAGAGGTGAAAGGCCAGAATTGCTGTTGCCATACCAATTACATAGCACTTGCTAATTACAGCTACAGTCATTGTGTATATTAGTGTGTATTCGCCACTCCCCTGCCCCAGTTTCACACTACAGGGACTCCTTCGACTGTAATATTGTGCAACAGTGAGATAAATATGGCTTAACAATATTAGCAGTAAGCTTTAAACTCAGCGTGCTGAGCTGTGCTACAAGCATGAACCAATTGATCAGTCTTGGAAGGCCAGGAATTAGTAACTTCTCGAACAGGAGATTGAGTCCCAGGAATGGCCAGAGTTAAGATGATCCATTTCTGTCTCCTGGTTCAGCAAGGGTATGGCTCCATGTAGCAGTGCTGCATGGCTGGGTTAGGATGATGCTCCAGCTGCCTTTGACTTTGCTCCCCTGGGTTTAGAGATCTCTCCGTTAAATCTAGTGACCATAACTGCTGGACATTATGTTACCCTCTCAGCCAGGTACTGTGAGATTTGTACTGTACTTAAAATAGTCTGAGAGCCAGTCATTGAAAACTGGCGCAGCTGCATCAACTTAAATGAAGCTGTATGAACCAGTGTCTGTCAGTGTCCCTTCTGATTGGATTTTGTCTTCTCAGTGTTATTTACAATAGTTCTGTATTCCTGTTGCTCTTGGTATGTTTAAGGGTGGTGTTATCACACCGTCTCCCTTTCAGTTCTATTGGTACATTTTCTTGTGGTTGAAAGTTATTGGCCTCTTGTCTATGGTGGGGCTAGAGGACATGGAAGGGAACTCTGTCTTTCTCAGGTTTTCCTGCTTACAGTATGGGAATCAGATTGGAGATGGAGATTAGAACAGGTGACTCTTGATGTGACAGAATATTTAAGTATCCCTTATTTGACTGTTCCTTTGTTTTTTTTCAGTGGAGAGTGTAGGAATCAGTGATGAGCTGAAGACAAAACTCAAAGATGTCCTAATCCAGGAACAACAGTTCACCTTGGGCAGAATGTTGGGCAAGGGTAAGAACCAAAACTGAACAAGGCTTTACATTGAAAGTCCCACTTGTGTTACCTTTACTGTTGAGTAGGGAGAAGCAATTATAAGCAGCCTGTTTTCTCTCCTTCTGCTTGTAGATGGCAATTTAAATGGAATTTTCCTTTCCGCTGGGATAAAACATTTCAAAGGTTTAGCATAACTAAGAGGATATTGGCTAAGCCATTCCTGTAATATGGCTCTATAAGTCATGAACTACAGTCTACGCTCAGCTTTCCAAAGTACTGTTGATTCACTGGTGTGTGAATTTATTTCAGAGATTTAAACAAAGGAATATTCAATTAAACTTCTGCCCTTTATACTAACAAAGTGGTGCTATAGAATTCGTTCCATTTACTAAGCATGCGTCAAGTATTAAATGGGCTGAGACAATACAGAGACAGAGATGATCTACCTCAAACACTGCAACCCCTCCAAAAAAATGTTGATTCAGTTTCAGATATCCTCAACGTTTGGGGTGGTTTGACTCCAGACTTTAGTTTGGGCTCTTATAGAGGCACATTTGGAACAGGTACTGAATTTTGCTGACATTTGTCCTCATTAGTTCAGGTCCTTAGGAGCTCTTCTGACTGTGGTTCTCCATCTGGATCTCCCACGCAGGTGCTCCTAACATTTCTCTGAGGTTTTCAGTCCGGAGGGATGGCCAGAGTAAAGGTGGGATGCTTCTCACTTAACTTTAGCTAAAAGATTGGCCCAGAAACTCTGTGTGAAAAGAGGGTTTTGAATTTAGATTTCCCAAATGGCAGGCCAGTGTGCTAAGTTGAATCATCCTTCCCTACTTCTCAGGCTGAAGGCAATCTCTAGAAATAAGTGAAAACATGTAATGATAAAGCCAATAACTAAGAGAGAAGCATAAGTCAGAGGTCATAAGCAAAAAGAAGCTGAAGTGTTTGGCTTCCTTTTTCTTTATAAGACTAGTTTTATTGCAGTTTTCTTTGACCCTTTCCCACTGGGAGCATTCTTCTGCTCCATCCCTCCCAGAACAAATGCGTTTCTTTCAGAGCAGGAAGATGACCTTCCTGCAGAAGTGGTCTCAGAGGGTTTAACAATGCTAAGTAATTAAACAGCTGTGTCATCTGTGAGTGTCAGCTCTTGGCCAGTTTCTGGGATCCTGCTTCAACCCTTCTGGGCTGTCCCCATGACAGGTGAAAAACTGGAAATCAGCTGCAGTGGGGCCCCTGGGGATGGCCTTGGAGGGAGGACGCTGGCTGGCAGGATCTGGTCTGTGTTGTCAGCCCCATTCCCCCAACCCTACACTCAGCATACAGGTTATAAGATGGCATGACTATTATCTTGGGTTCTGCTGACTTTGCAGCTGAGCAACAGCTCCATAATACGGAAGCAGTACAAAATGCCTTTACTCCTTCCCATTTTCCTCTTTTGTGGTCAGATCCACTGCTCGTGGTTATTGTGAAATAAGCATGTGCCATACAGTAGTGAAGGACACTGGTGAAAAGCTAGTGGAAAGATAATGCTTTTGGGGTACGTGTCCTGAGTACCATATTTTGCTTCCTTCTTTGCAGTACCAGAGTTCCTCATACTAATGCATTTTGGGTGGGTTAAGCAGTTACAAAATTAGCGAGAGAAAACCTAGAGCCAGATCCAATGCAAAGAGGCTGTTATGCTGTGGTATAAAGCCATTCAGGCTAAAATAATTTGAAGAGGGTTTGGCCAGTTGCATTTCCTCTTATCCCTCTTAGAGAACACACCAGGGTAAACACTTTCTCCTCTGAATTAGCATATCACGCATACACAAGTAGGTGTTCTATGTTTTGTCTGGTCAGCTGTGATTCATAGAAGTCATTCCCTGAGTTTTGAGAGGTAAGGCCTGATTGTGTCTCAGATGGTTGAGTCCTGGCACCATTACTCAGCTCTGATGGCTGTCAGCACTGAGAGCTTCTTCAGCCAACCCATCCACTCACTGCTCCAGCTAATAGCTCCCTCTCTGACCAGAGCCTCACTCAGACTCATCCCTCATGATACGGCTTCCCCAGAAATGCCTGCCTGGGATCCCAGCTTACACTCTGACTCCGAATCGTCCATCTGGTAGAGGATTGCTTTCTTTCCCTCTTGTTTTCCTTTGCCTCCTGGACTGCCAGTACAGTGGCCTCTGTCTACTGTTAGTGCTACCTCTTCTAGGCACACGTATGCTGAAAGCTGCTGGCTGGAACTGCAGAATGAAAAATGAAGCTGGTAGCTGCATTTATGGTTATTCAGCTTCTTTGCCAGTGATCCCTGGAGTGAATCTGCTGTGAATCATACTTTCTTCACAAGAAGCTGTTCCCTCACTGCCTGCTCTGGTCATTTCACAGGGGAGTTTGGGTCAGTTCGAGAGGCACTACTGAAGCTAGATGATGGCTCTTTCCAGAAAGTGGCAGTGAAGATGCTGAAAGGTAAGTGGGAGCAGGGCTACCTGAAGTACTTAAGAGAAGAGAGCTTGGAAAGATTAAATGCTATCTGTCCTTTTCTCCAGCAAACATCCCCTGATGCTCTTTACTCCTCTCTGAGCTTCCCACTCAGCCACTCTACCCGTGTTGTCTTCTATCCCTTTCATGTCAGTCTTTTTGTAGTGGAAGCTCTTCAGGGAAGGACCTATAACACCTTAGTTACTTGTACAGCACCTAGCACGTGGTGAGTGCACCCAAAACCAAGTCATAGCTACATCTTCTTCTGTGTATAGAGGATCTCGTTCAGTTGCTTGATTCAACGCAGCACTACATCATGTGACATAGACAGTTCAGACAGGTCTGCTTTGCCCTAATAATTCAGCAGTGAAAGACGGTATTCCTCCAAGCATATATCCTAGAATAAACAGAAGAGTATTTGGGCTGAATGCAGCGACAAGCTAACTCATCTCAGTCAGGCATATTTGAGTAAGTAGTCTAACTCCCTTCTGATTCGTGATCTGAAGAGTGTGCGTAACAAGGGCAACTAACATGTTCATCAGGCAGAAGTCTGTAACAAGAAAAGCAATTAATAGATAGGTATAAGTCAAAACAAGTATGTGCATGTATGTATGTGTATATATATGTTAACCTATGTTATTTCACCCCTGTTGCCTGTAAGGCAAAAATTAGCTGTGACTGACTTAAAGCAGAGTCACGTTCGCTTATCTCGAGCTGAGTTTGGCTGCCACAGAATACCAGTTTGTATTTACATTAGTGTGAGTTCCATCATTTTCTCCAGTTTCAACAATAATCCTAATTGGTTTGCAAGCTGTTTTGTGTAGTCAGGCTGTCTACCTTCAGGCATCTAACTTGGGAACTGTCACCCTCCAGAGGCACGTTCCTTCCTCTGTTGACTGTAAAAAGGGAATCTACTTTTGTCTTCTGAATCATATTTAAATTACTTGCCTAAAGCAGATAATGTGAATACGCCCCCACAGGTCTAAGTCTGATCTTGCAGCAGGACTGGAGGACTCCCGCTAAATTCAGCAGCAGCAGTGGGGGAAGTAGTCCACTGGGCTAATTCTTGATTATACTGATATACTTCCATAACTCTGGAGTAGTAGCAATTAGAAATAATTTACTCCAAATTTATGCTCATGTATGTCACTGCTGAATTTGGTCCAAGCTCTCCAGTAGTGTGGTTATTTAAGAAATCTTAGCTCTAGCACCTTAGAAGACTCAATCATGCTAAGAGATGTAAAAGCGTTGATCTTTCATGCCATCCTTATCAGAGATGAATTGGGGTCTGCCGTGCCAGCCAGGAGCTCCAGGCCGTCTCCTCAGTTTTCACATTTTCTTTAATTTTGTGTGATGTCTCCTCTCCCCGACATTGTAGTTTAGGTCCTTTTAGCTAATTAATTCTTACATCTTTAACCCACACATGATTTCCATGGCTTCCAGTGAAAGTTGTTACTGAGAAAAGAGCTGCTAATCAGGAGGTCTTTACTCTGCCAAGAATCAATTTACCAGATGTCCCTGATGTGTGTTTACTGCCGCCCATCCCAGGAGAAAGTGTCAGGCTCTGCTTTGTTGTAAACTGGCTCATCTAGCTGTAGATCTGAGAGGATGTGCTGTGCCATGAAGAACAAGCTTCTGATAATCGTTATCTGTAAAGTCCCTTGGAGCCACCCACAAAGGAGGAAAACTTACAGTCACTTTTTTCCAGCGGACATCTTCACCTCGACTGACATTGAGGAGTTCTTGCGAGAGGCTGCATGTATGAAGGAGTTTGACCACCCGCACGTCACTAAACTAATCGGTAAGCCAGCACTGCTGCTTGTGGTGCCACAGAGCACCACCCGATCCTGCACAATCCCACACAGCCTCACATGCTCGCCCCACATGCTCGCCCTCACTGCTGTCCAACAGCAGTGCTAGTGCGGCCACCTCTGTGCTGCCTGGAGTCCTGCATCTATCAGCATTGCTCCTTCCCAGGCCTAGAGGGAGTTGGAGTATGCGTAAGTGCTCACAACACTTGCCCTCATACACCGGCAATAAGCATCTCATATTTAAGCTATTTCTTTGGTTCTTGCAAATACCACAGAGAGGCTGTGGCTGGCTGAGGTATGTCTGAACTGATGTGAAATGTGGACAGGTAGGTTGGTAGACAAATAGAGGGAGGGGAGATTGTGCCTTTCCAAAATACTGGGTAAGAAGCAAGACATTCATGGGTGGGCACTATGGAACACGGGCGATTTCCAGAATGTGGAGATTGCTGTGCAGACCCCAGGGGTTTGGGGCTGTCTGGTCTGGAGCGATCCTAGGAACATTTACCACAGAGACTGTGGCTGGCTGAGGTATGTCTGAACTGATGTGAAATGTGGACAGGTAGGTTGGTAGACAAATAGAGGGAGGGGAGATTGTGCCTTTCCGAAATACTGGGTAAGAAGCAAGACATTCATGGGTGGGCACTATGGAACATGGGCGATTTCCAGAATGTGGAGATTGCTGTGCAGACCCCAGGGGTTTGGGGCTGTCTGGTCTGGAGTGATCCTAGGAACATTTATAGCCAGTCCTGCAAGGAGAGCTGAGTGCCACTGGGCACTTAGTACTGCCTCTGAAGTAAACAGGGTTAGAGGTGTCTTAACACCTCCTGGCATGATGACATGCAAAGGAGCTTGGAGCATGGAACCAACCCACCAAAACTGCACATTTTCCTCCAGATTTGTAAGAGAAGGGCACAGCATCCTGTAAGATTCCCCTTGGGACTGATCTGTTTGCTAAAACCCCTTTGCTTTGTGTGTCTTCATTAGGAGTCAGTCTACGGAGCCGTCCCAAGGGCCGTCTCCCAATTCCCATGGTGATCCTGCCCTTCATGAAGCATGGAGACCTCCATGCTTTTCTACTGATGTCACGGATTGGGGAAAACCCTTTTGTAAGTCTGTCTTACTGTAGAATTCCTTCTGGGAGGGTATGGATTTTCAGAGAATGTACTCAAATTAGTTCAGGGTTGGTCTCCCACAGGCATTGGCAGATGACCAGATTTTGATACCAGAGGAAGTTGTGGGATGTGATGTTGAAGCGTTGAAGTATTTAATTCCATGCATGTTGAAGACCAACTCCTCCATTCCATCCTCTCCCTATATCCCCCATCCCTGCTCAGTAATCTAGCAGCAAATCTTGCAGTTTTGCCATACATGCTTGAAAGCTTCCAGGAACAGAACTTAAACTGTTATTTCTTTCAGAACTTGCCTGTTCAGACACTCCTCAAGTTCATGATTGACATTGCCAGCGGGATGGAGTACTTGAGCTCAAAAAATTTCATACACAGGGACCTTGCAGCTCGGAACTGCATGTAAGTGACCCATGAGTTTTTAGAGAAGAGAAAGACCAGAATGGGTGAGAGAGGGATGAGAAACCTTTCGTGTGACAGAAGTGGGAGGGATCCTGTCCGAGGATGCTGGTCCTTGCATTTAAGTGACAATAGGCATAGGGGAGCCATGGCCATGGTGGTGGGGGTGTGTGGTGGTGGTGGTGGTGGCGGCGCTGGGGGTAGGGAACAACTCCTGATGTCCCACTGAGCTTCCAAATAGACCCTATTTATAAGGAACTTTTCCATCATTGGTCTGCACGTGTATTTTCATAGGGTTGATTACAATATATGTTTGTAATTAGTCACTCTAATTGCTGTGTTTCAGCACGGGCTATTTGTTCCACAATATAATGTAATCAACAGGAGAGAATGGGTTTGGCTGTGTTAGGAGAAAGGAACTTTCTTTGTAGCCTGAAATCTGTATTTCTTGTATCTATTTTGAGGACTTGATTATCACAATATAAGAAATGTAGAATTTCCCTGAAAGCTTGTGAAGAATGGCTTATGTGGAGAATGCCTTTAGAAATAATTGCATGTGAACACACTGTAAGATCCCACATTGCTGTTCTTGTCCCCAAACTGCTTTGTCTACTTTGAAGGGAAGAAAAATCCTTTTTTATCCTTTCCCCTCTGCTTCTTCCCTGAGAATGGAGTGAGGAACAACCCATTCTGGCATACAGAACTCCGCCTCTGAACAAAACCATGACAACTGGTAAAATCCACAATGAGACACAGATTTCCAAAGGCATTTGAATGTCCAGATGTACGGACAGGAGCCTGATAGTCATAATGAAAAATGATGGGTTAGCCTGCTTTGACATTTATGAGAAACACATACTGATTTCCTATTTTTAAACATTTAAAAAAATACAGACTTCCTTTAGAGGAAGCTGAATGCCTATTTCATCATATCTTCTGGGAAAAGCAGGGAGTCCTTTATGAGACCTGGGAGCTTGAAGTCTTTGTGGGCTATCTACCAACATGTCTAGGTTTAAGTGGGTGACAGAGCAATTCAGACCATTAACCAGGCCTGGAGAGAAGATCTTGCAGATCTAGTTTGAGCAGTTGTAATAGACAGTCTAGGCAAGCACCTATGTTTTTTGATTGCCTATACAGGGTGTAGGCCTCAGTGGTAGCAATGAGCACTACAGATGTCCTCTGTCAATCTTGGAAACTACAGGAAGGAGTTTCTGAGTTCACTTTGGCTGACAGAGTAGACCATCTGAGCATGGTCATTTCCTTACTTCCTTAGTCCTAATTATCTCCCTGTTAGTCTCAAGGAACTGATATGAGACCACTAAACTATTTCACATTGGTCATCAAGCAGATGAAGTCATTATCCTTCTGGGCAATACTTGGTGAACTATATACCTCAATTCCCTGGCCAGACAGGGACATACCTCTTTTTTGCCTGAGGTAGCCAGTAAATGCTTTTCTCAGTCATTAAAACTTTCCCTTAGGTTGGATGAAAACATGAACGTGAGTGTTGCAGACTTCGGGCTTTCTAAGAAAATCTACAGTGGAGACTACTACCGTCAGGGCTGTGCTTCCAAGCTGCCAGTGAAGTGGCTTGCTCTGGAAAGCCTGGCGGATAATCTGTACACAACACACAGTGATGTGGTGAGTTTTGCTCTGGTGTGTTTGGGGACTACCTGTATTCCTGCTGAAGTGGAGGAATGCTTCTGTATTCATTGAGAGTGGGAAAAGGCCCTGGTGATGGGAAGGGGAATTTGCCTTGTGTTTGAGGGACAGTGCCACCTGTGCCTTGGGTGCTTTCAGAACTTAAGACTAGAGATGTGTATGAGTAGTTTATGGCAAAAGACATGAACCCTTTTCCTCTTGTCCTTTGGTCCTTCATTCTTCAGTGCTTATCCCCATCCCCTCCTTCACCTTTCCCTTTCTCCTCCTTTTCCTCTCTCTTTATGCAGTCTCTCCTTTCTTACTCTTACTCTTTTCCCTTTCTCTTCTGCATGACAATTTGAAGGTGACATTTGAAATGCACATAAGCCACATGCTTATGTACAAGTGCAGCAATGGTACTCCATCCTACAGAAGGCATTGGTGGAACTTTGTAGACTCTGAATATGTCAGTGCTTAGACACTCCTCCCCATCACTTCGGCCTTGGAGAGTGAGGCTAAACCCATTCATCTGAAATTTTTGCTTCCTTTCCCTTTGTTTTTTTTCTTCTGATACCTTCTCCCCTCTTCCTTGCTGCCTTTTCATCTGGTTTCACACTAGTTTTGTCCTTCAGACTTGTGGACTTGCCTTCCTAGTTATCCATGTCACAGTGTCCCTGAAGAGATCACCAAGAGCACCTTCTAACTCGGCTGCTGTGTTGCCCAGTGATTGCTGTAACCACTGTAGGCAGTGTTTAGTGATTGGTGATCACTAGTTCAGCCAGTTTACAACAGACACTGTTTTGCTTATGAAAATCACAATTTCTTGCACCTAACAAACCTTGCCGTTTAGATTTAAATGTACAAGTACGACTGTTGCAGTGCAGAGCACAAATGAATGTGAGCCATAAGTGGTTTGTTCCTTGCCCTGTTTTATTGGCTAAACTCTGCTTTCGTTTGCGCCTGTGCATTTCTAGTAACCCAGAATCTGGCTCAAGGAATTAAGCAGCTGATTTGTGAACTCCAAACCAAAATCTTCATGTAGCTGGGAACCACAAAACTGATACTGCATGCCTTAAAGAACCATGAGTAGGAGATACTTGGGAGAGGTCTGCAGGTGGAAGGCAGCAGTAGCTCCCAAATCTTCCCCTGCAGGATGGGGCTGAGCCGGGCCTTCACCTGTCTCCCAATATGATGCGTCAGCATCAGCTGGGTCATTTCTTTGTTTTCTTGTTAGAGTTTGGATAGTCCTTGCATCACTGCTACTCACATGACATTACCCCAGGCTGGGAGGGTTGGCACAGTCTAAGCATGCTGAAACCCCACCCCAGCAACCAGGGAACTGTCTGTTCACCTGTTCTGTGTGCTGTTCTCTTTCAGTGGGCTTTTGGGGTGACCATGTGGGAGATTGTGACCCGAGGGCAAACCCCTTATGCTGGCATTGAGAATGCAGAAATCTACAACTACCTCATCAGTGGGAACAGGCTGAAGCAGCCGCCGGAGTGCCTGGAAGATGTGTGAGTACTTCCTTGCCCTGCTGACATGTGATTCCTTGAGAAGTTTGGCTCACTGGAAGGAAACAGGGGCAGCTGGCTGGAGCACTGGTCTGAATCTATCCACTTTCCAGTACACAGAGGCATTCACTAGAAAGTCTCTGGGTTAGCTACCAGATACTCTTTGCTGGCACAGCTCCCTGGAACCTGTGGTAGCTACACAAGCAGCTAACTTGGCTCAAGGGTTTGAACAGTGTCAACATTAGAAGCTCTTGGCTTTGTGGAAACTATAACTGTGTTTCCTCACACACTCCCTGCTCACTGCTCCCTACCTTCTCAGGCCAGCATGTGAGAAAAGAGATGAGTTTCATGGCACACCCCAAAGGTTGAATAGAAAAGCAATCGAGCAAGACTATGAGAAAACTGGATTGCAGAGGCAGTGGCCTGCATGTGTCTTTCAAAGCTGGGCCCAGTTTTCAAAATTGGATCTACTCTTACAGAAATAGCAGAGTGAAAGAGAAAAGGAGAGAGAGGAGGATCTAAGGCTCTGTAGATCAATGTCCCGCCTTAAATTACAGGTGGAAACAAAGCCAGGACAGTCTTGCAGATATTGGTTTCAGACATTTTCAGGTTTGCAGGAAGGGTTCAGGTAGCCCACGGAGGAGCAGGCAGCCACATGCTGCAGCCTGTGCTCCTGCCTTAGTCCTGCGGCCAAGGGGCCATTCTTGGCCAGCAGGTTACGTGAAATGTCTGCTCAGGAACCGTTGCCCCATGGGTGGTGGCTGCAATAAGTTTCCTAGAGTCCACGCATGGGGCTGAGGTCCCCCAGGGAGTGTCACCATAGCTTCTCCCAGGGCAAAAGCTTGCCTAGTCCAGAAAAGGCGAAATCATTTCACTGAGTGCCCAAGCAAGTCTCTGTTTTCTCTGTGTCCTGCCCAAAGCAAGACATAACTATGAGCACTGACTTTAGTGGCCTTTCAAGCCATTCCTTGTGTGTAAAATGGACAACGTAACATCCTCTTTCCTCCCTCTTCCCTCCTGCTCTGATGGTGGATTATTTCACGTGGTTTCCTTTCTCCAGCCTTTTTTCCACATAGGGAATAATCTGTACTCTTGTTATTAAAGCTGTACTCTTTTATCTTCTCAGCAGTTCATTTTAACTGTTCCCTGAGTTTAAATGAAAACATCGTTATACCACTGCTTAAATTCATTATATGTCCTGCATCTTGACTGCTGTGAGTAGTTTTGGTTCCAAGTTGTGGAGCTTATGGCCATAGGATGTTATAGATGCCAAAAGTAGAGAAGAGATTCAAAAAGCTGCAAGGCATTGAAGAAAAATCCATCAAAAACTACTAAAAAGGTACAACCTCCATTTCAAGAGGCCCTTGAGCTACAGGTTATTGAGACCTGAGAGAATATACCAGAAAGATCTCACTACATGCTCACCCTCAGGTTATGTGCTTTCCGCAAGCATCTGCTACTGGCCACTGTCAGAGGCTGGGTACTGGGGCAAATGGACTTTTGGGCCGATTCAGTACAGCCAGTAGTTTTCTACCTTTCTTTCAAATGAATTTCTGCTGTTTGCCAGTGAGGGTAAAAGAAAGTATTTAATTTGGTGCCACAGAATAGGAAGTTTCTATCTTATCTGGAGCATTTAGAGTTATTTCTACCGTTTGTGAGGGATGTAAATCAGGATTAAGACCACTGAACCATAGAAACTTTCTGTAAAACTAGTGTGAGGTCAAAAACAGTCTTGTAAAGCTGATAGCAAGCAAGGGACACAAAAAGTAAAATAAAAGCCATCGCGAAATGCTTTATTTCCCAGTAAAGGCCATATCAGATTTTTTCTATTTACAAGTTTAACTGAGGTTCGTTTGTCTGCGGTGTTTCTCAGTGCCAGTACTGTGCTTTGTTCCTGTTGCCTGCAGAACTGGCAACAATAACGCCATAGGAATGCAGCTGCCAGTCTTGTGGGTGATGCATAAAGAGGAGGAAGACAATGGCTCTGGCCGTGCTCCAGCCCAGTGGGCTCCGGCGGGAGGCCTGGCTGGCCGGAGGCCACCCAGCCCAAGCGGGCGCTGGGTCGCAG
>NW_008795128.1:6078218-6094166 GCF_000699145.1 Aptenodytes forsteri
GCCCGGGGGGGGGGGGCGGGGGGGAGGGGGCCCCCCCCGCCAATGCAGGCGCTGAGCCGCAGAGGTGGCCGCAGGAGAGCAGAGCTCCTGCCCGAGCACAGGCCATCGGAGCCAGAGACATCTCCTCACGCTGGCCCTCGGGCAGCCAGAGCTGAGGTAGCTGGTATTTGACCGCAGGAGAAACGCTGCAGGACAGGGCCTGAGGCTGGTAACGGCACTGAACATGTCTTCTGCGTAGGGGTGGTGCCTTTGTAGTAGAAAGGCCGTTTCAGCATCCCTCTTCCAGCAGTGAAGCTGTTGTCCATTCCTCTACAGCCCTCTAAACAAACCCACTGTGCCTTTTTCCAGTCCCACTGGCAACTTGTCGGCAGCTACAGTGGCACCTCCATTACGCCGGGAGCGCTGAGTTAACGCGGTGTGAAAAAAGAATATTCTGGAAATAACTTGCACCTCCCACAGTTGGATCTCTGTTTTCTTTCTTCCTGTGTTTTATCTGCTCTTGAACTAGAATTTGGAGGGATGGCTTCAGCTGCAGCAGAGGTTGTCAGGATGCTTTTTGTGAATAAATTCAAAAGCTATTACTAAGTGGTATCACATTCACGGTCCTATTCTAGCTCTCCAGAGACAATGGAACGAGGTTTTTACCAAGAAGTTCAGCATCCTTTGACAGGGCTTTTGGGTGTTTTGGTACTGTCTAAATAATTACTTTGACGAAAATGAGAATGCCTTTGAAAATGGGAAGGAACAAGGAATTAGATCCATGATGGCTTCCCACGTGCTGTCACCTGTGCAAGGCCAAAGCCGATAGGTTTTGGGGAAAGTGTCTCTGCTTTTTAAGCTGCACTGCGCAGAGCCCCTGTTCAGAGATGCAGGGGGTGGCTGCTCTGCTTCTCAGTGCTCGTCTCCCTCTGTTTTACAGCTACGATCTCATGTGCAGATGTTGGCATCCTGAGCCCAAGCTACGCCCCAGCTTTGGAGTGCTCCGGTCCCAGCTGGAAATGATTCGGGGGAGGATGTCCACACTCTCCTCCAGTCAAGATCCTCTGTATGTCAACATTGGGAAGGACAAAGAGGCGTCTGCGAGTGACCCTGCCCTGCACGCTTCCTTTGGAAACACAGACGGTGAAGAGACTGTTGCTGAGGCAGCTGCTGCTGTCACAAGTGACTATCGCTACATCATGAGCCCCTTGTGCCTTGGAGATGGTGCCGAGGGTGAAAGTCATCCAGATGGGCAGGAAGGGGAGGACAAAAGCCTTCTGTATCAGCTGGAGACAGAAGGAGAGAAAAGTTGTTAGCCTGTACATAGCAGTGACACTCTGCTTCCCTGGGACGGGATGTGTGCAGCCGTGGTGCCGTGTCCCCTGGGGCCCTGATGCCAGATCTGGAATGGCTTTGAACAGCACTGGCCAGAGCTCTTGGGCAGCTTTTGTAGCTTTCACCACCTGTGTGGGCTGCAGTGGCGGGCAGCTTGGAAGGACCGCAACCCCAACAACCCCTTGGATTTGGGGGAGGGGGGCAGTAGGGTTACAGGTTGATCGCATCCTGCTGAAAGGAGTTCAAAGCTAAGGCGGGCAGTCAGAGTCTATGCTCTGCTCCTTCTCACTGACTGCTGGAGCAGAGCTGAATATACCTTCTGTTCAGTCAGTGCTCGCTCTTGTGTAGATGTTGTCTTCGACCCTGGCTGCATGACTTCGGGACTGGTACCTCTGAAAATACTAGTGGGTATTTACAGTGTCATTCAGGACAAGAGGGCAAAATTCCCCTTGTGTTCACTCAGCAGTACTGCCTAGACTTGTTGCCTACCTCAGTGGTTCTCAAACTGATCTGCGGATCTGCTTCTACCCAGCACTGAATTTGAACATTGGCTTATTTCATGCAGTGACACTTGCTGCTTCCTCAGTCTGGGGCTCTTTTAAGAGTTTCAGATGTTCTGGTGAGCGATGAAATTAGAAAAAATGAAAATCCAGCATCCCTCTTCACCCCATGTACCTCTTTTATGTCTTTCTTTTTCTTCTGTCTGATGCCAATTCAGGCCTGACCAGACTTGCAGCTGGCATTAAAATGCGAAGGGAGGGAGAGCAGCTGGCATGTGTGAGGACAGAATCCAACTTCAAAGGGATGGAAAGGAAACAGTGTAGAGAGGCCTTAACAGCAGTATGGGGAAACACTGCTAATTAATGCTAAGTGCTGCCCTCCAGGAGAGGAAGGAGACAGCTTAGATACAGAATGGCAGACTTGCTTCAGTTTCAGCGGGAGCAGGATTCAGCATTTGCTTTAAAATAGGATTCGTTTAATCTTTCTCTTTAACAGTCCTATGACTTTTTCAAATAACAAAGTGCTGTAGCTGCTGTAGTGAAGGTGTGAAATGGGTTTTGGGAAGGTGTGTGTGTTGGGGGGAAGGGATCAACTGGGAGATCTCTTTCTGAAGAGAGAGTCCTCATGGTGAAAAAGCTTGAGAACCACTGGCCTTCCTATTTAGGAGATCTTCTGGCATGCTGTGAAAGCCACATCAGAACATAGACTAGTATCACTGCAGCCTTCCAGACAGGGCAAAATTAATGGTTTTGCTCTTCAGATTTTGTTTTGTTTTCCAATCAGCATGTCTGACTCACTATAACTGCAAGAGCTTGTGTGGTTTTTAATAATTTAATATTTTACTGTAAATCAGCATTTGTTTTGTGCAGTGGTTCCCAGCAAGGAAGTGCAGTTACATCTTACTCTACTTATCCTAAGTATTTGCTAGATCTTAATTTCTTTTATTTCCAGCGTGCTGAAAACTCAGCTGAAAACGCAGTATCACAAGACTGAGGATTCCACATTGCTCTTCCTCAGACACAAATAACACAAATGTCATCGTTTGATGAGTTGGCAAAGGTGGGACCAAGAAGTCAAATGAGATTGCAGACTTGGTATCAGAACACTCCAGCCTTCGATGCCCAGTATTTGCTTATTGTAAGGTTTGGGGCTAACTACAAAATTCAGGTCCAGTTTCAGCCCTTAGTGAGAACACTTCCAAGGGAAGGGGAATTTCAGCCTGGGGCTTGGGCATGGGTCCTTTCTGTAGTTTCCTACTGAACAGCGGTGTCCTGCAGATGTCTCCAGAAGTTCAGTACAGTTTCTCAGTCACAGATACAAACTGCACCATCTTATACCCCAGGCGGTACAGGGTTTTCTCTTCATTTAGCTGGAATGCTGTAAGGGCAGGTGAGAAGGTAACACCTAACAAAGGGTAACAAAAACCTGTGTGGTGCACGTTTGCAGTGAGGGCAGAAGGCTATGCTCCCTGCAGCTGCCTGGGAAGAGCAGATGTACATATAGACTCTAACTTTGGGAAGCATGTCTTTAGTTTTTATGCATTTTTTAATAATAAAACATGTACTGTGTCTGAGTCCCAGCCTCTTGTCTGTGGCAGAGTTTGTGATGATGCTCACTTACTGGGTGGGATCATAGCAAATCTGTCAGCCCCAGCTAAAAGCCGTCTTTCTCCCTTTACCAAGCACGATTAAGCTACTTCTCAGAGGCAGAGAACGTTTGGCCTCGCCAGATGGCAGTTACTCTGCATTGCGCCAACCTTGAGACTGAAGGCCAAAATCTGATGGGCATGGGCTGGTGGTTCCACAAAGAGACAGGCTCTGCGGCCATCGCTGTGTGGGAGCCTGGGGAGAAGCCCTTACTGGGACATGCTGCATCCTACCTGGGAATGCAAAACCTCTGCATCAGTTCCTCCCCAAAAACTGATGCTTGCACCCATCCAACTACTGGCAGTGCTCTCTGTGGAAGAGAAGTTTGGAGGCTGTGGGTAAAATTCAGCTGCTGAGTCAAATGTTCCAAGCGCAACATAAAAGAGCCCCTGGATTTCCAGCTCGCAGAGAAGAAAAGGTGTACCTCACGCTTTTATTCTTCATCAGCAAACAGCATGTTGCACGCCCTCTGCCTGCCAGCTCACACAGAGAGGAAGAGTGATGGTAAACAGTACGAGTGCTCACCCCCCATCTGCAATGCAGGAAAAATGACTTCCGAAGCACAAAGTGGCTGATTTAGTTAATATTTTAAGGTGCCATTGCCCAGTGATGTCCCTTGGATCTGGTTCAAATGATGATTTAATCCTTTTGCGCGCAAGCCTGGTCAGACCAGGTACAAATGAGGCTGTGTTGTGGGTGGGAGAAGCGACACCAGAAGAAGAGCTAGTGAGAAAAGAGGGAGGGAAGGAGATTTTAAAATAGGGACAGATGGGATGAGCTGTGAAGACAGCAAACGAGGGAGTCGGAAAGCAGAGATGGGGAATTTTATGTATGAAATCCCAGAACAGAGAAGGCATTGCCCCAGCTGGGACCAGGCAGGAGTCTGAGGTGGGGGCTGGCTTTGTGTTTTGGTAAAGGCTGAGGTGCTCTGGTGCAGCCAGGGTGCCCTGCAATGCGTTGCTCTTAAATGGTGAAGAGGCTGTACACAGCTGGCCTGGCTCTGCGTCCGCTTGACAACAGCACTGTGATCCTGACCCCAGGGATGCTTTAGCCTAACAGTTCGGAATTAGGCACCAGTCTGGCATACTGGTTTCCTAACTCAACCAAACGTTTCCCCCACAACCACCCTTTTTTTCCACCGCCCCAGTACAACAGTGCAGTCCCTCCCATCCTCCCAAGCAGCAGCCCTTGCCCCATCCCCTGTGGTGGGACAGCTGAAGGGCGCTGCACGTTTCTGCTGAAGCAACCTCCATCCCGCACCGATAAGCCTCACCACACTCCTCCTCCATCCTCATCTCCCTGAGGATGGGACAGGGTCTCCTTTCTAACACAGGCTCAAGCCACTCAGGGCAGTTAACAGCTCAGTTGTGAGGCAGCGTGACCCCACAGTGCCTCACAAGGGCACAGCAGAAGCTCGCAGCACCGTCTGTGTTGTGTAAGGGGTAGTTAATGCATGAGGAGAGATGCCCCCATCAGCTCCAGTGCCAGGGCTGACTGATGGGCCCTAGACCGTGGGCTGCGCTGGCAGCTCAGCCTGCAGATACGGGGATGCTCCAGCCCAATCCAATACCTGCACGGTGTGGGGAATAGCGTGCTCAGGGCTGACTGCTCAGCAGGTGCAGGCAGTGCATGGATATACCTTGGAGCTAATGCACAGCTAGCCTGGGACCTGCCACCTTCCTTCCTGACCTGTGTTTGGAGGGAAGTCTTGCAGTCTTGACTCAGTAAAAACACCCCCTGAAGTCAAATGCAATTAATTTTGAGTAAAAGTTTGAGTCTGGCTGACCAGAGAAAGGAGCAATATTTGCACATAGCTATTTTCCTGATTTACATTCTATTTTGCTGGCAGTATTCATTCTCCCCTGATGCTCAACAGCCACCAGCTTTTGCAAATTCTCATTTTTTTTACCAGGGATTTCTGTGAGGGACCCTCATACACAGTCCTAATTTTATACTGATTTGTTATTTGACACCCATTATGCTCCCTTGAAATCGCAAGTTGTTCTACAAACACTTGGAGCAAAGGAAGCCTGGTCTCCTGTGGATTTGCATCCCACGGGTGATTGCAAGTCCCGGGTGAAGCTTGCCCCTAGTTAGGGTACTTACAAGAGCTTTTCCCTTGGTGGAGTCTCTGGTGTCCAGTATGAAGTCATTGAATTTCCATCTGCAGTGAAGGTACCGATGTAGCACTAATAGGGTCTGCCACACACAGCCTGTTTTCAGAAAACTTGTAGGAACTTAATTATCCTTCAGACCTCAATCTTGCCATCACATTTGGCGGAAATGAAGCAGTGGATTCAAAAGCTATTAGGGCCAACACGTGCAGCTGGTGATCAGAAAGCCTTGTTACCATGGGAAACCGAGCTAAAAATCAATTACTTAGTCCAAGAACAGAAAAGACTGACGGACATGGTTTTTGATTGCGTTTGCTCTGTCATATAAAAGGAACTCGGCGTCAGTATGAATCAGACCTCAGTCACTGCACTAAGGTCTAGTGACAAAACAAAGATGATCGACTCCTTGCTTACTAATTACTCCGTGGATCCTCCAGCTCGAGGCACGCCAAGCCAATTCATCCCTAAATGTGGGTAGGCTGGGGAAATGGAACATCTTTTGGTCATGTTGACAATAGCACCAGAATTAGGAGCCAGGTATTTCAGCGGCACGGTTGCTGGCTCCCACCGAGCCCAGCTTTCCAGGCGGGCACACCGATGAGCCACCAGCCGCAGTTTGGAAAGTATCTAAACAGCTTTTGTTTCCTCTAGTTTCTTTTCATTGGCTTAAAATAGAACTGAAAGAAATGTTTGACCTCAGGAAATGGACGATATTTGTTGATTTAAGCTTTGTTGAGTTCAGTAGGGATTTAATGGGACTGGACTGGTTTCCAGAAGAGTCTTTGTAAGAGCTGGCTCTTGCCAGCCTGCTGTGTGAGGGAGCAGGAATTTGTGACGAGGAAAGAGGGTTTGCATGCATAAATGATCTAATTGGGAATACAAGATATTGCACTACATGCTGATAAACACATTGCCAGTAAAAGCGACAAAAAGGGGGAGCTGAGAGAAATGGTGGGGCATTGGAGAGAAGCACGCTCTGTACACTGCAACATGGCAATTAGTGCAGCAAATTCAGAAGGTCGCTGCTTTCTTAGTTCATATATAAGACAACGATCCTGGCTGCTACCCTGTCATTACCTGAGCTGCGTGGGAGACTGCTGTTGCCTCTTTACTTCTGCTCCACCAATGAATGCCTCTGCAACAGCCGCTTTTGCTTGTGCGACGCATGTGTTAGCTGGAGCAGAGAGCCCTTTGGTCACTCGCTGCTGCCTCTCCTTGTTTCTTCTTATGAAATTACCTTAAAAGAAGCTAAAAAACCCAAGGTTCACATTGCTAGACAATGTAAAGCAGCATGCCTCCACTAACATCAGGTAAGGTTTTAATGTAATTAATACATTTCCCGGTATTATTTGTCTACATTATCCCTCCTCTTGCACAAAGATACACAAAGAGAAACAGAGGCAGAAATATTTTGCAGGCTTGTGGCTGGGTGCACGAGGAGGGACTGAGCTTTAACAGCCTTTTGGTGCCCGTGAACCTTGTACCCAAGCTGCAAGGTATAAGGGCAAAGGAAGATGCAGACTTGGGGGTTATACAGGGGACCCAAACTGCGCCCCAGAACGAAGCAGGCGCTTAACTGTTGCCAGAACCTCCAGTACTAAAAAAACCTGTGTCAAATCCCGACTTCAAGGCTTGGCATTTACTCAGCAGACAGCTGGGGCAGTTTAAGACCCATCTCCCCAGTCCTTGTTTGCTCCCCCTCTGCTGGAACTGGGGATCCCGGCAGACGGGGCTGGGGGTGCTGGCGCTGCTGAAGGTAACGAAGACAGCAGACGATGCATGGAAAAGGATGAAGCATGGGCACATGTTTCTACCAGCACTGCTGTGGGGGTGGAAATCTCCGGCAGAGCAAGCAGCCGGTGACTTCTCACACTCCCTCCCCCCTCCCCGTCTGATTCACTCCAGCTTGTCTGCCAACACTCCCAATTACGCCAATGCACTTTCATTGAAGCTAATATGCTGGGCTGTACCTGAGGCAACGATTGGGCTCGCTACGTGAAATATTTCCCGTATTTTCCACCTATTGATGAAATCTCTCTGGGTCACCACTGAAATTGCTCAGGGCTGCTGCCCTGCCAGCGGGCCAACTTTTTCTGCAGGCATCATCAGGCAAGGATCCAAATGAGAGGAGCTGAACCTATTTATAGCAGAAAATAACATGGCTCGATATTTCTCCTTTTTCTCTCTTACTATACTCCAGGAAATATTGCCAGTCCACTGAGCTCTATCAAGCTGTAGGTAGGGCGCTGCAGTGCTGTAATTGAAGACAACAGTTGGCCCATGGGGACTTTATTTGGGGATTTATGCTCTCGCATTCGACCATCATGGTCTCAGTGGAGCAGACCTTATCCCAGAGGCCTCCTGCACCGCGGGCCTGAATCACCCGTTGCTGATACTGGTGTAAATCAGTGAGAAAGGCACCGAGATCATCAGAGGTTGGTTCCCTGGCATGAAAATAACACAACTGAGAGAAGGACATAGTCTGTAATCTGGAAATGCACCCAGCCTGCCTTTATACCATGCCCTGACCTCTCCTGGGTGAAGATGATTTGCTGAGATGACGTTGGTTTTCCTCCTTGTGCCTGTTCAGCTGCTGAAGCGTTATTTAGCACCGCTGAGTCCTGATGCTGATCCCACAGCAGGGGCAATGCGCAGCAGTTCACGGAAGTCCACGGGATGATGCCGTCACAAGGCTGGCAAGAGTTCAACATCGTGCTTTACAGCTTGCCTGTTTCTAGACTAATTTCTATTGGCATCAGAAATCTGTGAATGTAGAAAATCTGCACTTGCCTTCGTTCCAGGAAGGCTCTAAACTTTCATGAGAAAAAAATTAATGGATTTATTTTCTCAGTAAACATCTTACAAATGGTCTGGGCAACAGAGCATCACTGACAGTGAGCTTGGCAAATAAAGAAAAAGATGTTCTTAGCTCAACATTAGTGCGAATGGGGGTAAAATTCTAAACAAGACAAGGCTTTCTGTGGTCTTCCCATGCTTTAGCAGGGTGAGGTGTATCTCTGTCTTCCCCACAACTCTCTTTTTCTGGACTTGCTATTGCAGGTAGAAGCAAGGCGCTCCCTTATTTTCGCCAGGTATGGTGGAAGGGCACAACATACCTTTCCCTCGGTGCAGATGAGGCCACAGACAATGGCAACTGTCCGGTTTCTTCCCACTTGAGCTTTTGCTTGCAGGGAGGATGCTGGAAACAGGAGCTGAGCTGGCTGTGAAGGCGTTGGTGGGATCCCTCCTGAGGTGCACAAAAAAGCCCCGGGGCAGCCTGAAGTGGGCAAGGTTTTACCCTGAGGATGTTGCGATCAAATTCAGTATTGGCCCCCCAGGGCCAGCTGCAGAGGGCTGGCCAGGGAACCAGCATCAGCTGCTTCAACGGAGAGCCAGGAAAGCTCAGAGAGGGCAGCGGTGGGATAGCGTGCCCGTTGGGGACATTTTGTCCTCTGCAGCGCGATGTTTCTGTCTCTCAGAAACACCAGCCTCCTCTCCTACAGCAGGAATCTGAGCTGCTCTAGGGACTCGGCTGACAGTAGACTTTGCCCTGGTTTTTAGAATCCCTCACATTTCATTGTTTACATTCCTCAGAAATGTGCCCATAAAGGTGGTTGAACATGGGCCCTTCAGAAAGCTAAGACATTCATTTAACGACCTGCAGGTCTATAGGGGAAACCCTTCACCATTTGCCAGAAGGTCCTGTTTCCCCCACAGCTCTCCTTTCCAGCCTGTCCTCCTGCCTGCCCGGCCACGAAATCCTATTTTGCATCCTGCAAATGCAATTTCAATACCTCCCCTTGGCTACGTTCTCCTTCATGTCCCTGCCCCAAGTCAGGTAGAGAGTCGCCATCCTGCCTGGCTTGGGGCAGCCCCAGCACCGACAGCAGCCCCTGAGCCCCGGCAGCATTTCCACCTGTGATGATGCCGTGCGCGCCCAGCTGGATCCTTCGCCTTGCTGACCAATTCAAGACCTTCACCACCATGCCACTGAACTGTCGTGGGGGTCTGGGGCAGCAGGGACGCTCCCCCGGCCGGCCTCAGCGCTCTACTCTGCTTAGCAGTCTTGCTGGTGAACGGTGATGAGTAATCCCCTTTATGTTTCTGAATATATATTTTAACGTGATTCAGATGTCGAGAAGGAGTAGCAGATTGCTGAGTGAGAGAAAATCCTGGTCTCTGGCTCCACCCAGTCTGAGAGTTGGGAGATTTTCTTGGCCAGACTTTTACTTCTGCTCAGTTACAGCTATTGACTCCTGCAAAACTACGGGAAGCAACTGAAATGAGAATTTGTCCCCAAACTAGTAATTTTTGCTTTGCATTGACATTCGGCATGCAAAACCTGACGAGATTACTGGATGTACAATTGGTGAGTTCCCCTGTGAAGCCAACAGTGAAACTGGCTTGGGAGAGGTGTAGAAACGCCTTCAACAAGTGCCAGCTCTCAGGCCATGCAGAGTTTGTTGCATGTTTGCTCCCTAGGATGCTTATGCAGTTTTGTGATGTGGTTATGTTGTTTATCGGCAGCATCTATGGCGAAAGTACTTTGTGTATTTGATGGTTGCCTTGTCTGTGCCATTTTGTAATTTCTCTGGATGCATTTCAGTGAAATACATAACGTGCAAACACTGGCTTTAAGCGGACATCTTAGCGTGCCCTTGCTTTGGGTAAGAATGCTGCTTTCATAGTGCATGTCCTGATGGTCCCTCCTCACCACGTCAGGGAGTTTTGGCTGAAGCCCCGCTGGGAGATGGGCTGCGGGAGTGCACCTACTGCACCCGCATTGCTGAAGGGCCACGGGTTCCCAGGCCTGGAGAGGAGCTGGACTGAAGCAACTATCCCTGCCCCAGATGGGTACAGCACAAGCGGCGCCTTGCTAGCGCCAACTGTTTTGGTCCATGAATACAATCTGGCTGCATTACTCGTTGATGCATCCGTAGCTTTCAAGCCTCAGGCGAGACAGTGAGGGCCGGTGCTCTGCTGCCGGGTGTCTGAGCTGGTCTCTGGGTTATGTGCCTGCCTCAGGAGCTTTATTTTTCCTTTGCACCAACCTCTGAGGTGGGACATGGGTGCCAGCCAAGCAGGCAGGTGCTTAGGGCAGCGGGTTGCTTCGGGTGGTAAAATTGCCCATCCCACTGCTTAGCTCTGCCAGGGCAGCACTGCTGAGGCTGGGAGACAGGGGAGGAGAGAGGGTGCCCCCAGGCACAAGTGGGACAGCTGATGCCTTGGACTCCCCCTGCCTGCTGTTGGCCACTCACACATCCTTGGGGAAGGCAAAAATTTTGCAAATGTGCGGGAGCCTCCAGACCGCCCACGATGGTCTGAAGAGGGTTTCCAACCCATCCAGCAAACTTGGTGCCCCCACTGCTTCCCCTCTGAGCGGTGCCCCAGCCCCTGGTGCCTGCCCCTTCCCTTTCCCCTTCTCCCTCTCCCTTTTCCTTCCTCCCTGTTACCCTGGGGGAGGCCTCCCGCCATGGGGAAGGGCCAAAGCGTGGGCCCCAGCATGCTGACGGCGGGCAGCCTGGGCTGCGGGGGGGCGCAGAGCTCTGGCCCTTGCAGGAGGGACGAGCTGTGCCTGCTTCACATCTCCTCCCACCGGTGCAGGCAGGATGGAGAGGCTGCAGGGCAAGGATATAGTCTGTCTTTTAGTGCCATTTAGATCTTTAATACCGTTTGGGGCTCTCAAAGCTGCTTTAAATGAGGATATTGCAGCATGAGAACTACTGGCTTCACATATCTGAGAAATCATCAGCGTTTCCAACTTAAAAGGAAATAATTCTAGGAGCCAGCCAGTGGCTTTGGCGCTTACAGGAAGGTCAGCCAGGAGCACTGAAATCAGGTGCCTCAAACCCGCAGCTGCTTTTGCACTGGTGCTTACAGATGTGCGTAAGGGGTTTTGCAGCTGGTGCTTTCTGCCGGGTCTCCAGGACAGCTCCTTACTCATTTGGATCAAGAGCAACCAGCGCTTGGGTCCTCCGCGGTGCCCCCCGGCGAGGGGAGCCGTGTGTACGGAGCACGGAGAAACCCCGGGCCGTGGTGGAGCCATCGGCGGCTGCACACAACGCCTGCCGCCTTCCCGCGGGGGGGGCTCACGAAACCGCGGCTGGGGACCCAGCCTCGAGCTCCTCCCCGGCTGCGCAGTGTCCTCCACGGAAAAAGGATCGCGTGCGAGGCTGCGCAGTGTCCTCCACGGTATATTTCAGGAAAGGTTTATCCCCCACCCCCCTGCCCCCATTTATTAAAAGGTCTCAGATTCCCGCTGTTGCGATAACGATCTGCCCTCAGGGAGCTGCGCCTGCATCCTCCTTCCCTGCAGCTTTGGGGGGAGGAAGGTTTAACCCCTCGCTCCCGGAGCCGCCCATTGCAGCAGGGAAGGGGCAGCACAAGGCCAGGCGCCTGGGGACGGGGGGTTTTAGCCATTCGGGCAGGGAAGGGTTTGTTAGGCTGCGGTCCCTTCAAAAGGGGCAGAGGAAGGAAAAAGACCGGGCTCGGCAAGGCTTATCGCAGCAGAAGAGCCAAACCTCCGGTGAATAAAGCAGCTGGGAGAAACGGTAAGGCTGGAAGAGCAGCGCTGGGAGGGTTGTTTGCTGTTCCCTCGGGGAGCGATGATCTTGAGCCAGATCCCAAAGGTAGCCTGCGCCCGTTAGGAACTGGCCCACAGCAAGAAAAGCAAGTCCAAGCGTCTCACCGCAGATGCATTCCAGGAGGTTTCTGCCTTAAATAAACACCGTGCCAAGAGCAAACTGCACAGAGACGCGCCGCAGCCAGCAGCTCCCCTCGTTTGGGTGCTGCGGCACGTCTCCTCTCCGCAGAAAGACAGAGGGTGAGGGGCTGAAGTGCAGACCTGTTTCTGCCCTGCCTTCTTTGAGCTGGGTAGGGCAACAGTTTGCACAAGCCAGTGAGGGGGGAATTCAGAGGTCACGACTGTCCCTGGTCCCTGTGGAGGAAAGCTGGGACGGGAAGACCCCTGTGAGAAGAGGACTTGGTCATCTTGCAGTCTTCTGTAGAAGAGAAAGCAGGAGCCCAGACTCAGCGGTGCAGGCTCTCACGTGTGTCCAGAGACAGGGAGGTGTCTTCACCACCACCGACCACTGACTGGAAGATGTAAGAAGAAAGGCTACTAGGGGAAGCAGTCTGGAGACCTCAGGTGAGCTCTTAGTGGGCTTTATTAGATCTGTGAAACAAAAAACAACAATAAAGCTAGTGACAGGCCTTCCACTTTGCCTGCTGTTTTTCCTTGCAGAACTATTTAAAAAAGGGGACAGGCCTTCCTCCTAACCTTACCGCTCCAGTCCCAACAGCTGATCCCTGGCCCCAGGCTTTGGAAAGAGGAGCCTTTCTTGCTGTGCAATTACTCTGCTACCTTTGCGGCTCTGCTGACAGGTATAAAGGGAAGGTTCAGGCTTAAATCGTGAGGATGATGCACAACAGCAGCAGCTCCAAGTGTAACCAAGACAACTGATCTTTTTTAAAACTTTGCCCAATAAAAACAACACTAGGGAACTCTTAGAAAGCAACCACCATCAGTGAGTGAACCCTTTCCATATACGTAGATAAGAAAGTCCTTATCTGAGATGCAAAATGGACAGTAGAAAGCTAGTAAATGTCTGCTTCACAGTTATCTCAGCAATCTTTATCTGGCTCCCATGTGCGTAATGCTGATTTCACGAAATATTCACACATTATTTTCTTCATGTGACCCTGACTCATTCGGTGCCCAGGAAGTTGCATCCTTAGTTCTGACATTTTGCAGACTTTGAATGATTGATTAAAGCATTTAAATAACATACCTCAAACATAAGGGTGGTGGTTGTTGTTAAATGTAATTATTGTTGTTTAAATGTAATTATTTTTACATTATGACTAATAATAAATGGATATTATTAATGGAAGAATGAAATTTGTTTTTCAGGGTTTGAATTCTGCAGTCATCAGGAATAAACATACCAGGTAATGAGTCTGGCAAAAAAATGCCAGCCTTAGGCATAGACCAGATTTAGTGCCGCCCTTTCTCTTTGTATCACACTTCCTTCCTCCCGCGAGCTCAGCCCACTCAAAACCTGTATAATTTCTTCCTATAAAAGGATGTGCCTGTTTCTGCCCAGTTTCCTAAAGCATATGCCTTTGTTTCCTAAATATGTTCCTCAGTGAGAACTCTCCTAATGGATTTACAGGCCCATTTTATCACTCTTACTGGGATGGGTGGGAATGGAAGAGCTGAAAAAGTTGGGGTTTGATTTAGAGCGAAGGGGAGGAGGCCCCGCGGTGAACCATCTGCGAACAGGAGAGCGGAGAGAAGTGGGATAGTGAGTGGGAGCCTCTGGGTGAGCTGATGATGTGGAAGAGCAGCGTGGTCCCTGGGCAAACACGCCCCTGGAAGAAGAGGTACCGCTCTTCCCCCAGTTTTCCCTTTTAAAGGTTTTATTCAGAAAGGAAAGGAGTGGGAGAGGAGGAATATTCTTTTTCTCACTTATTTAAGCTCCCTGAATCTCTGATGAACTCTAGCTTCCCAGTACTCAGCTTTAAAAAAAACCAACTGATTAGCCAACAAACAGAAGATTGTTTGTGGGTGAAAAAAAGCAGAGGGAATGGGCAGTGAAGAATTTTTCTGCAAAACCTCACCACGTAATTTGGGCATCTCTGCTTCAAATTACACGTACATTTTCAAAATGAAGGTTTCCAAATCTGACGTGCATAGGAACTTCTTTAGCAGAGCAGTCGTGAGATCTGCCTGTCTCGGATAAAGGATGGGTTTTGCACTTAAGAGACCAAAACAACACTTTTTTTTTTTCAGCCATATCACACTGTTGGCTCATTTCTCCGATATTCACAAACACCATCAGGTTTCCTTCAAAACTGTTCCAGTCAAAATGTCTTTTTCCCCTGAGAAATAAAAACCAATGACCTACTTCCCCTGCATGTGTTATCTTTCATTTGTCCAGAGCCCCAGCACCTTTGATTGCCTTTGCATTACTTCTGTATTCTTTCCTGGGTTTGCAACATCATTACATTTAATGTCGAACGGTAAATTTCGTTTGCATGACGTTTCCTCTGCTTGGCCTGGTAACTAAAACGCATCTTGCAGCTGGGAATTGGGCACCGCATCCTTTTTAGTAGCAGGAATTTCAAAGAAGCGGTTGGAACTTGGCCGTCCCTCGATCTGCTCACGGGCTCCAAAAAGACAAGACCTAAACCCGCCAGTCCACACTCAGCTGACACCCAAGCGCTTCCAAACTTTGGCTGCAAGATTGCAGAAGCCCACCAATAGCTTCTGCTGCCGGTTTAGCTTCTGCACCGGTTAACATGTTTGTAACCTTTGTATATGGATTCCTCAAAAATATTTACCCAGTAGGGGAGAGAAGATATTTCTGAGCTTCTCGGTGATCTGGGAACCAACCACTCAGTATCGATTCCAAAGGAAGTTCAATTTTGTAAAAGTACAAATCTACGCCTAATTAGACACCTCTGTTTTTACATGCCGCGTGGACTCCTAAGCCGTATTGTCACAAGCTCTCGGTAACCTTACCATGCCTGGGGAATGCTGATTGCTGCCGTGACTCAGCACCTTTCCAGGCCAAGACCTCCGTCACAGAAGTTTTAGCCCAGGGCTACCTTAGGGTGCTGTTTGCCATCACCTTTTGTTTACATTTTTAATTAGTTTCCACGACGTGTGATCTGCCCATACCCAAGTCAACCTGAAATTATTTTTCAAGACTGTGCAAGATGCCTCGCCTTCTTCATTGACACAGTTACCATGCTCTGCTGGTTACAGCTGCCACCGGGTTCATCCAGCCTCGCCTATCTGCACCTGCCCACGCTGCCGGTAGCTCATGGGGTTTTATTTACGCGTATTTTTTTCTTCAGCATTTGTTCCATTATTTTACTCTGGACTGAATAAAGACTTTCCGGATGGTGATCTCCAGAATCCCCTCTTGTCTAAGCCGCGCGGGACTGTTATATTTAGCTGTATGATTGAATACGTCCCCATGCTGAAGGACCGTACAGCCTTTAATTGTTAAACTCTTGCAGCTTATGAATAACCATGAGTAGCTTCCCGCTAACTCAGTCAAGCGGTATGACTGCAGTTCCGTGGATGCCCCACAAACACGCTTGCTCCCGGGAGTCCCGCCGGGCACGGAGGTTTTGTGCAAGCAACGTTGAAAAGGTACGGCAACGTTTATGAACCACGTTTAACGGCACTGCGCCGCGGGCGTTTGATAGTAGCTCGAACTACCACCCGAACATCGCGCCCCGGTGCGGATGAACCCCTTTTTCCGCGATGTGCAGATGCCGCCGGGCGGAAGGAGGGAGGACAAACGAGGCCGCGGAGGTACCGGCTGCTGCGCCCGGGCACGCCTCGGCGGCTGCAGCGG
>NW_008795128.1:6095757-6101889 GCF_000699145.1 Aptenodytes forsteri
TTGCGCGCTCAGCCGGCCGGGGCTGTCGTTGCCGGTCCCGCCGAGGGGAGCCGCATAAATAAACAACGGTGCTTTCCTGGAAGGGCGATGCGGTGCGGGTGTTGGGTTCCGTGGTTGTTGGTGGCCTTAGGTACCACGCTAGTTGATAAGCAGTTTAAAAGGGAGTTAAAAAAATCGTAAGGTGACCTCGGTTTGTAGTTGGTAGGCATGACAGTTAGCAGTTATTTCATCAGCCTGGTTAGGTGAGTGGTTTCCAATAATGTGGTTTGAGTTTCTTGCCTAGCTTCTTAAGATGTCAAAGCTTACGCACTCACACTGCCTTACTCCTATTCGTAGTGTCCAAACTCATGGGTCATCTTTTATCGCACTTGATGGAGTGGGCTAAAGCCCTGAAGATTCAAAGTTGCTACAGACTTTGAAAACCGAAGGCTGTGTAAAGAAGAGGGCTGGCTGATGAATTGGTCTTGCCTCTTTAAGGTGCTTTGCCCGATGCAGCCGCTTGCTCTGAGGCTGCAGCACCCTTTCAGTGCCCTCAGGCACAGTTCCTTGTGAGTCTGTATTGAGAACTGGAATGGGGTATTGATTCTGTTTGAAAAATGTTGCAGTGGGTGAGCATTTTTGTGCATGTGTTTATGTGGGGGGAAAAAAACGTAGTTCGTAGGTCTGGCAGAGATTGGCAGCATTCATTCACTTACGTATTCCATCTGGCAGCAGTTGACTATTCACCTCACCTACTGTTTGCTCAGTGTTGGTGCAGATGCTGTTGTGCCTGCCATGGGAGGGAAACATGCAACTGGAGGAAACCAATATTAGTCCCACTTGTGAATAAAGTTGTTTGGTCACCTAACAGAAAAATAAATTAAATTCTTTCTTTTTGAGCTTATGCCACTTCTTTTACACTCAAATCAACTAGATCACTTCTAAAGTATGTGGTTGTCTATGTTGGCTTTTTAAAACCTTATTTCCTAAGGAATGGGAAGTCCAAGATATTCTTTTTACAAACACAATGAAATAGATCTCTGCCTAGAGCAGTGAGAAAGAGGCTGTTGTCCATTTGCTGTTTCATAGACAGCAGAGGATCTACTAAAAAATTCAGCCATGGTATGCACATAGGAAACAGTGCCATTAGCTGTGACACCAGCAAGGCTTACTTAATGTCTTGTTCTTCCATAATTAAGGATGTGGTGTGGTGTGTGTTTTGGGTTGGTTTTTTTTTTGGTGGGTGTGGTGTGTGGTGTTTTTTTGTTTGTTTGTTTTTAATACTGGGTGACTTTAGAACAAAGAACGGAATGATGGTGGTAGAGTTGCTCTTCTCTTTCCAAGAAAGATGGAATGTGCTTTCACTGTTGGATTCTGGCTGTTTTTAGTACTTATGATAAATCCTTGATATATCTTTTTATGAACTGGATAAAGAAGAATGCAGTGAGAATGATATGGGTGAGAAGAATGATGAAGGCTTCTCGTGAGAAGAAAGCAACCAGAAGAAAGTTGTGGGTTTTTTGTGTTTTGTTTTGTTTTTTAAATCAAGCGCAAACCAGAAAGGTGGTAAGGGATGTGAGCAGCATAGAAGACAGAAGGTGAATGTGGGAGCCAGATAAAACATACCTACAATAAAAATGTTTACATTCATTGCTATAGTCACTGTCTTCAGGAAAAACCAATTTGGAGAATGACAAAATTGTGGCCTAATTACTGTTAAACAAATACTTGTGATGATGGAATTGTGCTGTTTTGCTGACTCTTGCAGTACAGTGGTTTCTGCTATGGTGTGGTCTGCCTAACCGCAGGGTAAGTCAATAACTCAATAATGAAGATGGATGTAAACCTGGAACCCATCACCAACAGTCCGGTACTTTGGTTGGTGTTACTCTCCTTTTTACTGTAACTTAACAGGGGAATAGGGGGTTCCATGGCAGTTCTAACTTCACGAGCCATTGGTGACTCTGTAGCAATGAGTATTGCTATAAGACAACAGCTGAATAGGATAGTCCTGAGCTCAGGTGAGGGCTTTTTTACTTGCCTGACTTGTTTTGCTGAATTTTCTTATTTTTTGCTCACTTTTTTTTGTATGATGTGGACAAGATCCCCAGCTGAAGATTCATGTATGTGATAAAAGTTCCTCATGATGGCCATGAAGGGACTGAAATTCATAAAAATGGTGTTATTCCTGCTGATTATGCCTTGTTTCTGCCAGTGTTGCGTGGCAAAAAGCATGAAACATTGCTTTATTCTTTTACTTTGTAATTTTCAGTAGTTTAAATAACAGTATATTGAAAAAATACAGCCATTGGGCATATCAACGACTTTCTGATAAAATATGGAAAGTAATGTAAAATACATTATTGTAAATGTTGAAATAATAACATATTGTATACAGATAAAAAAGAGCAATTATTTGTATGAACACTGGCTTTTCTCCCTGCCCTCTCACTGCTGGTTCATACTCTATATAAATGGATTGTGTGTTTCCATTTTGCGATCTTCAGTGTTTGGGAAGATTTCTGTATTTCCCAAAAGTTCAGGTAACTTTCAGGAGATGGAGAATATTGTGCATTGTACATTGCAGGATTAGTGCTGTTAAACAAAGCACCAACTTTATGGGGCACTGAAAGTTTGGGCTTTTGTGGCAAAGTGTTAGTATTGGAGAGGTGAAGCAGGTATTTCCTTCCTTTCCCCCTCAAATGTTTGCCCTGTTCCTCCAGTAGAAGCTGCTGCTTTTGCAGGGGTGTAGCTGACAGTTGGTGAAGCACTTCCTGAACTACCACCTATTCATCCTGCCGTAGTCAGGGCTCTGAGTGTTAGGTGAATTTGGTTTTAGTATAAAGTAATTAAGTGAATTTGGTTTTAGTATAAAGTAATGCTCTGGGCTGAAATCTGATGGCGCACAAGCTGTGTCATACTTGCTGTGGGGATAGTGCATTCTCTGTGTGGCTGGAGCATGCGTTTTAGCATATTTACATCAGCAAGAAAACCTAAATCTGGAAAAGCAGATTTCTTGCTCTTTTTTTTTTCCCTGCATCAGTCCACTCCTTGCAATAATTTTTTTTTTTTAAATCTCACACTTTTTAGCTAGATTCTGCCACCACTTAAACCCTTTCTTGACACTGGATTATACTTCCTCACTATAGCTAAAGGGAGAACTTAAGCTACTTCTCTGTCATAAATAAAATGATGTAAACTTTTTTTTTTAAGTAGATTTGGGCTGGGATTCTGTTGCCTAAGGTCAGGGATCCGGAGCTGTCATAGATGCTGCAAGTTATTAGAGACGTCTGTGTAGAGCAAACATTCAACTCTGGGAGGCCAATACTCTTCTGGAGAAGCAGTTGGAGATGAGTGGGGCTGGTTATGGTATAGAAAATGGGACTAGATACCTTTCTATAGGCAGTTTAATCCAACCTGGAGTTTCAGAATTAACAGACTTTCTTGCGGGGCGCTACTGTGTTAATAATTCTCTAAAGTGGCAAAACATTGGCTAAAGAAAGTACATTTTTGTATTTTAACCCTTCTAGTGTGCGCATTGCACAGCATTTCTGACTATAACATCACTAGATTTTTAGGTCTTTTTAAATCTTTTTTTTTTTTTAAATGGCCAAAACTTGGGACTTTGTATGATTGTCAGGGCTGCCTGGTTGTAGTTAGTAATAAACTCTGCTGACTGACGGCTGCTGTGGGCGTATTACATTGGCACAGTTGATTTTGATAGCTGTTGTTTTCAGCTAGTGAGTCTAGTTTCAGCTACTGCTTGTTTTTAGCTAGTGAATTTGAGAGCTGAAAGCCTCCTTTATGCTCCAGTAGTAGTGCTTTTCAAAGTATGCTGTATGACAGAAACGTCCTGTTGTGTAGTAGAGATCTTTGTATTCGAACTGAAAAAGGGATTGCTAACAAAAAATGTAATCGGCACCTCTTTTATGTTTTCCACAGGTTGGCAACTGTTATGTTGTGCTTAACTATGTCTGCAACATATGTTGCTCTCCCATATAATCTTTAGCAGAGCCTGGGCCTTGTGACCCTCCAGGTCGTGATCTATTACTGAATTTTTTTTTTGGAGACAGGTTAGAGATAAGAGTGGCTGAAGAACACAGGTTTTTTGCTATAGCTCCAAGTAGCAATCTCTGTGGACTGCTGGGTGGCGAAAGTTACGGGCTCTGTGTTACTTGTAGTGTGTAGGCTTGAACTGGTGCTTTATGCTTGTAGGCATTACTGAAAGAAGGAATGTGATTTGCTGGGTAGTGAAATACTTCATACTTAGTTCATACTTTCAAGGTGCTGCAAAGCAGGGAATATGTCTGAAAAAAGCATTTTGGGGAAGAGGGTACTTCTTGGTAGTGAACATCAGCATTTCAAATACGACCATCACATTACTGGTTAGTGTAAGCTAACTCCCTCTGATTGTGGAGGGCAGTATTCAGTTGATGCAAACCAGTTCATTTCTATGCTGCCAACTGGTGTTTAGCACAAACAAGGCCTTAAAACTGGTGTTTGTACTGATCTAAATGGGATGTAGTTCTTTATTGCAGTACTCCTGTTTCTTGTCAGCTATAAGCTGCTCAGAACCTGGTTACTTAAGCTGGTGGGAATCTGTGGTACTGCTGTGACTTCTACTGGTGAATCTGTTCTCTTGATAAACTAGAGGTTCCGCTCTTGCTGCAGGCAAGGATTTCTACCTGCATTAGGTTAAATGGTAGCAAAATCCCTGGCAATGTCAACAGTCTCTGGTGTTGCTTCTCTTATTGTCACTGGAACATGTGGCTTGTGGACCGTGAACGTGGCACTACTGTCTGCTACTCGGTTCTGTGTGGCTGCTCTTAGTTGTACAAATGGCCCTCTTGCTGAAGAAAAAAACTTATTTCTGTATTGACACTGTTCAGAAACATATTGCTTAATACACAATAGAGTGTCAGCGTATCCTGTGACCCTAAAACTTGATGACCGCTATATCTGTAATTGCTGTAGGTATAAAATGACTATTCCTGATCAACCTTGGACAACGTAGCTTAGTTTTTTAGTTGGTGTAATTATTTCTGATTGAATTTGTTAAGGGAAAGATACTGTGCTGTATCTGACACCTTGAGGCTGCTGCAGCTCCGTGCTCCCAGGTATAACCAGTAGTAAGGCTGAAAATGTATTCCCAGTAGGCACAAGCACATAGAGCACACGTATACATGACACATACATGTATACATGTCTGGCCACACAGATCAGGCAGACACACAGATACTTACAGGAACACAGACAGCAGCGACAGCCATATCCTGCTCCCCTCCCTATCCGAGCGGGATGGAGGTCTGCTAGTGAGAGAGTGTGTGTGTGTATATAAAAATATATACACACACACATATATGTCTATATATGTACATACAAGGTAGATTCCCTCCAGCAGCTGGGCTTAGACACTCAGTCTGCCCAGCAGCTGGTTCCTGGATCCCAGTCTCCCCAGTTGCTGGCTTCTGGACACTTAAGCCCCGGAGGCCACAGCCCTGTTCCAGGTGCTGGTACATGCTGTCTCTCTCTTGGCTGGTTGGGACTACCCTGGTTCCCTGATGTCCAACACTCTTCTGCCCCACATGACCTTGCCCTTTAGAGAGACACAGATGTGCATACACACACAGAGCTGGTGGCACTCCCCCGGTCCCCCAGGTCCTTTGTCGAGCTGCGCGCGTGATTCCTTTCTTCCCTTTACTTTCCATTTGCTATATGAAACGTGAAGGCACTTGGCTGTTAGCCTTGATTTTTTTCTTGTGCAAAGATATTTTAGAAACTTCCGAGAGAGAACCATAATGTGAAGCTGTTCTAGAGAATGGCTGAACATGACGCTTAAACAAAAGGAATACCTTGTCTTTGTGATTTTTCATCTCTCTTTCCTTCTAATTCCTCTGAACCTTTTTTCCTCTCCAAATCTGCTGTTGTCAGCATTTGGGGTGTTTCCCTTCCATGGTGCCAACCTTATCTAGTATACGGATGTCGTGGTTTAACCCCAGCCAGCAACTAAACACCACACAGCCACTCCCTCACTCCCCCCCCAGTGGGATGGGGGAGAGAATCAGAAAGGTAAAAGTGAGAAAAATCATGGGCTGAGACAAAGACAGTTTAATAGGTAGAACAAAAGCTGTGCATGCAAGCAAAGCAAAACAA
>NW_008795128.1:6102235-6103651 GCF_000699145.1 Aptenodytes forsteri
CAACACTGTTCCAGCACAAATCCAAAACACAGCCCCATACCAGCTACTGTGAAGAAAATTAACTCTACCCCAGCCAAAACCAGCACAATGGGGCTAAAGCTTCCCTTTTGCCTCTGTCCATACCTCTCCTTCATAAACTGCTAGAACTGTCAAAATCACAATCTTACATTCTTTCATATTTGCAGAATTTTGTATTTAAGCAGTTTCCCTGTACAGCGAATGTGTTTAATCCTCATTTTTTTCAGCCCGAGTTCATTCTTCTAGTTAAAAGGGAAAAAATACTTCATGGTCTTCTCCTACAGACCTGCCCATGTTACTGTTTGGATGCACGTTTTTCCAAGTGTCTTAAAAATGTATTTTCTGTAGTTACGTGCTTCTGAAATGATCTCCCACAGCATAAACTTCTGTTGCCAAGAAGCCTTCAAAGGGGTGCTGGCCTCTGTAACACTGCTCTTGTTTTGCCCATTTTCTCCATCCTAACAGCAAAGGCATGACTGTGTTAGTTAAGCTGAGGAGCAGCCCTGGTGAAGTTACAGTCTGCAGTAGGCAGCAGTCAGTACAAAATTCTGGTCTACTGGTGACTCTGCACCTTGGTGCCAGCCTGATAACTCTGATGCCTTGACTTTCTGGCACCGCTGTGTAAATCTCTCTCCTTTCGTAATGGATGCAGTATTGTAAAATAAATATCTTTAATGGAGAAAGGGAGTGTGGGGGGGCTTCACGGAGGTGTTTACCTGCAGCCATGCTGCATTTTGGTGTGAATTCCCTTAACGTTCTGTTTTAGCAGGCTTATTCTCAGTAGTGCCTGGTTTACAAAATGTAATTTCCTTGACATATGTGAAGGACTGCCAGTCTAGGAGGGGTGGTGTGGCACACTGCTTGGTTAGGTGCTGAGGGTGGGAAGACTCTGTTAAGGTTATGCCTAGACTGTGCTAAGCCAGGGTTGTTCGTTAACTAGTTTGCCTAACATCACACGGGACGCCAGACTCAGTAAACCTGGGGTGCGGTTTGACAAGTTTGTGTTAGCTGTCTGAAAGTCACGGGGCACTTCTGCAGCTTCGGTACTGTAGGGTCAAATTCCGACTTGAGCAGTGAAAACTTGCGCAGAGGGATGGAGACTAACGCTGATCCCGGCTTTAGCGTTACCTCCTCGACTGACGTTTTCCCCGGGGAGGCGGGAGGTGTGGGTGCCCGCGTTCGTGCCTCGGCGTCAGCTCTCTCAAGTGGCCTGGAGCTGTGGTGCGCGTTGCCTTTGCAGAGGAGAAAGGTGGCGCTTTCCCAAGAAAGCGGCGAGGGAGGAGGCAGCCTCTGCCCCGGGGATGGCGGTGCGGTGCCGCTCCGGCCCGCCGGCAGGGGAGGCTTCCTTAACGCCGCCGGTGCGCCGTGGCGCGCAGGCCGCGGAGGAGGCCGGCGAGC
>NW_008795128.1:6104943-6120174 GCF_000699145.1 Aptenodytes forsteri
CTGTGCCTAACGGTGCTTGCCCTTTCGGCACGAGAAACCCATGCAGGACTCCTTGCCTGTGAGCATTGTGTACATAAATCGTGGTCTTGTTTGCAGGTTGGGGTGTTTTGGGTTTGGGGTTTTTTTTTTCTGGAACTGGATTTTCTCACATCTGATCATCTTCTTGCTTTTAGCACATCTCAGCGCAACTTTGAGTATTTTTGGCCACTGCTCTCTAGTTAGATGTTGCTTCTCAAATATAAGGTCTGTATATGGGCGGAGAAGTTAAGGATCCGAAGCTGATTAGAACTTCAACTTCCACAAATACACACATTTTCCTTGAAAAACTGGATTAGAAACTCCATGCTATAATAAAATAGGCTAGTGTGTGTGCATGACCTAGTGTAATAAAATGTGTGAAATTGTTCTTGTAATAGACCATGTTAGTGCTGAAATAACGTAGCTTTTGGCTGCTGTAATTGCACATAATCACATTGTAACCACACACATCTTTGACTTGGTACTGTGAGCGGTGCTTATGGTAGAAATAACTACAACAGTGCAATGTAAGAACTTTAAATATTGGGAAACAAGCTGTGACCTCTAGCTCTTTGTACGCATAGAATTTTTGCTGAATGCATGGTGGTTGAGCTTTTTTGAATTTATTTCTGGCATGTCTAAGTTCCACCTCAAGTAAATTTAAAGTTACAGGCTTTCTGCATATCTTAAACCAGATTTGAAATCGCTTTGATGGTGTATTTCCTTCATGAGCTAGTACAATTGTGATGTATATTGCACAGCATTAATGCGAACTGACTTTATGATTGTATGTTCAAAATACATATAAACATGCTGTATGTGTGTATAGAGAGGGTAAGTTGGTGGAAAATCACGTACAGCTTAGGATGTGATTTCTTTCTCCCCACTCCATGTATCTGATTTTTAGTAGAGATTTATCTTTCTATTGTGTTTTTATAGACGAACATGGAAAAGGTTTTTTTGGGGATAGCTTTTTGTGTTGCTGGGACTCCAGATGAGCTCTATTGAACAAGCAGGGCAACATTCTTAAAATAGAAAATATGAAGCTGATTTTGAACGGCTAATTCATCTTGTATTCTAGACTCTATTAAGTAGTCGTGGGTGGGTGGTTGTGGGTGTGTTTGTGGGGAAGTGTTTCCTCCTCAAAGTAAAACTGAAAACCAGATCTTGTGTCTTCACAGTTCTCAAAACCTGTGCAGAACAGTTTGGGGTTTTTTCCTCCAATTTAACTTTTACATGAAGTTTTAAAGTGCAAAGTTTAAAGGGTGGAAGCGGAGCTCTCATATTTCTTAGGTGTCAAGAACATTTATCATGGAGTATAAATTGCCTGCCTCTTGAGCTTTGAGGTCATTTCCCACATGCATGTGGCAGCTGGTTTGCACAGAGGAGTGTTTCCTCCTGCAGTACCCTAGTCCTAACAAAATATACATGTGTTACTGAATACCCAGTTCACTTAAAACTTGTGGATTTGAGTTAATTCTCTGGAAAGAAATATGATTATTTTCAAGCAGCTCACTCCTAGCGATGGTGATTCACCCGTCTCTGGTTCCCACCAACTAGGCATTTGGTACAAGTATCAATCATTTTTTGTCAGTGTTGTATTCCATATATAATAAGGATCAAAAGACAAACGTCTGAATGTGGGAATGGCATTCTTGTGAGTTATCAGAAGTGCTTACTTTAAATTTTCACATTGAGAAATGTAAAGACTGTTTGAAAAATGAAGTTGTTTATGATCTTTTGTTAGTGTTGACATAATACTTAACCTGTGAGGTAGACACACAAAAGTGGAATTGCGTATATGCAGATAAAGGTAACTTTTTTTTTTTTAGTTCCCTAAACAGTGATTAGGCTGGTAATAACAGTACAAATGTTTTCTCATTCAATTTAAATTATTTAGATAATTTAGAAGATAGAGGTAGCTAAGGTTGCCTGGTGCTTCATATTCATCCATTTAGTCTTAGCTGAATGGCCTTTTGGGGGGTTAGTTTGTCTATTTTTCCCCAAAGCTTATCCGTTTGAACTGTCTTTTCCCCTTCTATTCTTTGTCTCTGTCTTGGACAGATGTTTAGAAGTTCTTGGTGTTGGGGCGGGGGGCAGCAAAGGAATCCCAACCACACAAACTTAGTCTTTTTCAGTGAAGCAATTTAGGGAAAACATTTTTAATGTTTGGGTTTTTTTTTCTTTTTTCTTTCTTTCCTCCTTTTCATTTTTGAGAAGTTTTGGACCTCTAGGAACTCACTCTTTCTGGCAAGAGCAAATGACTTCTGCCTTTGTGTCACAGATGTGCTATTTGCTCTCCTGAAAACTTCTGCACGTCTTGTCAAATGCTGTTTCTTAAGCAAATGATCTGAAGAGCTGAGGCAATATCAGAACAAGGAACACTGAAATATCAAACAAAGCAAGGAGTCCTGTTGTGGCAAAGCATTACATGAAAATGCAGTTTAAAAGTGTCACAGCCCCCATGTCTATAAGGCCTAAATTATATACACACAGGCAATCTTATTTGATATATCCTAATTGTGCTTGATTTTATAGTACTGATTATCTTTTACGTTTATAATGTGGAGAACTGTTACAAAAAGAATTTCTCGTGAGACTTAATTACTTTCTTAGACTGTATTTGAATAATTTTAACTGGGTTTTCCTTTTTTCCAGAATGGTGAACACGCATAGAAGATTATCAGAACTGTGTAGAATTTGCATTTGATTTGAGAGCTTGTAAGAGCGCTCATCATGGAGAAACAGCAGATTGTCTTGGGTAGCCGAGATGGTGGGACTGTGTCTGGTGCAGCACCTGCTTTTTTTGTCATCTTGAAACAACAGCAGGGAAACGGTAAAGCTGACCAAGGAATCCTAGTAGCAAACCGTGATGCTTGTGCTCTCGCCAGCAGCGTATCAACTCCAATAAAATCTAAAGTCAAGACCTGCCTCCCAGCTGACTGTGTCTCAGGGGGCATAACCGTCACCCTAGATAACAACAGTATGTGGAATGAATTCTACCATCGCAACACAGAGATGATTCTGACGAAGCAGGGGAGGCGCATGTTCCCGTACTGCCGATACTGGATTACAGGTCTGGATGCCAGTCAGAAGTACATCCTAGTCATGGACATATCTCCTGTGGACAATCACCGATACAAATGGAATGGCCGTTGGTGGGAGCCCAGTGGGAAGGCAGAACCGCATGTTCTCGGGCGAGTGTTTATTCATCCAGAATCCCCTTCTACTGGCCAGTACTGGATGCACCAGCCGGTATCCTTCTACAAACTCAAACTTACTAACAATACCCTGGACCAGGAGGGTCATATAATCTTGCATTCTATGCACCGTTATCTGCCACGACTTCACTTGGTGCCTGCAGACAAAGCCACAGAAGTCATCCAGCTCAATGGCCCCGACGTCCATACATTTACCTTTCCACAGACAGAGTTCTTCGCAGTTACAGCCTACCAGAACATCCAGATTACCCAGCTGAAAATAGATTACAATCCTTTTGCTAAAGGATTCAGAGATGATGGGTTGAATAGTCGACCTCAGCGTGATGTGAAACAAAACAGTAACTTAGAATTGGAAGGAGGTGATGTTTTTAGCGCTGCTGGCATTCGTGGTCGCCCTGCTGAAGTTGATGCATTAGATTTGCATCAGAGAAGTTTAGATTCTTCATTCATTGGTCAAAACCCATCAGACATTGATCTGGAAAAAGAGTCCTTTAATGCAGAAAGGGACTTCCTGGGTTTCCTGGACACTGACCTGTCTTCGGCTGATATGCCAAAGCTAAAACAAGAAGTCTCTGAAAGGTGGGTTAACTTTCTATTTTTAGCACAAATACTGGTTGAGTGGGGTATTTGGTAAAACATTAAATAATAGGATGCTCAGTGTACAGAGTTACAGCTAAAGTTTGCCTGAACTGAAATGGCAGAACACTTAGTATTATTAAAAGCTTTTCTTTGCTTAAACAGTCATGTATCAGTCTGGACTTTCTAATGTGTCTGAGGAGTGTAAGAATTCAGTATTTTTTCCTATGTTGCTTTAACTGCCTTTGTAAAGAAGTGTCGAGGGATTTCTCTTAACGTTTTGGAAGACTAAATTTAGTTTTTCAGAGTTTTAAACAAAGCACATTGCAGTCATCAAAACATTGCCTTTCTTTTTAGGGTTGCTTACCACAGCGACATGCTGTCTCTGTGTCTTCAATTTCCATTAGCGGATGGGTGAGGGTGTGTGGTGTGTATGGGTATTTAGGTTGGGTATGTATAGGGATTGCTACGAGGCAGTTGTAACTGGCAGCACGCCACTGTTTTGTCAATAACTGCTTATGAGAATTCTTTTATTCCACAAAGTAGTATGAGGTAGCCTGCCTGTTGGTAGTCAGTTGCCTCATGTTTGCTGTGAGGTAAGAGAATCTGCACCTAGGAAAGTACTTCAGAATAACTGTTAACGCTGTTCAGAACTTACTTTACTCTGTGGTAATTTTACGTCTATGTACTTATCCAGTATTGACTTTTTGAACCATTCTATTCGTATCACACAAACAGTGGTAAAGCAATCTAGTGTATATTGAGAGCCTACCCATAGTATGGAACCTGCTAACCAGTAAGCGTTCGTGTTGGTAAAGCGAGCCTGGTGAAACCTATTATTTTACTGCACTTTCACGTAGTTTCCAAAATCTAAGCAATAGAACAGAGCAGATTTAGTGAATAGTTAATCTGTGTGAAGAGATGTTAGAAATACTTCGAACCTAAAGAAGTGATTTAAAAAAAACAAACCAATGTTTCTCTCCTGCCGTGTTTCTTCACGTCTGTCTGTGAATACCATACTTAATCTGCCAAAGATTTAGTGACAAAAGGAGCCTTACATAGATCAGTACACCAATAAATTATTTAACTTCAGGATATCAGGAGGATGTTAATGGTGTAATTAGAGGTCAGTTCCTAGAAGAAAAAAAGTTATATTTATGACATAATTATACAGTTTGTTTCAAAGGCTGTATTACTATCCTACTTACGTGTGTTTTGGAGAGGACAGAGGTTTACTCGATTGGTTTTTTTTTTTTTCCTTGCAGAAGGCTTCTCCTTGCCTTTTGAGTAACTGAAAAACTTCAAATTACAAAGTTCTCCATTCTTTGAGGCTTTATTGAGTTTAGTTGTAATAATTGTTAAGAATACTGGAATTGCTTTGGGATCTAGAGTGTCTAATCTTTCTTTTTCAGTATTTTCCTGTGTCAGTATTAGGAAGAAGAATGTCTTCTAGACTTCTTATATTCTCCAAAAATGTTGTTGTACGTTCTAGAGAAACACATCTTGAAGACTGAAGGTACTCTGATTTCAGAGGGAATGGGCTTTCTTCAGTTCCTAAGAATACAGCATGGAGAAGTGTTTAGATAACTTTGCATGTTGGAAGTAAAACAGTAAAACTCTGAAAATAATTACTGAAAGGTTGATTTTGTCTTTAAAGTGACATTTTTTTCTTCTTGGGGTCAGCTGCAGTTAAAGTTAAAATTTTGATCATTTTGTTTGCCTGAAGGGGTCATTGAAGCAAATTATTTGGAGAACTGTTTGAATTGGACAGCTTGGGGCTTTTTTGTTCCCTTCTTTCCCAAGGAATAAAACCCATTGTTTTAAGGACTCAAGGACCTTCCTTAAGAACAGATGATGCAAATTGGCAGACTTAATTTCTTTTGGTCCAAAGCATCTTAGATGCCTTCCCTGGTTTCACCTCCAAGACAATTTATCTCTGAAATGTGCCAAAAGCTGCACAGACAGGGAAAGGCTGTGAAGGGTTTTTCTCTATTCTGGGCTAGGAAGCATCTATCATTTCATGAATAAGTGTTACCACAGTCCTAGAACTACCCTCAAGCATTGTCCAGCTTTTTGTTTTATGTTTTTTGTAATCTACGTGAAAAAGTCAGGTTCTGTACTTGGAAAGAGAAAAACTGATCTCATCCAAGAAATGGCAGAACTGTCTTTAAAGTGTTGGAGTTTTTCAGAACATTAGTTCTCCTTTTTCCTTCAGATCTGTTGACAATGTTTTCATGCCGTGCAGTTGAGATCTGTTCATAAATATGTCAGCCTTTCAAGGACAGTGTTGAGTGAGTGGCATTTTTCTTTATCAAACTAGGCACATTAATATTTACATATTAATGAAGACTGGGCAATTTTTTTTTTTTTCATAGGCAAGCTATTACTAGTAGTCGATAGGCACTATCTCGCTGTTACGCAGGGTAGTGATTTCTGCTGAGTTTAGATTTGGGTGAGAGTCAGAAGTTGGGAACTGCAGCCTCTCAGATAATGCTCTCCAAAGGAAGTGGAGTTCCTAGTGCTGTAGTGAGTGATATTTCCCCCCAGTGCTCAATTTTTCTGACATTTTTGAAAATGGAACTATGTAAAAGGTTGCGTGTACCTGAGAATAATTTTAATCTTGAGTTATTAGCACACTTTGGAAATAAAGGACCGTTTTCTTTATACAAGGTGGTACGATTTTTTTTTTTCTTCTGTGGCCTGGTAGTATGTTTAGTTTCATCAGGTGTATTGTAAAGAAAAATGGTTAATTTGAGTTGTGGACGCTTCTGTAGGAATGCTTATGCCTGGAACCACTCAGATGTCGGGGGCATGGAGGGAACCATAAGCAAACTTCACTGGTTCTTAAGTCTGACAGGCTAATGTACCCTTTCTCCCTTCCAAGGTCTTTTGAATTTCCTGCTTCAAAAATACAAATACCGTGGGACTTTTAATGCTCCAATAGTCTTGTTTTTCTAATTGTGTTGTGTTTAGTCTAACAGTTTACTTTTCTTTCCTCCTTGCCTTCCTTTTGGAAGAGGAAGGCAAGCGGTCATCCTTCAAACCTCATCCACAGGCTGCTAGATTAATTCCAAAAGAAATCTTTTTTTCCCATGGTGTGTTTTAAAATGATCTACTTAAAAAAAATCCGTATATCTCAGTACTTTCAATAAATGAGCAGCTAAATGGTTTTTAATTTGGCAAAATGCAAGAAAACGATTTATCTGCTTTTATTGTTTTATTGTGAGGGTACCAAATATATTACTTGGGGTATAAAGAAGTTTGCTTAAATATGAGCATTGTTCCATATTGGGCAAAGAAAGAGCTAGTTAAGACATTATTTCACCATTTTTACCTGATCTCAGATTAAGCCGAGGATTTTGAGAGGACAAACTTGCATGATTCGTCTTCCCATAGAATATAGGAAGAGAAGTTTCTGTGACTGCTTATGTTGCACATAACTTCACAAAGTAAGGGCCAAATGAAATTACTTCAGTGCTAAAAAGCAACTTTTCTTGTTGTTTGAAAAGTTGATAATGGCATCTGAATTTAAAAGTCTAGAGAAATGCTGCTCAGCACTTTGTCCAAGTACTTGATCTTCTCATACATACACACACACAGATGGGTGATACCTCGCTCTTGTCACCATCTGGCTCATGGTTGCAATATGCAGAGTAAAATAACACTTGTGTCTAGAAATTTCATTTTTACAGCAGGGCTTCTTAGTTTTGGATACTGTCCAGATGCCTAATAGAAAGGTAATCCTTAGCTTGAGTATACATCTTGCAACAGATGAAGGAAAAATGGCTAGAGAAGTCCAGGCTTTACTGGGCTTCCAACTGGAAACAGTAACAGTAGAACTCAGATGAGAAATTTATTCCTGGCCAGCAAATTTATTAGGTTTTTTTTGTCTCTTTAGTTTTGAGAATTTTAAGATAGAGGAGCAGATCGCTCAGATCTTCTTAATAGCATTCACTTTAATTGTGGATCTGCTGTACTGAATCAACCTCTAGCGGTAATGTGACAGAATTTTGAGTTGCCCATAACCTGTAAGTAGATTGTCTTAGAATTTCTTTCACAGTAAACTCACTGAAGAAGAAAGGCTTTTTAATCTTACATTTGACATCCTTAATTAAATGAAAGCTAGAAACTTTCTACTAGGAAACTCATTGGCCAGAGAAGACAGTAGACAAAACAGGACTGGTATGCCACTCTACTGCTGCCTGCTACCGTCACAAGGCAGGTTTTTTCTTCAAGCTTAATTGTGGTTACTTAGTGTCCTTCTGAATTGCAGCAGATTTTCTGGATAGGCTCTGTCTCCTTCTGAGGAATTTTATATGTAAATATGTAAAACTGTGTCTTGACTGTCTGCTCCCTGTTTTAACACTGCAGTCTTTCTTCATGAGGTTGAGACTCCCAACTCCACGTTGTGACTCTTGTGTGTCCCAGCTTTTCTCCCTTAAGTATGTCCTCAGTATACATGAGGCGGAAGCAGCCTCTTCCTCCACATCATCTTCTCCCTCAGTTCCAGCAGGGGGTTCAACTGAGCATAGTCACTCTTTAAAGAGGGGAGGCGGTGGATAATAATAAAATACACACACATACACATATATGCACGATACAGAAAGCAATATTCCCTTTATATATAATATATTGTTATTAAAATTGTTATATTTAAAATTATGTTAGCATTAACTAACATTAACAAATATTGTTAATATTAATAACATTTTAATAAAACATAAGGTACAGAATTTGAATAATAATTTAACAGAATTAAAATTATAGTATCTTATCAGATAGTATTCCTTTTATATTTATAAGTTTAGTAAATAAGTTCTGACTATTATTTTCTGAGGTTCATTGTGGATATGAGTTTCTGGTTTCATATCTTAGCTGTTTCCTCTTATGACGAGTAGCAGCTTCTGATGTGCTTAACGAGACTGCTGAGTGCAATTTTTTGGCTTATGTGTCTGTCCCTCAAAGAAGCCCATCATTGGAGTGTAACTGGCTGCACCATTAGTCTTCAGTATCCAATGCATGATGTGTCAAATTCTGGTTAGGTTAATACTTAGACTTAGTGGACGGTGGAGCATAAGTCAGTAGGATATTAATATTCTGTAAGCGTTAGAACAACAGTTGAATTTAGGAATTGTCTGTATGTGGCATCAGGATGAATTAACTAAAGTTTCAGTTAAAACAGGTAAGTTGAAGTGCATTAAGCACTCACTTGGCTTCTTATTTGCAAGCACAATGGCTTTAGTAAGGTGACAATGAGATACACAGCAAACTAAGGCCGCTTCTGAGCATTTAAAACATGATAGCTTAGCATGAGTTCATGCTGAGTCTCTAATAGGAAAAAGTGCAAATGTCACCCTGATATTACTAGGGAAGGAAATTGTGCTGCTGCCTTCAGATAAGAAGTTGGATTGTTTTTAATGATGGCTTTTTTTTTTTTTGAGTGCTTACTTCTAAAAATGTAAGCTTGTAAACGACAGCTTATTTAGCAGACTCATGTCTCAGAGCGTTTTGGAAGTTTTTTGTAATATGTAACCAAGGATTATGGGAGGTGATGGAATTTTGGTAAAGGAAGAGATTTGATAAAGATCTTGTGTTGTGTTTTGGTTTTGTCCCCTCCCTCCCACCCCAGTCCCATGGCTAGCAGTTATGAAAGCAGTTCCCGTGTGGCATCCCCATTGGACCCAAATGGACACTTTAATGTAGTCATTAAAGAGGAACCAGTAGATGACTATGACTACGAGTCAAGTATTTGCACACAAGGAATAAGAGTGAAACAGGAAGACACAGATGAAGAAACTGATGAGTATTCCAACACTGATGATGATGATCCCATCCTACAAAAACACCTGATAAGACGCAGTGAAACAGATGGAATTGATGGAGAATTGAGGTCTAGGAAGCGTGTGCTAACCAGTCCTTCAGGTGTTGCCAAAGCAAAAATGTTAAAACTGGATAGTGGGAAGATGCCTGTGGTCTATTTAGAACCTTGTGCAGTCACAAAGAGCACAGTGAAGATATCTGAGCTGCCGCAGACCATGCTTTCGTCTTGCAAGAAGGATAAATCCCCTTTGAGTGCAATACTGGATTCCTTGCCTGTGTGTTTTGAAAATCACAAAGGCTCTTGCTCAGGCACAGCCACTGTAACTGAGGAGTTAGTTATGAAAAAACAATCTCCTGGGAGTAAAATGTCACAGAAATACTCTTCAATCAGAGAGGCCCAGTGGGCTCTGTCTAAATCGCCTAATTTTAATCTCAGAGGCTCAGTAAGTTGTCACTTTTCAGCTAAAGAGATCTGTGGAAGAAAAAGGCCTGGCATACTGAAGAATCCTATGTCCCTGAAAGGCTCTGGTAGCAATCAAAACACCATATCATCAGTTACAACTAAAAGAGGAAGGCCACGGAAACTGAAAATTTCCAAGGCTGGTCGACCACCTAAAGGTATAGGGAAAGCTGTAATAACAAGCAAGAACACCTCTCTGGGGCCTGGGAGTATCCTTCCAGATGTTAAGCCGGACCTTGAAGATGTTGATGGAGTCCTCTTTGTGTCCTTTGCATCAAAGGTAAGACCTAACTGTTTTGAGTAAAATTCAAAACCTTTTCTAATGTCTCATTTTTAAGCCCTTTGTACTTATAAGCTGAAGGTATATTTTCTTTTAAACTAAGCTTTGAGATTTATGGCCTCTTTCCAAATCTGTTGTTGTCTTGTGCCTATGTTAATCGTAACATTTTCTTACTACTTAGCAACCTGGGGAGAAATAGTGGCATCTAGAGTTCTGTATAAAAGAACGCATACTTGTTTATTAAACAAGCTCATGTTTTGAATATTTCAGTGGTATTTTGATGTGGCCTAGTTTGCATCTTAACTTAGTGTTTTAAGGTATCTTATACTTATTCAAGGCTCTTTATGTATGTAGGAAGCTCTTGACATTCACACTGTTGATAGAGCTGGAGGAGAAGAGTCGCAGAATCTTCAGGCTCCCTTGTTGACTACAAATGATCCAGGTACATTTTTGTATTTTTTGTAAGTGGCTATTCCCTGCAATAAGGGAATTTGTAAAGACACACTGGAAAATTAATCATTTAAGTAAATTTTTTGCATAGTAAATGTCTTTCATATGTTCTCTCTTGTTTATTTTTTGAGTAGATTGTCAAGCAAGAATACAAGTACTGGAAAAGGAATTGATGGAAGAGCTGAAGACCTTGAGGCATAAGCAAGTAATACATCCTAGCCTTCAGGAAGGTAAGCGGGCAGTGTAGGTATTGTTGCACCTGGTTGTGTATTACACTTAATCATACTGAGTTGATAATTTCCTGCTGGATGTAATACTGCATATCCCCAATACAGCTGGGATCTGATATTGGTTATTTTTTTTTTTTTTTCAAATGCAGGAAGGTGTACAGGTGTGTATGTACAAATGTGAGAGTATGAAAGGAAATTTGTGTGAAACTGTCAGTTTCCCTCTTGCCACTTGTGGCAATGAGAGAGAATCTGTGGCATCTAACCCATTTTTTTTTCTTAGAGGCTTTAAAAGTAGTTTCAGCGAGCCGATAAAGATGTTTTTGTTTTCACACATTCATGTTGCAAACTAGAAGAGGTGGAGGAGGCAAAAGATGAATCCTGAATCTCCAACAGCAGAGCAAGAGGCTGCATGTCATTGTATGCCTCTTGCAGAAGATGCTGAGCCTTCAGACTTCAGACCATGCCTGTTTTGTAATGAGCTAATCCTTGTAGAGAGCAGATGGAGTTGATTTTACTCCTCCATAGAAAATAGCTGTTTTCTGGTAGTAGAGGAGCTAGAAGTCCAGAAACACTTAACTAAGACTACATTTGCTATGTTTGAGTCTGTATTTCTTTGAGTCACTGTAGACCCAGGTTCACTAGCCACATAAGAGGGCCAAGCAAGGTACTTCTAGCTTGCGATCTTTCATTTATATACAATATTATCCTGAGGTCAGATGGAAGAAAGTCAAGGATCAACACAGCAGAACTTAACGTTCTCTCTACTGATGATGTTGAGAGTCTTCAGCAATTGTAGTCCTGAGACCAATGGCGTTAACGTAGGCATCGGAGCAGATGATGAAGAAATTGATCCGAATGGAAGCATCATACCTCATGCTCTTGAGGTTCTGGCCCTGAATTTTTCAAACATAACTGTAATGCTGTAGGGATTGAGATTCCAAATACTGATCTTAACTCTGATACTAGTTATTTTGGGTCCTCCGAGAGCTTCTGCTGTGAAGAACCCTGGATTATCTTGAATGGTTTATGCATGGGGTATGATGAGAACTAGCCTGGCATTTTTTGCAACAAAGGATGTAAAAGGATGCCTTTGCGTCTTGCTACTGTTGAGCTGACATTCCCGTCTTCCACCTTTGCAAAGCGATCACAAGAAGGGTAGTAGAGAGCTCTTAAAGCTCTGTCCTGTGGGCTGATGTGGTGGGAATCAAACAAGTACAACCTGGCTGGGGATAGGTTATCCTCAGTGGTATAGCATCAGTGTTGACAGTTGTATCATGGATGTCTAAATGCAGTTTTCCTCTCCCATGATTCCAGAAATAGGCGGCCCTGTTTTCTAATGACCTCACTGGCCAACCTGCCCTCACAGGTCTGTGTATCTTGTCATATTTCAAGAATGGTGGCAAAATCCCTTTCGTGGTCAGCTGCTGGCAATGCTAGATACAGTGCTAAGCAAATGTTACAGCAATGTTAAGGCTTTTTAGGATTATATTGTGGGCTTCCTAGATGTTATCTTTACCCAAGAAAAGTATAATAAAATTATGGTATGTTGGCAGCCATGTGGTATGCTGGCAACCACAACACTAGCGAGGGGTATTTTACTCTTGAGATGATCCTGAAACTGGGAAGGTGTAAAATCCACATGCTTTTCCTCCAGCTTCTAAGTGAGTGGTGGTGAAGTGTGTGGTACCTTCTGAAGGGTGTTAAGCAGTTCACAGATACTACAAAATGGACAAGAAAAGTCAAACATCAGGCTAAGAAAAAGATCTGAAGAATTTTGACTTTCTTGAATGCTTGTGACCGTCATTTTCCAGTGTTGGATGGTAATCTGCTGAGCCTATTAAATGGTGAAATTGTAATTCAGCAATGAAGAGAATGACCCTCACCTGTCTAATTTTTAGAGGGAAAAGAAGCTATGTGAAGACTATTTGCAGCAAGAGATACAGATGTAATTTGATCAGGCTGCGAAGTGAATTACAAAATATACACTTTTGTTGTTAGACTTCAGCAGCTGCATGTGAACTGGAATCAGTCTTTATTCAGATTACCTTCGCCTTCCAAATATTGCCTTCCATTGCAGACTTGAGATCGGGGAAGGAACACAATGATGTTAATGGAGAGAGGGATTGTTGGGTTTTTTTAATTCTTCTCCCCCCCCCCCCCCAATATCATCAATAAGATGTAAGAAGGCAGCTGGTTAGACTTCAGCAGCTGCATGTGAACTGGAATCAGTCTTTATTCAGATTACCTTCGCCTTCCAAATATTGCCTTCCATTGCAGACTTGAGATCGGGGAAGGAACACAATGATGTTAATGGAGAGAGGGATTGTTGGGTTTTTTTAATTCTTCTCCCCCCCCCCCCCCAATATCATCAATAAGATGTAAGAAGGCAGCTGGGGAGTGCCTCTAGGCCAAACTTAAGGGCTGTATCTTTTCCCAGACTGCTGATTCTAAGTAGCATCCTGGAGCTTGGTGCAGCCTCATTAGCCTTCTTGATTCTGATACTTGTTCTCCACAATTTCTTGGCCACAGATCGTGACTAATACCTCCCTGTCATTTACTACAGAACAGGCAAAGAGGCATGGTTCCCTTCTGTCTGGAAGATGTGAAGTGCATGTTTCTAAATGTGATTTCAGCTGTTTTGTAGAAGCTTACTGGCTTTCTTGTCCTCACTGCAGCATGGAAAATGGACATAGCAATTCTGATATTAACTCTGCTTTTGGTTTTAGACAATGTAGTTGAGAAGCTTAAGTTTCTTTTTGAGGTTCACTGATGATGTGTTGGAGCTGTACCTGAAGCCCACAATTGCTGTTGGTTTGTGAAGTTAAGAAAATGGTGATTGAGGCTATCTAGATCTTAGAGAGACACCAGGACTACAGGAAGAAGATGCTTCAGAAAGAACGGAATTCAACTTAAGCACGTTAGAAGGAAAGCTCGTGCTGGAGTACTGGAATGCTATAGGATGCCTCTTCTATTTGAGCTAATTTGAATCTCTTATTATATTCCTGAAAATCAAAGGCACTGTTGTCAAGCATTGTATTTCAGATGTAGCAGCAGCATCTGATGGAGAGGAGAAAGTTCTGAAGGAGATGGTTCTTCATTTGCTACTATTTGATTACAGCAACTGAAATTTAGCAATACTGGGGATGATAGAAATTAATAAAAATGATAGTTCATGTGTCACGTATGGTGATGTCTGAACTGACATATACTTACTGTTACCATTTGTTCTCTTTAGGCTGTCTGCGTTCATTCCATGTTGCACTTGTTGGAGTCATCCTCTGTTTTTTGTCTGTTTTGTGTTTTTTACTTCATGATCCTAAACTGAAATAATTGGTTTTGTGTATGGGTGATGTTCATATTTTTGTTTGAGTGTTAAACAAAGCTAGGCTTATTTTTGAAGATGACAGAATAATTCAAATGGAGTGTCAAGAAAAATAAACTGTGTACTCTTTCCATTTTATTTTAAATTGAGTTTGAAAAGGAATGGATGGCATCTTGACATTTGGCAGTTGACATGTTTTTATACAAAATGCTGGATTGACTTGTGTGTTGCTCATTTTCCCTAGGCGGATTTGAAAATTATATCTCACTAGACTGTCTTTGATAATGGTATCCATTTAAACAACCATGTCTGAGATTCGTTCCATGTTGATTGTTTTTGGGCTGCCAGTATTCAGGTCACTGTGTTGCCACTTAAGAACATAAATGTGTATCACTAACACAAGGTTTCTACTGTATGTGCAAATACTTTGTGTCCTGAGCCTTGTCAAGTCATACATTTTCAATTTCAAAACTCACATATTTAATATATGAATATCAGACTTTTTGGCAACAGGAGCAACATTTGTAGGTTTCTATAGCTAAAAACCAAAATAGATGTTCTCAACTCCAGACTGCGAGCTGAATTTGATTGACAACAGTAATTCCTTGAATTCAGTGTAACAATATTTTCTGAAAAAGGTACTAAGTCAAATTTATTAGCTTTTTTCTCAGCATTTCTGTATCTATATTTGTTTTGCCATAGATAAAGATACCTTCTGTGACCAAGTAAAGTGTTTCAATTTGAGTATTTTGGGGGACTTGATGAAGAAAGATGTTATAGGCAGTTAAGCATTTGTGGTGGCATCAACAACATCGATTGTTTAGTTTCTTTATAGCTGTTCCCCCCCCCGCTTT
>NW_008795128.1:6120206-6151187 GCF_000699145.1 Aptenodytes forsteri
GTTTCCCCCCCCCCCTAAAAAAAAAAAAAAAAAAGGTGTTTTATTACAAACTGCCAAGCCTGGGAAAAAAATAACCTACTGGGATCTGGATCATTTGATGAACTAGTCCCGAGAGTGCTGTCTGAATACAACTTTGTTTATATCATGATTTCCAAATGCGCACACACACTTCTTCAGAACTAAAATGTGGTTTGCTCTTGTCTCTTACTGCTGGTTGAAACTGAAGCATGTGTGGTATATGTTCTTGCACAAGAACAGGTTTCAGTAGAGAAGGGGATGTGTAAGTACCACTGGCAGGATTGATAATTTATGTAGTGATATGAAATGTCAAATAGCTGGGTTGGTTCAGGCAGTAACTCTAGCCTTCAAGGATGTAGCGGTGCTAGCTTCTTCAAAAAATGGACAAACAAAATCTTATTGTGAGTATTATTACAACACTGGCACTTTGGTTAATAAATTTCTGTGGAAACTTCAGTAGTAATCAAGAAAATTATGAAAAGTAATTCCATTTTTTTTTTCTTGATTTCACATTCTCTAAAATACTCTTTAGTTTATACCTGTTGCAAATCCAGTGTAAGTAACAGTTATAGTCGATAATGCTTTTTCAGGTCTCTTAAAATAGTGGGTGAATGCTAGAAAAGCCTGTATATAACTTACTGGTTTATTTTTTGGTAAATATCTTGACTTTCTTTTTCCTAACATCTTGCTGCATTGAGACATTTACTGATGCTTGCCTCTTGTAGTGGGACTGAAGTTGAATTCTGTGGACCCAACAATGAGCATTGACTTGAAATATTTGGGTGTGCAGCTTCCTCTTTCCTACTCAAATTACTCTTTGTGGAGCTATCCAGGAACCAATCCCAATTCTCCAGGTGGGTAGAATATGGATTTGCTGAAACTCAAGTATTACCTTTTTATTATCAATGATCAGAAGGAGGGAATGGCCATTTAGTTGAACTTGATATCTTAAAGAAATTAAAGCGGTATTAAAATGACAAAATGTGAGAACTTCCTTAAATCATTATGTGGTTACTGGCCAAGGAGTCCTGAGTAATTCTGGCCAGATTGTCTTTTAGCCTTCATTTTTGTGGTGGTTGTGATCAAGTAATAATATCTGTCTAGCTTATTTTATATGGGTATGTTTTGTCTATTGGAGCTGGATTTTCTAAATGTAAATATACACATTAACTGCTCTCAAATGACTCAGAGCCTAAGCAGTCTACATTTCTCTGATGTTGCTCACATGCAAAACAAAAAAAGCTGTCTTTCACAGAGCTGAGTGTCAGAACTTTCCAGAAGAAGAGCTTGAGGTGCCACTTGGGGGCTAACCTGTAACTTCATGATAATTATTTATTACAAAAGTGCTGACCAGTTGTGCTTTTTTTAAACTTATTTGGTATTCAAACAAGTGCATTTCTCATTATAATGTGACTAGGATTCTGATACTGTTGGTAGATACTGTTTTTAATAATAAACTGGTTGGACAAAGTATACGGGTGCTTATCTTTCTCCTACTTACCTCTTTCTCCTACTTTAATATTCTGATTACTGTGTCTTTCTTAATCTGCTGCTTTTGGGAGCTGGTAAAGAGGCACACATTGTATCTCAACTTTGTTTACACTGCAAAAGAGGCAGGTTCAATTCCGAAGACCTCAGTCAGCTCAGTGTCAATTGCAATTATTTCTAGCCTAGCAATATGTAAAAGAGCCATACGGATCCCTATTAGTATTTATAAATTCCAACTTAGCTCCCAGGGCTGATGGAAAACTTGACAGAGATGTTGCTGTTTGCCTTTTGTGATTATTCACTGTCTCTACCCCTAATTGATACTCAGCTGAATTTGACAGATGTTAAATGAAGATTCTACAGGTCTTTTATAAAAAAGTCATTGTCTCAGTTGGGGGGAGAGACTCAAATTACTTTCCTTGCTGAGAGAGGTTGTAGTATCAGCTCAAAACCTGCCTGTTCCATTTTGGTGTACTAACTTGCTGATTCGCCCGTTTTGAGTTTTGGAATCAACTGCTTGCACCATTGCTAAGGAGACTAAAACTTGAAAATACAGGAGAAGACATCTTTTGTATGGGATAGCAGATGCATGGCCATACAGCAGAACTTTACAGGAAGCTTGGCTTTGTTAAGTATTCTGTTAATTAAAAAAAAAAAAGTAAAAATCAAGTCTCTTTATTCAGCCTTTTGACTTACTACTGTTCATCTGTCCCTGCAAAGGAATAAGGAGAGTTTGCTAGGACATTGATACAATCAAGCTTGGTTCATAAACTGAGGCTAGCTTTCTTCTTTTCCAGATACCGGATTTCCTTTTGTTTCCAGGACAGGAAAGACAAATGATTTTACAAAAATCAAAGGCTGGCGAGGGAAGCTTCACGGTGCTTCTAGAAATGAAGGTAAAAAAGAAAAAGACATCAGTGTACATATTTCTAATACGTGGCTTTTTTCTTGACCTTCCATAGATCTTGCAATTTCATAATTGTGTGTATCTTAATGAGAGGTGGTTTGGTTTTTTTTTTTAATATTTAAATGGTCATAAATAAAGAATTTTTTGGTACTGCTTCCATGGTCAGAATGGAGGTTTACGAGGGAAGAGAGAAACTTACTCTGAGTAAGTTAAAAATATATGTATTCCATTTTACACAGAAGGCTTGAGTGAAGATCAAAGCTGTAATAGTTTTGGGATTTAGATTAAAGATTTATATTGTACCTTCTGCACTTCCATACAGTGTTGTGTTGGGGTATTCCAGATGTATTGTGGTGTACCAGGTAGGCTAGATGTTCAGGATGAACAAAGTAAGTTGCATAGAAGCACTGCCTGCTGAAGGCTTACTGGTTTTGTGAACGAATACACATGTGAAATCTCCACAAAAAGCTGGTTGTGTTTCAGAATGGATTATATTTGGTGTGCCTGTGTTGTACTCTTCTAAAAGAATTGTATATGTATTTTGAGAGGGGTATTTACCTCTTCTGTATTGTTTGATTATTATAAGATTTGTCAGTATGTTTTCCCAGGAGCTAGTTAAAGTGCTCTTTATTTTTAGGTGGCAGTTCAGAAGGTTCCTTGAAGAATCGCTCAGCGTTCTGTAGTGACAAGCTGGATGAATACCTGGAAAATGAAGGGAAGTTGATGGAAACGAGTATGGGATTCTCTTCTAGCACTCCCACTTCTCCTGTGGTGTATCAGCTTCCCACTAAAAGCACTAGCTATGTGCGAACACTCGACAGTGTTTTAAAGAAGCAGTCCACCATAATTCCATCAACATCTTACGCGTTTAAGCCTGTCCCTCTGTCATCTACCTCTAGGAAGACAAAGACTCAAAACAGACAGACATCTACAAACAGCAGAGTAAAATCATCTTACAAGCCTATACTGCCTTCACCTTTTTCTGCGAAGCAGAAACAGAACTCTTCAGCATCAGGGGAAAAGGCTGCTAAGTCTGTCTCAAATAGCAGTTTGACTAACCAAGCAGATAGTTTTGTGGTGCCAGCTCTGGATGAAAACATACTTCCAAAACAGATTAGTTTGCGCCAAGCACCACAACAGCAACAAGCAGCTCGTCCACCAGGTTTGTCTAAATCTCAAGTGAAGTTAATGGACTTGGAAGACTGTGCTCTCTGGGATGGCAAACCACGGACCTATATTACAGAAGAACGAGCAGACATCTCTCTGGCAACCCTGCTTACAGCTCAGGTAGATCTGTAATAGTTTCCTTCCTTTCTGTACTGTTGCTTTTCCAAATCTGTGCACTTAGTGATGTTGCATATAGATGCAGAAAATAAGACTGAAGCTGCTAAGGAGCACGACAACGCATGATGTTCCTTTGTGGTGTAGTCTTTGCAGTGAAAGTTGAGAAGTGCTGACTTAGCAGTATGTGAAAAAACTAATTGTGATAATAGCGTGTTGATACGAACCATTAATAATTTGAGTTATCTCAAATTTTCACCATTAAAAATTCTGGTTAATACAATTGCTATTCAGTGACTGCATTTCCTTACTATTTGTCACCTTTTTTTTTTTTTCAGTTGAACTAACTGCAAAAAAAGCCTGGTCATATAACTTCGTTGTCACATGATAACCTCTTTTCCTTTCTACTCATCCTACTTATTACCAAGGTGGTTTAGCTGTCTCAAATTGTCTCTCAGAAGACTTCAAATGCAAACTCTCCTCTGTTCTTTTTTTTTTTCCCCCAGTATAGATGACAAATTTTCCTATGTAAACCATGTAGTTGGAGGGGTTATTCTAAGTGAACTTTGAATAGCAATTTTGCATATGCTTGATTTAATCTTAGTAAAATTTCCGCGTACTAAAATTTGAAGTATATACTTCTTTAAAACTTTTTTTAGGCTTCTCTCAAAAACAAACCTATCCACAAAATAATAAGACGACGAGCACCTCCTTGCAATAATGATTTCTGTCGACTGGGTTGCATATGTGCCAGTCTAGCACTGGAGAAACGTCAGCCTACCCACTGCCGCAGGCCAGACTGTATGTTTGGTTGTACTTGCTTGAAGAGAAGAGTGTTGCTGGTGAAGGGAGGATCAAAACATAAGAAAATAATGAAAAAGGCTGTGCGTGGAAATCTTGTGTTCTATGGAACACAAGAAGAACAGCAAGAGGATGAAGATGTGGAAGAAGAGGGTGATGGGGAGGAAGATGAGCTGAAGCAGAAAGATAAGAAGAAGAGAAAAAGGGTGGAATACAGTGAGTATTGCTGGGCAAAAGTGATTACTTACAGCTTCACAGAAACTACCTATCTTGGTGGGCATTTTTGTTAGGACGTAGTAGTGATGCCACTTCTAAATGCAGAAATTGGGAGTGAATTCCAAGAGATGTCTGCAACATCTGCTTTCATATAGCTGACTAGCAGGAAATAACACCTTTTCTCTTTTTTTTTTTTTTTAAACTCTTACTTATCAGCATTTTGGGCACTACTTAGTTGTTTATTGTGATCAAATAGCTGGAGTTTCTTTTTGATAATTTAAAGTCTCTGCTCAACTCTCCAAATATCTTTAAAGACTAAAGATATAAGATAATTACTGCTATCACTGTTGGTAATCTTCACTGTCATAGTGCTGTTTTCTTTCCCTCTTATCAAGTGAGTATCTAGAGCTGTATTTTCAATTGCTGTACCTAGCTGCATAGTTCGTTGACTTCAGTGGAGATACAGTGATTTATGGTAGTTTCAGATCTGGCCTAAGGAATGCTCAGAAAACCAAATTGGTAGAAATTGACCATGAATTTACACTTTCAGTTTCTTGCTAGTAGTAGTACTTTTAGCAATAGCTAAAAGCGAACATAGTGTTATCTGGTGTTCCGCTGGAATAAATTAATCTTCCATAGAGGTGTGGTATAAAGTCTGTCTTTTTGGGGGGTGTTTTCTAATTTTTAAGTATACAGCATCAATGAAGATCGCTAATTCTTCAGTGTTTTTCTGTATCTGCTATCACAGTACAAGTGAGAAACAATGATTAATGTAGAATCCTTTTTATTTTCATTTCTTCTTTCTTGTGGACAAATCCCCAGTCACTTTTGGCTAGAATTTGAGACAAGAAAAACAACCGATAGTGTTTTCTGGTAGTATGAAGTAGTGATTGCTGCATGGCTAGACCTCAGGCTCAAACAAAAATTTCTTACTGCTGTGTTAGATGATGGTGTTTCATTAAGTTGTTTTTGTTTTTCCTCTTTTTTCAGCTATCTGTGACTCGGAGCCAGAACAGCCTATTAGGAATTGTCCATTGTGGGTGAAAGTAGAAGGTGAAATAGATCCAGAGCCAATTTACATCCCAACACCATCTGTTATTGAACCAGTTAAATCTGCGGTACTGCCCAACCCAGAAGTCTTGCTTTCTAGTAAGCATAGATCTTCCAGTGGAATGAAACCAGGCAGAGTGTATACTCCTAAACCCAATCCAGTGGTAAGAAAGGAAAAGAGATGCGTTTGTTTTCCTTTGTATTGAAAATTAAAACAAACACTGCCAAAAGCTTCTGTGCTAGGCCATTTTAGATGAAATTTGAGATGAAAGCCTAAGATTGACTGCCCGTACGTATGTTGATAAGCTAGGATGAATTGACTGTATATAAATCTTTAACTGTGTCCGTCTTCTGTTGAGAATTTACTGTAGCAATATGCAGATGGTGAAAGGTGATTATGATTCACTAATAGCCTCATTTAAAAAATGCAATAATATATGTTATTTCTGGCAAAATGATTGCTGGTTCTGCAATGTTTGTGTAAGTTATTCGCTGCATAATGTCGCTGCATAATGTCGCCTATCTAATTAATGAATTACTTGCAAAAAAAAAAATTGGGATACAGACACAGTGTTCAGTGTAGTTCTGGAGTCTTTTTTTGTTCTTATTTGAGGTTTCAGTGCCAGCATTGGAAGAATCTGCATTTGCCTCTCCCCTCACCTTAGTATCTAACAAAAGCAACAACAGCAATAGAGGAAGAACAGCAGTAGAGTTGAGTCTAGTTATGTCTGAAGAAAAAACATGCCAGAGTTGCTATTTAATGTATACCAGATAATGTTAAACAACGCATGACACGTAGGACTTGTTTCCCCACTTAGAAGAGTATCTGAACGGGTTTGGATTTTTGGGGGTGGTGTTGGTGTTCTGTTCCACACCACCCCCCATCCCGCCCTGAATATGTAATTTGGAAGCAAGATGTAGACTGGGCTATGTGATACTAAAAGGGCAGATTCAGCTTTAAATGCTAGACCTTTCTTTTGGCATTTACCATTGAAGCATTAATGTTGAAGTGTTGTTAGAAAGCAAAACTGTTTCATGAATCTAACGTGCATCTAGAATGTAGATGTTTTCTCCTCTCTCTCTTTTTTTTTTTTTTGGTAGATTCGAGAGGAGGACAAGGATCCTGTTTACTTGTACTTTGAAAGTATGATGACTTGTGCAAGGGTCCGAGCATATGAACGCAGGAGAGAGGAGAAAAAGCAACAAAAAGACAAAAGTGATTCACAGAGTTCTAGTACAAAGGTAAGAAGTCACACTGTAACTAGCATGTATCATAGAACAGGCAGAAATATTGAAAATGTTGAAGTAATTTTTTCCCCAGAAACTTCTACGCAACATAAGAGCTTGACTTATATTTGATGGTGACAGAGCTGTGGAGCCTGGAGCCTAAATCACCTAGCAGTGTTGCTAGACTTACCTTGTTACTATGATAGAAATTGTCTTGTCTGTGGAAATTCCTGGCTGCCAAGTGCATTATCATGTAAGGCTTAAATGTTCATTGTTAAAAGAGCTGTTCTAAGATGAAAGTTGTAACATTGTCAAAGTTAGCATATGTTTTATGATTTGGGGTGACAGTATGATGAACTAGTTTATTTTGTGATGTGATTTTTAGTGTGGAAGAGAGATACACAGGATGAATATCTTTCTTGCATTTCTTTCCTCCTGCAGGAGCATGAAACAGAGCTTCAGTCTCCTGAGAAAGCAACCTGTGAAATAGACAAAGACACTGATAAATCAGGAGGTAAGAGCTGAGTCTTGAGTATAATTCGACCTCTTGCTAGTTCCACATTTTTGTGGTGTGGCGCTTTTTTTTTTTTGGTGTGTGTGTTGGCTTTATTTTTTTAAAAAGTTGCAGCTATTGATGAAACAAAAGTCCATTTGCTGGGGGAGTTATTACTGTTGTCAATAAAAATCTTATGATGTGCTTACAGTTTCCTGTTTTCTTAAGCAGTTGTGTGTGTGTCACGTGGGAGATACAGCAGGCTAAATATCCAGTACTTGTTGTTGCTCTAAGGTTAAAATGACCAGTAGCTTGTTTAGCAATAAAAGATAATACTGCACAGCAGACTTGTCTTCAAGAGTGATAATTAGATACTTGGGAAGGAATGGACATCACTGTTTATGGTTTGTCTGGGTTTTTTTTTTCCCCTCTTTTTCCTTACTATTACTTTGTAGTTACTGAAGAATTAATAAATATCCAAGTGGTATTGTGAGAATGGGATCCTCGTGTTCTCCGCTTAGAACCGTATGGGACAAGGAAGCGCCTATACTTTATTTGGAGTTGTTTGATGTTGAATTCTTTTAGTTCAAGTTGAAAGGTTGAAGTTTTGCTACATTATATATACTGGGTTTGAGTTTCTAGTTCATGAAGAAGTAGGCTAGACATCTGTGTTCTCCTTCGGTCTGAAGTGGCCCAAATCGTGTTATGAACTTCAAAATGGAGACATATACTAGAGGCATTGTGTCATCCACTAATGAAATATAGCTGCCTTTTTGAGCTGAATTTTTTTTCACTGTTTAATGTATACAACAGCGCACTCTACATTTAAGGATGGGAATGGAAAAATAATACAACTAGTTGAAAATGCTGGTGAATTGGTAGGTGAAATTAAAATGGCCAGGACACAGGGCTCAACATCCTTACAGTTTTGCAAAAAGTGACGTTGGATCTCTAATGACAACAAAAGGTCATGCTTCTGTTATACACCTTCTGCAAAAGACAGTTCTGCTAGCGGCATGTTTGCCCCTCATGCCATTATAGGACATTGGTCCTTTTCTGACTCCAAGAGAAAAGTGCCATCTCTTGAATAACCAGTGATGCTTTCTACTGCATGTTGGTGTTGCTTGGAGATCTTTCATCCATATACTGAAACAACCCAGCTTTGTTTAGCTTGCGATGCAATGGGATACAACCTGAGATGGTATGGCTGCAGGGAATGAACTGTGAGAAATAGTTACATTAGTTTTGCAGTGAGTTTTTGCTTGCTTGTGAAGCTCTGCAAGGGGAAGTGATGCTTTGAACAGTTCTTTTACTTGTTGTTGCCCTGCAGCTGAGACAAGGGTGGAGGTGTGGGCAGAATAAAACTGTTTGAATATCCAGGTGATTAAAATGCCATAGTATTGCAGAAACCTATTTCAATTCTTTCTCAGAGAAAAGCTGGTGGTCTTCCCGTAGTGAGGGGGACTCTTCCTCCACCTCCTATGTTCATCACACCACTCCAGGTGGACCAACCAAACTTATCGAGATTATCTCTGACTGCAACTGGGAGGAAGATCACAATAAGATCTTGACCATCTTATCACAGCATATCAACAGTAACGTGCCACAGTGCCTCAAAGTGGGTAGCTTCATTATTGAATTGGCTTCGGAACACAAGGCCCAGGATGAGAACCACCCTCCTGTCTACTCCTCCAGAGTGAAAATTTCAGTGCCGTCCTACCAGGACAAGGACGAGAAGCCTGGGATACCTGTCTTGGAGACTCCTGATAGCGGGGTGCCGTCATGCAAAAACCCAGAGAATCTAAAGTTCTTGCGGGCAGACACATTGGACAAACTGCGGGAGAAGTTGCATGGGGGCAAAGGCTTGCCTTTTTATGCAGGGGTTTCTCCTGCAGGAAAGCTGGTCGTCTACAAACGCAAAGCTAATATGAGCCCCTCGGGCTTGATTCAGGTGGGTCCCTCTGCCTTTACTGTGGAGATTAGATTCAGTTTCATCCAGTATCCCAGAACTCCTTGAAGGGGAGAGAGAACACTCTTTAATTTGTCTACCTAGTCTTTTGCCTGTCCAGACAAGGATTCTTAGTATCTGGTGGCATTCCTGCCTCTCCATAAGCTTGTCCCTTTCAAGACTGACTCAATAACAGGAAATCTGATTGGAGGTCTGAAATCTGATGGTTTAGCTTGTCCTTTCAGCCATTTGGGTCTTGGTGGCCCAAGTACAGAATCTCAAGATCTTTCTGGTGCTTTGGAAAACTCCCTGCAGATGCATTTGACAGAAAATACTTCTAAAGGAATGGCTGTTAGAGGCCACAAAAATAATATTTTCTGAGGAAGTGTACACTGGGACAAAACTTTAAAATGAAACTGTAAACATTAAATTGCTTTTTGCTACAGCTTACTGTTAATCTTCACTAATAGCCTGTGTCCTCTTTGCAGAATATGTTGTTCATCAAGACACTTCATAATCCTAAGTTCAAAGTGAGTTCTTTCCCTGCAGATTCATGCTGCCAACTTGGTATTACGAATTGGTTGTAGGAACGGTAGGGCTAGGATGAAGATCTTTTTCAATGAAAGGTATTTGTTGTTATAGAAATGCCACTTTCTGAGAAGGCATATGAATTAGAAAATGAGAGTAAAATTTATTTTCATGACACTTTGCAGATACTGCACCCTCACAAAAAGAAGCTAGAGGAGAGAAAAAATGTAGGGGGAGATTTCATATTTTTAATAAAAGTTGATCAATAAAAAGAGTCAAGACCTTATTTAGTAGTGTGTTAAATGTATTTGGCTTTTAGAAGGTATTCTCAAACAACCTGAAAGTAAAATGCAACACTAGCAAAACTTCCCATTGACTGGTAGGCATAAAGCCTGACATTCAGAAAGATGTTCTGTTTATTGTCTCCCATGCAGTCAGTTACCACTACAACTCTGAATTTGAAGTTAGTCAACTCATCATACCTTAATTACAGTATCAAATGACAGTACGGATAAGAAAAAAGCTGATAAAGCTTTTACAAGCTCTTTAGAGTTTTGTCCCAATGTATATGACATAAGTATTCTTTCTTCTGTGATGCTAGGTGTGTGTTAGGTTTGAGAATTTTATCCAAAATTGTCCTTGAATTTGGGAACCCATTTTTATTCAGGACTGTAGCATAAGTAAGGAACAGGAAAAATAAGCGCTAGCTTCACTCTATCTAATTTCAGTGATTTCACATGCTTCTTTGGACTCTGTGGTTCTATGTGAGAGTCTGAGTAGCATCTAAAATCTGTGTTATAAAGATGTAACAGAGTTGTTTGAAGTTCTCCTGGGCAGTAAGGAAATTAGGAATTCCCATTCTGAATTGCAATGGTTTTTTGAAAAGGACACTTGGAAGTCCCATGGAATGAAACGCCTCTCCAGAGGTGGTGAATTAGCATTCTTTTCACAAAATTTCCCTTTTCCACTTTTTTCAGGTTAATGATAAAAGGTATCCTCAGGCCAAACTGCTTTTGGGACAGATGGGGGCATTACATCCCACCAATCGGCTAGCAGCTTATATCACAGGCAGGCTGCGACCCACAGTACTTGATATCTCAACCCTCAGTACTGTGATCTCCAAGGTAGCATCCAATGCTAAAGCAGCTGCTTCTGGGACACCATCAGTCCAGGTGCCCACAACATCAACTCCCAAAACTACATCTTCCACCAGCACTACTTCAACCCCCACTGTGACGACTCTGAAAACCCATGTCCCAGCACAGAGACAGATAGGTAGGTTGGAACTTATTACTGTGTCTTAAATTGCGTGAAGCTGAAGTAAAAAGTGAGTGTACAGCATTGCTGTTGATTTCTGTGCAACAGTGCATGCTGCCTTTGGCTGCATTGCCTACCTAAACTGCCTCTACAATAAATAACCTCTTTAAAGCAGAAAGTTTTATTTTGACTTCAGAATAAGATTACAGATGTTGACTACTAGTTATTTTATTAATGCTACTAGAGCATATTTTCAAGAGACAAGGAAGAGTGGATGGAGACACGCTGAATGTTAAGCTTGGATTTTTGTTTTGAGAGTTTCCTTACTATGATTTTTAATTGCTTTTCATCAAACATCGATTTAACTTAAAATGAGTAAAGGATCACTCTAATCTGTGGTTCTTCGCTGTTAGTTTTTCTGATGATGTTGCACTTATAATTGGAATTCTTGTGACCGCCAAAGATGCGTGAAGCAGCAGTGAAAGACAAGATGGTCCAAATCTGGATTAGCGAAACAACAGGTGTGCAGCCAATAACCACACCGGCCTGTAATCTCATTGGATTTCACAAGCTAAACAGGGTTGGACTTAGTCAGCGCTTTGGGGGGGAGGGAAGTATCGGAAGAAGCATGTGGTACTTGTGTCTGAGTTGGTACTGAAATGGTTACCCCAGCATGGCAAGAGAGGAAGCTGCCTTTAACTATTACATTTTGCATGAGTTTTAAAAAAAAAAAAAAAAAAAAAATTAAAATATCTGGTGTCCATCCACATATTCCCACATGTTAATTAAAGATCTGAAGAAGCTTTGCAAGAGGAAAGGATGTTACCTGTGTCCTGGCAAAACTTTAATTTCTGATTGATTGTTTTGTTTCTTTCTGCCTAAATTTTCATTGCCATGTAAATGGGTGTGTTGTTTTTCTTGTCCTGTAATAAAACTTCTTGTTTTGTGTGTTTATGCGATATTAAAGAGCTGGCTGCATTTCATTGATGGGTGAAGTGATTGTTGCATATATGATTTAAGTGTTCTGGCATATTCTGGGTTAAAAATGCTATATGCATAAATAACTACAATATTTAAGTTGGGCTTGCTCCATAATCTCAATGCTGTTGTACTCATCTGTAGGCATCTGGAGTGATGTAGATGTAGTATTCTGATACCCTGGAGAGCAAGGGATGGGGGAGACGATCTTTCCAATAGTGATTACTTCCCATTGGTTAAATTTGTCCCATCCAGTCCTCAGTTGCATGAATGTCACTGCAATGAGAAGGGGATATGGCAAACTCTTATCTCCCTCCTGCCCCCTTCCCCCATGGCTGTGTAAGATGTGGATACAGTAGAAGGGGGATGAAAACCAAGAAGCAGTGAAAAGAGGAAGATCACACAAGCTGTTACAGGAAGAATATGAGGTTTAGAAAATAGTTTGAGCCCATTATTTCACTTAGGTGTTTGTTTTCCTGTACTGTAATTAGAATTGTCTGTTCATAGTTTCACGATAAAGAACAATCCCTCAAGACCTGATTCTTTTGTGTGGCCAGGAAGAAATGGAACAAAAAGCTATAGAAGTGGAATAAAGCAGACATTTCTAATATGTAAGGCATGTTCAGGACTGCCATAAAGGTTTCAATTTAATTACAAGGTACAAAGAAAATGGAGGCTCATATTCATGCTGAAATTACAATTGTAGCACCTCATGAAAGACAAAGAGGAAATCTATTAAAATTTTGACCTGCAGGTTTTTATTTGCAGCTGCCCGACCCTCACCTGGTGGTGTGTTCACACAGTTTGTGATGAACAAAGCCGGAGCTCTACAGCAGAAGATTCCTGGAGCAAGCACACGCCAGCCTCTGTCAGGGCCACAGAAGTTCAGTATCAAGCCTACGCCAATAATGGTTGTCGCTCCTGTGGTTCCCTCAAGGCCATCTCCAGCTCAATGCACAGTCTCTCCTGCGGTCACTACAGCCACCACCACTTCTCCAGTTACTGTGGAAAGTACCAGTGTGGCAGCATCTACTGTGACCACTCCTAGCCAAACAATAGCTAATGAACCTGCCTGCTCTCCTCCTGCAATTACAGTCACAGCTGCTCCTGCAACACCTGGAATCAACACCTGTACTACTCCCTCATCCACCAGTCCTACTGCCACTGTGAACGTAACAAAAACAACAGGGATTGTTGCACCAGTAGCAACCACGTCGTTCCCTAAAACTGTAGTAACACCACCAACTGTTACTTGTCCTGTTGTCACAACATCCACTTCTACAGTTGTACTAACAACAACTGCAACAGCTACATCTGTGGTGACCACACCAACTTCCTCTGCTGGCTCTGTTCCGGTTATACTATCAGGAGTTAATTCAAGTCCTTCACTGAATCCAAAAAGAGGTAAGGCTTAGGTGCTTTGGGCTATTACTGCAAATGCTTCCATCTCTTTATTCTGCCTCCTTCATAGCTGGAATACAGTCTGCAACTGTAGAACCCAATTTAAATACAGATTCACTTGCCTCACTCTTCTTTCCAAAATAGGATAAGAAATGTAATCTCTTAAGTTGCTTGTTTTATTCCAGCCTGAGCCGGTAGAGGAGGAAAGAGATGTAGCTATCTGGTCATTGACTGCTATGAAATGAACTGGAAGTCTCACATAATTTCTTGGCCCATAGAAATGTATAGCACAATTATTGCTATGACTGCTAGAATTTCATGGTTGGCATAAAGTCCAAGAATTAGGTATGGAATTACTCTCTCATCGTTAACGTGGAAGTCTTCTGAGTCATGGTTGAGAAATGTCGATGGAACTGCATGAAAAAGACTGTTCTGGCCTGATTGGTTCTATGTGTGTTCTGTGAATAAAAAGAAAAAAATGCTTTCAAACAAATCTAAAGAGATCCAGTTGTTTCCAAAATATTTGTGCTTGTTTTCATTAAGAATAATGCCTGATTTGTAGGCTGTTCTCTTAAACTGATTCTTATGTAACTTCAAAAATGTTTCAGAAGATGCTACTCCACAAGCTGTAAGTAAGACTCCCCAGAAGATGTCTCCTGGAACAGAGAAACGCGTAGGACCTCGATTGTTGCTGATTCCAGTGCATCAGACGTCTCCTGCTTTGCGACCACTAAACAACACGCAGCTTGCTCAGAGGCAGAGGATGATCCTTCAGCCTCTCAGGAGCCCTGGTGGTGTGAACCTGTTCAGGCATCCTAATGGGCAGATAATTCAGCTTGTCCCTCTGCATCAGTTTCGAGCTGCAGGTGCTCAGCCCAGTGTGCAGCCAGTGATGTTCCGCAATCCAGGTACAAAGTCCAATGTTTCTTTCTTGACTGACCGTGTATTACCCAGAAATTAACAATGTAGTTTCCGTGATGCTCCTTTCCGCTGCTGGAAGTAATTGAACAGAGTCTAATTTGGTTCTGGGTGAGTAGTTGAAAAACATAGTGTAATTACTCACATGTAATGCAACTTAAGTACCATGTGTCTAAAATACAGACAGTGCAGTTAATAGCTAAGTCACCAAAATTTGGGAGTTCTGTGCAGCAAGTAAAAGGGCCTCTGTGTGTGTGTGTGGCAATGGAGCCACGTCCATTGTACTGTCAGAACTTAAAAGAAATTCTGTTGATCTGGCGATTCAGAAATAATTTTTGTTGGAGATTCTCTTAAAAAGAATGAGCTGTTACCTGTGTCTCATTGGATGTGCTGCTAAAATTTGGGTTCTGTGCAGCAAGTAAAAGGGCCTCTGTGTGTGTGTGTGGCAATGGAGCCACGTCCATTGTACTGTCAGAACTTAAAAGAAATTCTGTTGATCTGGCGATTCAGAAATAATTTTTGTTGGAGATTCTCTTAAAAAGAATGAGCTGTTACCTGTGTCTCATTGGATGTGCTGCTCTGTTTTTGTTTGATTTGCAGGTTTGTTAGTGCTTTTAGAGCAGATATTCAGATCAAATGTTACACTACAGTACAAAATGGCTGGGTTTTTTCCTCCTTAGAGTATGAGAAGAAAAATAAGTTTGATTTTCAGCTATTTCTCTAGTGCATAGTTGAAGACAGGGTTGGAAGAGTTAGAAATTGCAGATATCTGACAGAAAATGGGTAGGATGCTGGTTGAGCATACTGTTGTACATGTTTGTAAATAAAACATGTTTATAAACAAAATACACTTTAAATGCATGTTTACTTTCCAGTAGGATTTTTCTTCTGTTCTCCCTTTATAAAGAAGCATCTTGAGGAGAGGGAGGCAGAGTGGTGTTGAAAAGAGAGGCAAGAGATGATAAAACTGTGGGGAGGAGAGAAAATAGTCCTGTGCCTTAGCTGAGGTTTAAGTATGAGGTGTAGTAAAGAATCAGTCAAAAAGTTCATTGAATTCCTTTCTGGTTTGGGGCTTTTGCTGTATAAGAGAAACTAGTTGCCAGTGGTGGTATTTTTCCTCCTTGTTTTACGGAGTTCCAAAACACCGCAGAAGAGTTCAGTAAGGTGAAAAAGATTGTGGTATAATCATGTAATCCTGTCATAGTTCTCTGTGGAAGTCTTTTTCTGAGGGGAAAAAAAATGATTTTTAATTTTTTTTTTTTTTTGAGAAAACCTCCATTTTCCTGTTTTCCAATAAATGGGAAAGTAAAATGCAGAGGACTTTAAATGCAATGCCTTTTCTTGGTTAAAAAGCTTAATGCTAGAACTTGTCATTAAATCTGTTAGTTTTAGAGTAGCCGCTACCTCATGTATTTTATTGGGGTGTTCCATATAAAAATTCAACAGTTTATATGTCTTTATGCAGTACCAGCTCTTTCACTGAGAACTGGTGGTCAAATACCCGATTACACTGTGATCCTTGAGAATGCTGGCTACTTCTAGTACAGCATCAAATACTAAAACTAAAAGAAAAAAATTGCTTTGAGGAAGTATTAGTTGATGTTTTGTTTTCCTCACAGGATCTGTTGTAGGAATCCGGTTGCCTGCGCCTTCTAAGCCTCCTGACTCACCTGTGTCTCCCACTTCCTCTGTGTCTTCCACTTCTCCTGCCACAAATTCAGCTGTACAAACTTCAGTACCCAAGTTGTCCCCTACATCTAACCTAGCCACTCAAGCATCTTCTCTTCTTCCTTCTGTAACAAGTTTTGTGTCACAGGCAGGCACTCTGACTCTGAGGATCTCGCCTCCTGCTGCTAGCAACGTGACAAATCAAACAGCCTCCGAGTCTAAAATAACCTGCAGCTCAGGTGGTCTGCCAGCTACCACTGCTAATCTCATACCTTTACAATCCGGTAGTTTTGCTTTACTTCAGCTGCCAGGACAGAAAACTGTGCCAAACTCCATTCTTCACCATTTTGCATCTCTTCAGATGAAGAAGGATTACAGGAAAATATGCAAGAAAGAGGACTCTGGTGCTGCTCAGCAGAAGGAGAATGGGAAGGCTTCATGCTCAGATGACATTGAAGTGATAGAGTCTGAGGTCACAGTGTCAGACAGGAAACAAGAAGAAAATGAGCTGTCAGTTAACCAGTCAAATAATGTTGAAGAGTCAGCATCCGGCACAATCGCACCTGATGGAAATTCCATTACATTAGAGATGGTGGAGAAGGACTCAAAGGTGCTAGAGAGTTCTTGTGATGATAGCTGCTCTTCTCAGCATGATGTTTCCGCAGATGTCATATCATCTGACCATTCGTACATCAGTGAGAAGCCAAATGATGAGGAAGAAAAAGGGGCCTCTGAGGAGAAAGAGTTTTCTGTCGGTTCTGAAACTGTAGTGGAGGCTGTTTCAGCTAACTCCGAAGCTGTTTGTGGGTCATCAGATCAGTCTCTAGTTGCTCCTCTGGATAATCCACATCCACAGAGTCTCGAGAATCAGGAGACTGCACAGTTGAAGAACCATGGGAAGGAAAAAATACATGCTGAACAGGAAGAGAAACCAATAAAAGAGCAGGAAGGAGATGCACAGACACAGGTGGAGGAGGACAACAAGGCAAGTTCTGGGCAGTCACAGAGTGAACAAGAGCAAGATACACAGCTGGAGAACAAGAAGGAACAGAGAGGGACTGAACTGTCTCAGAACAAACAAGAATGCTGGGGTGATGCCGTGCAGCCAGATACGGAAAGGAAGGAGTACAAGGGCTCTACAGAAGCAGAAAGCGTAAGAGAGAAAAAAGGAAGTAAGTCTGAAATCAGTTCTGCAAAAGAGCAGGATAATGCTTCAGAAGAGCATACAGTCAATACCGAGGAAGGTAAAGCAAGCATAGCTAGGCAGGAAGGCAGTAACAACAAAGAACAAAATGCTTTTGAGTCACAGGAAGAAATGAAAACAGGTCATGATATTGTAACGCATGTCAACAGTTCTTGGAGCAAAATATCTAGCATTGTACCCGCTTTAGAAAATAAAAGCGAGGCGGATAACAAAGCTGATACACCTGAGAAAAGTGACTTCCTGACACCAGAACAGAGGGCACAGGAAGCCAGGCATCACAAAAAGGGTTACATGCCCACTATTGATGTAACTGCTGATGATATGGAAGACGAAGAAGAGGAAGATGATGATGAGGACGAAGAGGATGAAAAAACTGATGATTCTGCTGATGAGATGCTGGATGGTGCTTCTGACTTCCCAAGTGAAGAGGAAGTAGATGTTGAAAAAGTGGTAAGCATTTAACTATTTATAAAGGGATTTTTTTTTTTTTTTTTTTTTTTTTAGATTGACCACTAACATGTCACAACCCGTGGATTTGAAAGACACAGTATGATGTTCGTGTACTGGACTTCAGTTTCTTTAGAAAGTCTAGATCAGGGTTCCAAGTGGAAATGTCTTTAATTTCTTATTAGTTGCGTGCTTTTCATAGGTAGCACTGTAGTGGCCTTTTAGAAATTGTCTGTTCTTCAGATAATGGGAGTTATATTGAGCAAGCTGTAATAGAACCATTGCACGTTGTCTTCCTCCAGTATTTACTCAAGCAGCTTGGTTCCTTGTAATATGACTTCTGATCCTAAAATGTAGTAGCCAATCTAGTATTTCTGTTATTTTAAGCTGTTTCCTTCTACTTAATTTTTGTAGCCCTTAGTTAACATTTATTTCTGGAAGGAATGTTTGAATCTCTCCTTAAATTCCTCTTGAAATTTAGTAATACATTTAAGTAGTGTGTGAAAGCTGTCATTCCATACTCGATAGTAAGGAAATTGCTCCGGAAGTCATAGAATAAGGGTAAAACATTGTGGTTAGTATAGTTAAGATATGTTTAGATTTTAATGCTCATAGAATTTCCATCAAATGTCGCCCAAAAAATAAAAGAAGACAATCCCACGTCTAACTCCTTGATGTACTTTTTATATATCAGTATGTGACTTAAGAAACAGTGCATTGTTACTTAAAATTTATGTAGTTGTGGTTTTGTGAGTCACTCAAATGAACATAAGAAATAAGGTAGCCGTTTCTTGGGATAAGATAAAAGTGGAAAGAGAAAGGTTAAACTGGAGAAGAATTGAAGAACAAACAAATTAACAATAGGAGAGACTGTGAAAGTATATAGTTCTTCTAGCCCTTTTGTGTTAATGTAGTCCTCTCGCAGTTGAAAACCAAATTAGACTTCTTTTTCTTCTAATCATATCCAGAGTAACTCAATTAAGTCAGCAACTCTGGCTTTTAGAGAATCTATTTAACTTCCAGAAAAATTGACTAATCAGTTCATATTCCAGCTCGCTGTTCTCAGGCAAGATGATAGCATATCAGCTGCATGAAGGTGAGGAAACTGAAAGTAGATGAAATTTTTGGAAGTTCTTCCAAGCTGAAAACTGAGCTCTTGCTGTCTTGTCTTGAGTTGGACGGTGACAGTTTGATAACTCCTGCATCCTTCAACAATTTCAGCAGAGTTATCATCAAGTTTTGAGAACCGCGGTTAATTCGTGCCTGATGCCCGATAAACTTTCCAGACAAGGTAGTCTTAGGAATCTGTTGGTAAGCCAACAGGTAATACAATGTCTAGGTCAGAGTAGCCTGTTATCAGGGTTGATGTTTTAAAGATGTATTTTCTTTTGTCCTGCAAAAAGATGATGAAACGAAAAAATAATTATTGGAGATTATAAGAAATGTTTGTTTTGGAAGAAACTTACTATGCAGATTTTGACTAATATGGTTTGGTAAGCCATATAAGGATATGTCTTCACCGTAAGCTCACACAAACATGAGTAAGCTAGCTTTGGTTCTAGAGCAGTAAAGCTGAGGAATGAGACCTGAGAGGACTATAAAAACCTGTCTGGAATTTGGGTGAGTTCTTGGTTTGTTAGTCTGTGCTGCCTGCAAGTTAAGTTAGCGTTTCAATGCCTAATGGAGAATTCAGTTTTAAATCTAAATATGTAAGTCTGTTATTTTTCACTGGGATGTACTCTTTTATCAGCATAGTGCTTACTAGACAGGCTGCACTGATATTGTTTGTCAGACTGGATGAAGTCAGATCATATAAACAGACTATTAGAGGATGTTTTTATGTTTCATTAAGCTAGTGGAAACATAGAAGCAAAGTGTACGTGCATGTCCACTAATACTTTTGTTTAGTGGAAATACTAATGACAGCTCTGTCACTACTGGTTTGGAATATGGACTGGTTTTAGTTATTCAGGAAATAGCCATTAAAAACCCCAGAAAACTCCAGTGAGAGTCAGGATGATTACTACTTACCTGTAGTAGTTATTACTGTTTCTTTTTTAGTACATTTCCAGTACATACACTGGTTCTCATTGCAGTAATGACTTCATTGTTCTTAATTTTGCATACCAATGCTCTTCAGATGACCTTCTTACCTTGTGCTAACTTTGTGTACTTGACTTAGACTCTTGTAGACTCTTCCTCTACTCAACAAAAAGAGAGAAGCTTCCTGAGATGGTATCTTTGCCCTTTTGTGTTTCCTACCCTGAATTGCATCAAGGGAAGCTTAGGAGGGTTGATTGTCTTGGGTTTGGTGATAGGAATAAAACCTTCTGAGAATATAAGCAAATATAATATAATACAACCTTCTGAGAATACAAGCAAACTAATCAATATCAGGACCTGTTGCCTGAACAAATTCAAGTGTGATGGTCTGGGACATGATGTTAAACTCTCAATCTCCAAGGCATGATGATTGCACACAAAATTCCTGTTGAGAATGACTGCTTGGCCTGGGCCAAGTCACAGGCTGTGTCTGTGAATTGTTCACATGAGTGCTTGTTGGCTTAAGCCAAAACCATGCCAGGGGTTGTTCTAGTATTTTGATGCTACAGATAGAGTCCCATGGTCCCGTTTAACTTACTAGTCTAAACATAGCTTCTGTGTCTGGCAAGTTATTTTATTTCAAATGTTGTTAAAACATGTTTTTCAATTGTTCTTTTTCTGAGCTGAACATTAAAATGATAAGGAACTATTATGAATTATTATAACACTGTAAGTTTAATAAAAAGTGCAAGTGTGACATATTTTGTGGATGATTTAAGTTCTAACAATCTCTCGCATGTTCTGAGCTTTTGGTACAGACCATGTGTGAAATCTGCAGACGTTGTAGCATAGAAGGCAGATCCAGAAATGAGGCATTTGCTTGGGTAATGTCTAACGACATCCGTTGTCATCTACTCTCCTTCTTTCTCAGCACTGTCACTGAGGACCCTCTGTCATCAGCCAGTTTGCTCTTCAGGAACCAGCAATAGGGGCGTAGGCTGCCAGGAACAGGCAGATAAAAGCAAGAGGAGAGTGCTTAGAAACAGGTGTTGAAATGCAGAGAGGGAAAAGTCCTGATGTTTCTATAGCAGCTTTGGAACTTCTGTTGTAGTGCAGGATTGCTCCTCTTGTGTCTCCATTCCTTAAGGTATTTTACTCTTGCAAGCTCAAAGGCATTTAGAAGTTTTGTAACTACAGGACCTGTGGAAAGACTGATGTTAGAAAGGTAGGGCTTCTACAAGCATTTTAAAAGTTTTGCACCCCAGTAAGAAGTCATGCTAGGCTATGAATAGGGTTCAGCCTATGGCGGGTTGGCAGTACTTACATAGGAATAGCTGTTCTTATGGCAGAACTTCAGTGGACTTACTTCTGACAATCTTCATGATTGTGATATTTTTCCTGTTGTTAGGAAGTCAGAGGTAGAGAGGAAAGGTTTACCATCCTGAAGCATTTTTCCCTTTGTTGTTAGATGTAAGAATGAAAAAAGTAATGTTTTTTGTTTTACATATGTCCACATTCAGGATTTGTAAACTTAGATATGAAGTTCTTGGTGGGCAGTCGAGAGTTTTTACTTCTGTTTTTTTCTCTGTCTTTCATGAAAAAGATGCCATGTCTCAGGTTTTTTAATACCATTTTTCTAGTTTGATAGCATGTAGAAAGTTCCACCATGAGAACAGCTGTAGCTGGGTAATTACTATCAACCCTTTGGTTGGCCTAGTGTAACTTGGCAGCACTCAAGAGCTTTACCATGATAGTGTTTCTACAGTAAGCTAATTTCCTAGGTTTTTTCCCTTGACTCTCTGGATTGATCTTTTGAACTACCCTGCATGTCCCCCTTCCCTGCAGTGTAATGATGTCCAAGTGTAGTTTAGACAGGGTAGTCCTGCCCACTGAAGAAAAACAATATGCATCTCTTGCATGTAGAATCACAGCAATGATACTGTATAAAATGGAAAAGTTAGAGAAAATATCAGGAGGCTTCCGGCAACAAGGAGACTTTATGGATGACCCAGGAGAGCAGGCAAGAATGAGAAGTGCTCTGTGTGTAATGAAATACAACTATGTTGTCATAAAATGTGACCTGTTAAAATTACGTAACCCTGTACCTCTTGCACATGTAATATTTCCAACATAATGGCATGTATCTGTTCAGTAGTTCTGTAATTTAAATAGTATCTTTGTTTGAATAACTTTTGTTCAGCCAGGTTTTTTTTCCTCTGGCTTTATGATGCTTTTCCTTCTCTCGTCAGGCCCTGGGGAGGATTAAAAAAAGGCTGTGGAAGCAGCTATGCTACGTGTTTACATCACCTGTTGTAGTTCAACAGAAGGTCTGCGTCTGGGGAGATGGTGTAATTCTGATATTTTCCAACTTCTTTTCTTTTGCTTTCCCTTCCCTCCCCTCTTAGCAGTTAGTAGACTTTAATTTCAGATCCAAGCTTATGTTCTTCTCCTCAGCTGAGGAATTCTTGGAATTTCAGCACTCTGGGTCCTCTAGTACATCCTTTAGTTCACTCTATGAACCCTGGCATAGCAATTAAGGACTTCCAGAGAATTTGGAAGTCTTCAGTTGTGTTTTTGATTTTCCTGCCTTTCTGTGACCTTGTGCAAATGGGTCAGTCTCTGCTTTTCAATGGGGAAGCTACAGAATTGACTTAAAGGCAACTTGGATGCATCTGTTGTCTTAAGAACAAAATGACTTGATAAAAGCATCCAAAAAGTTGCTCCTGTTCATTAAAACTGGATCTTGACAAAGTCTGTAACAAGTAAAGCAAGTGTGAGGAGGAGTTGTTGAAAAATTGCTGGCTGTTTGCATAAGTGATATTCTTCAAGTGAGATTTTATATAGTAGAAGTTAGATTTCTTAAGTTTCTGTAAGCATACAGAGCCACTCAACAGACATGAAACAAAGCTGCGTACTGTTTACAGGCAGTGTTTGAAAGTTATTGAAATACCTGTGCTGAAATGCAATGTAGTCTTAACTCGGTCACAATTTCAGTAGCCCCTGCATATGTGTTCTGGATCTAGACTGCAAGCAGTATTTGGTTGGACCTCACTAAGATCCCAGGGATGTGGTGTCTCCTGACTTTCATTCTCCTGCTGTCTTGGGGAGCAGTGGTGACGTGTAGCTCTTGACCAGCCTGTCAAGTTCTAAGTGATGCACTGCTTCCTTGGTAAAGACAGTTCATTTTCTCTGTGCTCTACCTGGTCCCAATGCTAACGAGTCTTGCTTTGTGGGAGAATATTTACAAGATGGAACAGATAAGGATTTTATTGGCTTTCATGCACAAAGAGAAACAATACTTCCTTAAGTTCCTGCCAGTGCCAGTACCATACTTTCAAAGTCAGATGAGAATTTGTTCACCTCCATGCTGCTCTTTACACTCATAACAAGAACTGTCATGGCATAATACAGATTCATAGCTGCTCTAAAGGAAAGCTGCAAGAAACCCCAGAAGTTAGTAGTAGTAGTAGTAGTAGTAGTAGAATAACTTACGCCTTTCCAAATACAGAACTTGCCAGAGATCAGAGCTGCTTTCCTGGGCAGAGAAGAATGGTGTCTTTAAAGTCAGCGCGTGTTAAAAATATCTTTGAAAGAAAGCACGAGATTGTTTTCTAAGGCTAGTCATTTCTCATCTAAGGTCACTCGCCTTGCTCTTCTCTTTCTTTTTTCGAAAGACATGACTTTTTACAAGCATAGAGATAACAGGTAACATGGGAGTGTGCATAGTAGATAACATGGGAGTGTGCATAGCAACTTGTAGAAGTAAGGATGCTTTTCTGTTCAGATCTAGCAGCTATAGCTGATAACCTGAGCATCGCTTTTCTTTGTTTCAGCAGTAATATCTCGATACTTCATAGTACAGGAAGAGGTGTCAGCTTCTCTGCAAGTGAGTAGTTTAGAAGTTTATACCTCTTTCTACACAGAATCTATACTACCAACACTTTGTAGGACCCCTCATGACGTGAATGGAAGGTGATGGAAGACTTGGGAATATTTGAGAGTGGTTTTACTGGGGGGAGGATGCTGCATGGTTTCATTCTTCTTAAAAGACTTCTACAGGCAGTATTGCATACGTGTGTGTGTATGTATGTAGACACTAAAATAGATATACTATATACATACACACTCTTTAATATGTGTATGCCCTTTTTCATATATATATGCGCATACACTTACTATATACTTTACTAAAGGCTACATTGCTACAAAGTATACATTGCTATACTTTACAAAGCTTGTATCTCTAGTGTAGCCTTTAGTAAAGAAGGGCAAACTTAATTTTTCATACGGATTGTTTTCAGTTTTCTGTAGCCTTGATCACACAGCCATGGGAGATGGTGTATTACACAAGGTTTAAAAAATACTGCTAATTTTATGTGGCAGCATGATTCACAGTGGTGGTCACTCTGTGGTGTCAGTAACTAAGGTGGCAATTTTTATGTTGTACTTTGAATTTTAGATAGCCCTGCTGCAAGTTGTGGGTTTTGGGATTGTGTTTTTCTTCTTTTTTTGGTTTAGAAAAGGCTGTGTTTAGTCAGTATGAAGAAGCCAAATACTATATCAAACATTAGGTTATTACAGATCCTGCTTCTCTGTCAAAAAGGAAATTATCAGCTAAGATTTACTGTCTGGTTATAAATCGAGTCCCTTTAAACTAACATAGCTGCAAATTTCACAGGTATAAATTTCATGACTGATCATTGGAAATGTGTATCCTTAACCAGGTGTTAGTTATGCTTGTGTGGTAATTTAGGCTGCTCTTGTTTGTTTTCGTTCCAGTGCTGTATATAGCCTAATCTGTGGTCAGCTGAGTAAGCGCAACACTTTCTCCTCTCTAATCAGTTTCTTAAAACAGCAGTGTGAGTTGCAGATAACTTTAATCAGTACCATGAAAAGCATTTATTAGAGGCCACTTACTGATCCAGTATTGCACAATGCTTTCTTTTCCTGTTCTGTACTTAGTGGGTTTTGTGATTAACTGCATCAATTTCAGGTAAGTATTCAGTTCAGAGAAGGAGGAGATTGCAGCTCCTCAAAAAGAAAGAAAAGAAGGACAAAGGGAAGGAAGGAAGGAAAGACAGAAGAGAAGAATAGGAGGAGGACAAGGGTTAGTTCAGGGAACTGGGTGACATAGAGCACAGAATGGAAGTATAATTACGTTTTCTTACTTAAGGAGGAGAAAGAGTTCTGCATTCTGTAAGCAGACCAAAGATTATAATATAAAAAACTTCAATAAAAAGTGTAATACAAAAAAATTGCTTGAACAAGGCTTTTTTTGTTTGGCGGGGGAGGGGAATCACCTGGTACTACAAATGGCCACAAGATTGATATTTAACTCTTGTAGTTGCTACAGCACTGCAGTTGTTCTCTGTCTTCACAGATGGTAGCAAGTTTTCTTGGTCAGGCAAGCATGGAGGAAAAGTACTCTTCAGAATATCATAAATATTTAAAATAATTATTGGGCAGCGTTTTGGAAAGAGCCAAAAATCATACTCTTCACCATGTAAGCAGTTTACTGTATGACGCAAAGAAGCCTGGTTGTATGATGTTCTGACTGTTGCTATCTTAGGTATGAGAGACCATTACCAAGGTGATAACTATCTCAACTCGTGTCAAAAAAATGTTAGTTAGCAAGAGTCTACAGTAGTAGGTTGTAAAGGCAGTTTAATCTTATTTGAAAATGGAGGCAGGAAAGCTCTGCCCTGTGAAAGCTTTTTATCTCACCCATAGTAAAAGCATAAATGACAGAGATGGGTTTTGCCCTTACCAAAATTCATTTTGCAGAGTTGCTAGTGGGAGGAATTCCTCGAGGTGACAGTTAAAATAACCACCTGCTTAGCACTGTTTATTGGCCAGTGTAGCTGGAGATGTTGATTCTTTAATGGTTCTTAATGTTCTAATGTAATCTCTTTTGAGACTGAAGTGAAACTGTTTTGGCCTGAGCTCTATTGCTAAGTAGATACTCATTTTAAAAAACAAAACAAAAACTGTTCCAGGATGCGTGTGAATACAGTGAGGATGACGAGCAGGTGGACATTGAGACCGTGGAGGAGCTTTCAGAGAAGATTAACATTGCCCGTCTGAAGGCCACAGCTGCTAATATCCGACCTTCCAAACAGAAGTAAGCATCCTTGGAGAGCACTACAGTTTTGTATTTTATTGATGAGCTGGCGTTGAATGAACCCATTAAACAACAGGTTTAATATGATGGTAAGATAAAGCAAGGCTTGTGTCAGGCCTTCCTGAGCACTGGTGCTTCCCAGTGTCTGTCAGAACTAAGAGTAGATTTGAGGTGTCTTAGCCTTTTTTTTCCCCTCCCTTCTAATTAATTTGTTCATGGGGATGTGTATCTTGTAATGTAAAATTATTATGAGTGAATCGCCTCCCTTCCTGCAAACTGAATATGAGCAGGGTTATCTTGGTTTTAAATGTGATTTTACAAGCTTTGTTTATTCTTGCTGGTGGACTTGTTATTTTTAGGCAGGAGCAGTAATTGGTTTAATCCCTGATCCTGTAAATGAAAGCTTTGTCTTTGGGACCATTGCCCAAGTGAAGAAAGTATTTTCTTATTTACATATAGTCTGCCATGGTTGGATAGCTTGGCTTTTTTTCTGTTCTGTTTTTGTTTGTTTGTTTTTGTTATTGTTGCTGCCCTTGCATTTATAATGACAAAATGCAAAGTAAAAACACAGCTTACTTGAGGTATGTACAGATGGTCATGGCTATTTCCCAGTTGCACCAAACAAGAGAATGGGGAACGTTGCATTCTTAGTTCTTTTTGTTTGAAGAATTTTTTTGTAGAAACTTTGAAAAATCTGTTTGGTGATATTATATACCTCCCAGCTAGTTCCTATTTTTTTCCTTCAAAGATACAGCTCAACTTTTATCCTTAGATGGTGACTTTGCTATAAATTGTGAAGATCTTTCAGTGAGAGAGAAAAACAGATGTCATGTTTTGTAAAAAAATTCTTTCAAACGTGTATTGTTCTTTGTTTTCTTGAAGCTCCTGAGATATGAGGAAGCTGCTGTTATATATTAGGATAGTAATAAACGTGAGGATTTTGGTTGGTTGTTCTTGGTGGGGGAGGGATTGCTCTGCTATCCGTATTGAATCTGTGTTTTTTTAAAAAGAACCAAAACGTAATAAAAAAAATTACTTTCTGCAGCTAACAGTCAAGGGCTGAATTTATTCTCTTTGGAATATAGTGAAATAGTTTGTCTTTTGCACTATGGGATAATTTTACAGCTTTCAGAACAGCTGAATTTTTTAAAGGATGATGGCATTGGAGATAAGAGTTCACTTTCTTGAGAAAGCTCAACAGTATCCTGCTTTCATGTAGTTAAACAAGGAAGAGTTAATTTCAGGGATAAAAATGAGCAATTCTAGGCTGTTGGAATGTAGTTAATGAGGATAGAGTGCATGAGATGAGTAGTGTTGGGAAAAACTTTTTACCTTTCTTCCAGATACCATGCTCGTAATTCTTCGGATGAAAAATTATCAGAAAAACCTACGAAGGTATATGTTTGCTCTCCTCTTTCCTTTTGGTATCACACCTCCATTTTAAAGATGAACTTTCATCTCAAGTGCAACTCTTAACGCGATTTATCTACCTTCCATATATTTATAATTAAATACAAGAAACCAAATGTGTATATGGGGGGAAGGGGCTCAGTCCAAATCTCATTAAAGAAAAAGGACTGCTACTGGCATCACTGGGTTTCAGATTCAGCTTTATGTACGGGAGGAATATCTGCCTTTTATTTATTAGTACATTTGCTTAGGTTTTGTGTTCTTGGCATAAATAACTTTTACAGCACACATAAAATAATGAACAACTGAGAAATGTTTTCATGTATCGAAGAAGACAGTAGGTAGGATTATATAGGCACAGCACCGGGTGAAGGATTTCTGAAAACAATAGTTTAAATAATATGTATTTATGCAACTTAAAGATAACGCAGAATCCTTTCAAACCAAAACTCACTGCAGTCCTTCTGCAGCTTACGCTGTATTTTAGGGTGGCTTTTAAGCCAGTTTCACTAACTGTCCATGATAAGTATCTGTGGTGTACAGGTGATGTCAGGTCTAGAGCTACCTGCTGGGGTGGGGTGGGGCTTTGAGGTGGGGCGTGAGCCTGGTGTATGTCTTACACGTTAGTGCAGACTGGTATGTATGCTTTTGCCTGAGATGGAGATGGGTTCCAGGATGCTCTGCCTGCCTTGCCTTCTCCACGTATTCTTCTCTCTGCCCTTGAAGTTGCGGCATGAGGCCCTTCCTTGAAAGGAACCTAATGCCCAACACGAGAGCAGATGCAGTTGCAGCCTTACTGTGCTCAGTCTGCCTGTGAGGGCAAAATGGATGTCAAGAGTCAGGTTTCAGGAGACAGTCTTCAGGTTCCTCCTAAGGCCAGCAGGCTCAGAAATAGTATCACTGGACCTGAGGAGTCTTTCCATGATTCACTGGGGTTTGGAGCAGACCTAAAATGATGTAAAATATGTGTTAATACTACTTTTTAAGTATTACTTCATCATGAAATAAATAGCATAATTGTACAAAACCTGTAAGAGTAACGATGAGATAACAAACCTTCAAATCTGTAGAGATTAGTAGTTATGCTTATTGCCTGTCAACCTCTTTGGAACCTTAAGCAAATTCAAAATCAGAGCCTGTCTTTGACGCTTTCTGTTTCTTGGTAGATGTCTGGGGTGATAAGTTTCGATGCCGTCTTTTACGTTCTTACCTACAATGTCTCTTGGCCCCAACCCATATATACCCATGAAACAAAATAGAAATCAAACTAGTTTAACTCCAGGGAAAAATTTCAAGCGTCCTATATTTGATGCGATTGTTTCATTCATTAGTAGACATTTTTGACAACCAAACTACAAAAAAAATTGGCTCAAACATGCGTGATTTTGCTGTAATCCTGTGGCTTACCTAAGTAGCCTTGTGTTGCAAAAAATGAAAGCTTATGAATAGAAGGGACTGCTCATGATCTTTTCCTTTAGGGTTGATGTGATGATGTTAGTAATTTCTTGTTGGTCAGCATTTCATGCTTATTGCGTGTGCTTCTGACGCTGAACTTTCATGAAAACATAATAGCAGAACAGCATGACATGAAATCTTCAGGTGTCTGTAGAAACCTTGTAAATCAGGCATGCCTTTGAACATGGTTTGCCATTACATTACCTTTTTTATTTAAGCTGGTCAATGTGGTTACTTCTCCAGCAGAAACCTCAATTCTGGAACAGAAAGCTGAAGACTGAGGCAGAAGCCTTTGCTCATTACCGCCAGACACACACAGCAAATGAACGCCGGCGACGTAATGAAATGAGAGATCTCTTTGAAAAGTTGAAGAGAACTCTGGGGTTACACAACCTTCCCAAGGTCTCCAAATGCTACATTCTCAAGCAAGTAAGTATTTTGAAGCTTAAGTGAGGAGGAGAATCATTTCATCTGGACAGAGTAATTAAGCTAGTATGAACCCTTTGAGTGAGTCCCAGTGATACTATGAATAGAGAAGTTCTGTCATCTTTACAGGACTCTCTGGAATAAAACAGTATCTGAAAGAATCTGTAGTCCTAAAAGCTTAATCTTGATGACACAGATGCCTGTTTTCAGATTAGCCTTCTCCTTGTTATATTCTTTGTGAATTTAACCATGGAAGGTTATGTCTTAATTCCTTAGTGGTTTACTGTGTACATCAGGCAATGTTAAAATACATTGGACTTACTTTTTAGTGCAGGAGAAGATAGCATTTCATTAAGTATTATAGTGACATTAAAAACTTAATTGTAAAGATGTAAATGACAGGAAACAAAACGTAAGTTGTAGATAACTAATTATGCTTCTCAGCTGTACCTTGAAATTGTAGGATAAAAGTTGTGTTTTTTCTTTAAAATCGCTGAACTTTGGAGGAAGGACGAACAAGATGTTTATCACTTTCCAGCTTGCATTTAGGGAAAGCTGGCATTATGTGGTACTTCACATGCTTTCTCTGAGTCCTAGTTTCTCAAGATGATGAAAACGTCTAAATATATTTTGTAAAGGTTTCTGGGAAGGAAAATTATTTTATTATTTTGTGTATTGTTGGTTTATAAATCAGTTCCCTGACACTTTTCTAGGCTTATGAAGAAATCCAAGGATTGACTGATCAGGCAGATAAACTTATTGGGCAGAAGAACTTACTGACGCGCAAACAGGATGTTTTGATTCGAAAAGTATCCACGCTTTCAGGTGAGACTGTTTTTGGATACAGACTAGCTGGAATAATGAAACAAAAGGCTTTTAAGAATGGGAGTGAGTGGAGAAATCCTCTGTGGATCCGGGTGAGTCATTAGTTCACATAAAATTTAGACTCTTGACGCCAAACAAAGACCTGCTAAGCTCTGACTCAGCAATACACTCATCATGCTGATAAGAACTGCTTTTATTTTCCTTCATGCCTAAAGGAAGTGTAAATGATCTCTGTGCAAGCCACAGGCTTGGGTTCCTGTGCATTGGGTATGCTTTAGGGGGCGGAGGGGAGCAAGTCACTTCATTCTGTCATGGGTCACATCCTGAAATGGCTTTTCTGCTCAGTGCTTCACAAGTATGCACAGCTGTCTTTGATCGGTACCAAAACCTCTGACTCCTGTGGTCAACTTCGCAAATAACTATCCTTGTACTGCTTCTCTGAGAACTAGTGCTAGTAGTGTCTAGAAGAAGGCAGCTCTGTCCATAGAACAAAATTGCAGTATATTCTGAGCTGCTACTCATCTAGGCATTTCAAGACAAAACCATGTTGTATTTATTGTGCCTTTCTGTCTCATTTAGAGGTGTAGGAAAGCTGTGACACATGTTCAGCCAGTGTCAAAACGCGTGTGAACAAACAAAACATTGAATTATTCTTGTAATCTTCTTACTGTCTGGGAATAAAAACAGGAGACGACCTGTAAAGTAGAAATGAAAGATACTTAAATCTTGTGTATTTATGTGAATCAGTTCGTGTATATTTGAGGTACTTGGTAAAAAAAACCCAAACATATATATATATATATATATATATATTTTAAAAGTGTTTTAGTGAACCCTCATCTTAATCTAGAAATGTACGATAGGCCTTTTG
>NW_008795128.1:6151223-6176658 GCF_000699145.1 Aptenodytes forsteri
ATGTAGTTTTCTGATCTTTTGCATTCCTAGTGAAGTACCTCAAAACTGATGAGGAAAAAATCCTCTCTCAGGAGAGTTAGTTAATTATATACTTAATTAAAGATAGACCATGATGTTAGAACATAAATACTGAGTAGGAAACAAGCCAGTATACTTATTTCAACTTTGATCATATTAAATTGTGTGCATCTGCAGAAAACAAATTATTTATAAAATCTTTGTGTTTGTTCAGGGCTACAATTTTCATGTCAATGGTAAACTGTATGTGAGTTTACCTCTAAATGTCGTTTGAGTAACAGAGTCCATTAGTCCAAGAAATTTCGTACCAGGTAAAAGTAACATTTTGTCTGGTAGTCATACATTTATCATTAGGAGAGATGTGAGGTTCTTTTTCACAGCTGTGGATATTTTCAAATGGTACTTGTTCAGCAAGAGCTAGTGCTTGTCCAAGCTGATTTCTGCTCATCAAAGTGGCAGATAAATTCTAAAATGTATGGATGTTTCTGAAGGAAAAAAAATCTTGGAATAAATAGATAGTTCCTTCCCTCTGTTATTAAGTATGCTATTTACTTGGTGGGGGTTATCTATTGTATAGTAGTTGAATGGTGTCAACTTAATAGATTTTCATTTCTGTCTTCAGCTCTTTACTTTTGGAAAGAGAGTTTGAAGATAGGTTGACTCTTTGATAATTTTTCTGTAGGGAAGACAGAAGAGGTTGTCCTGAAGAAGCTAGAATACATTTATGCCAAACAAAAAGCAGTAGAAGCACAAAAAAAGAAGAAACAAGCGGAGCCAGAGGAAACTGTTGTAACCTCAACTGCTAGCACACAGCAAGAAGGATCTTCTGCTCCCTCCAGAGAGCTGGCCCAAATGGCTATGACAAATAGAAGAGGCAAACCATTGATACTCGCCAGAAAAGGAGGCCGTGCCACAGGTGGGCTAAAAGCAATGCACGTTTTGCATAAAGGGGAGACAGGCATTGAAGTAGCACCCCATGGGAGGGCAAAATGCTAGCCTGCTTGTGCAGGCAACTTCTTTCTTGAAGCAGAATTGAGTATAGGACCAGGAAGCGTCCATCCACTAGGTGTGGAAACCATTTGTTTTCAGTAAGTATGAGACCAGCAGTACTGAGGTCTTCAGATGAACGTGACTTTTCAGTTTCAGAATGATGGGAAGTAAATTCCTACTAAGTTGCCCTTCGGTCTCATGGACTTTCACTGCAATCCTGCAGTGATTTCTGAGAGGCAAAGGTGGTTCTTTTTCTACTGACTCAAAACCTGAAGCTCAACTCCCAGAATACTGGAGTTGCTAGAATAGATTCAGTTTTTAAAACACCCCTCCCCAAACAAGCTAGCTCTCAAGGTGGTGGAAGACTTGCTCTTAAATTAAATGACAGAATTGTCAGACACTTGAGAATTTTTTTGGAGCTGAGAACTTGTGGAGAAGTATTCAGCGTTTATGGAGACTTTCCCACCATAAACGTAAGAAGGAACAAAAGAATGGCAGAAGTCCAAACTTTCATGGTAGTACCACTATAATGCTTGGTAAGGATCTGGTCATGTTTCTTATTTTCGTAATAATAAATAGACCTTACTTGAAGTGGTCTTGGGCTTTTATAAACAACCGATCATTCTGGTTTCCCAAGCCTCATTTTTGTCCAGTCCTGGGGAAGTTTGGCATCAGAATTTGGATGTGGTGAGAGAACTTCCTTTCTTTCTTTGGACTGAACAAGTCCCCTTTGTAATTTCAGCAAGACTGCTCTGATATTTGATCAGGATGCCACTCTGGAGAGTTAGGATTATGTTACACTGCACAAAGAGATAGTACAGACTGGCTCTAGCTGTGTAGGTGAGGTTCCTGGAGCCTGCGTAGCTTCTGTAGCAGCTTTCTAATCTAGGGCTTGTAAACCTTCTAGCTGGAGTTCCTTCCACAACTGTACTTAACACTGGATCGCAGGATATCGTTTGCCATCAAGGGTGCTATGCCAGAATAAATTACTGATTTATATATTTCTTTTTTACAGAGGACACCTCATCTTCTCTTACACTAACTGCTGCAAGCCTAGTGATGACTCCACAGGGGCAGGTGCTTACACTGAAGAGCCCACTGGTACCAGGGCAGGTAGCAGCTGTTCCTTCCACACTATTGCAAGCTGAATTAAAGCCTCGAGCCGTCAGTACTACCATGACAGCACAGCCAGGTATGATCATGTGAGAACATTTTAATGAAAACCAGTATCATGCTGTTCATAGATGTGCATAGCAGTTTACAAAGTAAAATGTTGTTTAATTTTTGCTTTAATTTTTCTTTTTTAACAACTTAACCGAGTGAGGTAGGACCTAACTCTAAGAGAGATTTGATATAATTAACTCAAACTGTCAGTTTATCAGCAGGTCAGTAAAATCTGTTAAATTTTCACTATTCCCAAATTAAGGAAACATAGGGAAGATTTCTTAATCACCTAACCAATCTGTACTTCTATTTTTTACCACTTTCAGTGGTATTACAGTGTAAAGTCTTGCCTAGAAGTGCAAGGCTCTTATTTTCCAGGCTTGACTGAGTATCTGTAAGGCTCTTGTTTCCACCTCACCCTCCCTTCCCCTTTTCTTGGATAAGGTATCGCTTCTGTGATGATTCAGCTGCCAGGATCAACAGTTCCTGTCCAAGTAAAAGGAATCCTTACTAACTCTACCATTCCCATTACACTGTCAACTGTTGCTGGAAACCCAGTGCCCTCAACAGTAGTATCAGCTACAGAGCCCCATTCAGGTAGGCTCTTTGTTTCTCATGGATCTTTTTGCTTGCACGCAGGGACAAAAATGAAGGTAAATTGTTTTCTCACTAAGAAGTAATGATAGGTATTATTGTCTGGGTATTCAAAGAAAATCACTGTTAAATGTTTTGAACGGTTTAGATGGGCCTCTAGGGGATTATAGATGAGAGCTTTTTAACTTTCCTTCACCTCACTGATCCTCCTTGCCCTCAGCAAAATTGGAATAAGTGGGGACTGGAATGTGTCTGTGGTGTAATGCATCCTGCTGGGGAAGCTGCAGTGCAAAGTAGCGGTGGGGCTGTTGAAAATCTTTGCCTGTTACATCTGGGCTCTTACTCGGGCACAACCCCTTCCCATACCCTGCCAGCTCTGCTGCCCGTTGGAGAGATGTTTCAAGGCCGAGTACTGTACGTTGGGTCTAGGTGTGGGGTGGTTCCTGCCAATAGCGTGCTGCTTGCCGTCTGTTGTGTTAAAAGCAAGCCACTCACTTCCTGCTTCATTGTAGTCGTTTGGTCATAATGAAAAAGGAAAGTTCACTTCAGATTTGGGGCTGGGAAAAAATCAGAGTGCTATAAATAGGAAACTGCTTGGAGGCAAAAAGTAAGTAACGCGTAGTCCCTGAAATGCCTCTGTAGTATTGTGCACAAAACCAGTATTGCAAAATATGAGCATAGAAGTAAAGCGTGAAAAAACAGTAAGGGAGAAAATTGTCATTCTGCTTTCCTTGTGCATCACCATCAGAATTGTAAGCATTACAGTTACTTGCATTTGTGCCAGCCTGCTGAAGGAGGGGACCGGGCAAGTGGTTCCAGGATACTAGATGTGGAGCTTGCTCTTTTTCTACAAGTTGAAAGTTAAGCTATTGATGTTTTAAGCTTCATTTGACCAAAACTGTGTAAGCGGTTTAAATGTGAATAGCGGCTTACTTGAGGAAGACCTGAAAGTGAGCAAATTATATTTAATTAGGAATTGTCTTGCAGTTAGCATGGATCCTGATGGATGCTGCTTTTGTTTGGTTTTGCAGAAAGCGAAGATTCATTCATGATGCCAAAGATTGTTAATGTAACATCACTGGCTGCTGAGGGAAGCATGAGTCTAAACCTGAACAGAAACAAAAATTCTAATATAGCAACAGCTGCAGGTGCTCAGGCTCCTGAGAAATCCTTGGTTGTAGCGCCACTTGAAAGTAGGAAGAGTGATAGCATCCTTTCAGAAGAAAAACCCAAACCATGTCCTGGAGACAGTGGCGGAGATGGAAGAAATACCACAGGTCCCACAAAAGTTTTCTTTGAAAACAAAGATGGCTTTCCACAGCTCCGGAACGTATCGTGTACAAAGGAACCTCCAGAGTCCTTTAGCAAAAAGCTCTGCATTGGTGAGTTTGTGGGAAGCCAAGCCAGGAGGAAAGACGGTGATCCTGGAGGGGAAAGGTTAAAATCTAAAGAATTGCCATTCCGCAAGCTGCAGATCAAAGATTCCAGGATAGAAATGGAATTGAGGAAAGTAGCGTCTGCAATGGAGGAAGCAGAACTGGATGCAAGTGAGTTACTGAGCAGCATTGAGGAGAGTGATGACACTGATGAAACCCTCACTTCGCTGCTCAATGAGATTGCCTTCCTCAATCAGCAACTGAACGATGATGCTTCAGCTATGTCAGAACTGCCCAGCACTCTCAACTCAGATTTCTCTCATGAAGATGCAGAAGCTCGTCGGGGAACAGCCAGTGATCTCGCTGCTGCAGATGGGTCTTCCTTCCAGTTTGGCCATTTGGGAGGCAGTTTTAAGGACCTTTCTGAAGTTCCAGAGGGTGGTGGCTCTATAAGCCCTCTCCTGCTGCACCTGGAAGATGATGACCTCACTGATGGGGACAAGAACTCTGGGGAGCCTTCATCTGAAGCAGATGTTTTAAAGATAGTAATAGGTGCCGAAATGAAGGATCCACTTCCCAATCTGTCCGTAACCAGTGGTGGGAATGGCAAAACCGTAACAACCTTGGCAGAGACCACTAATGTGACTCCACCAGTTTTGCAGATGAAAACTAATCCAGAAGCTAGTAATGCTGACACTTTGTGGAGGCCCATGCCCAAGCTGGCACCACTTGGCTTAAAAGCGGCAAGTCTGCCAGTGGACTCAGAAGGGCAGAGTAATAAAGTGATGCCCTTATTGGCACCTGTAGTTGCAAAACTGACACCCAGTGGGGTAAAAACTTCATTACCTGCAACTGTTCAGGAAGGACAGGATAACAAAGTGATGCCCACGTTAGCACCTGTGGTTACGAAATTGAATACTACTGGGACCTTGCCTTCAAATTCAGCAGGCAAATGAATGCATATATTTTTTATCAGAGTCTGGAATGGAGATCTGGAGCAGTGAGTTCGGCAACCTCCCTTGTCTGCAACGCTCGTTTTCTGTGTGGCATCAGCACTCTCTTCATCTGAGGGCAGGCCCCAAATTGAGAAACAAGTGCTATGAAACTTTAAGCATGTTGACGTATTTTTACCTCACTGTTGTATTCTGGGTGTTCTCCTTCCCCTTCACAAAACAAGGAAGATGATCTATAACCATTGCTGGGCACATGGTATCCTTCTAAAATTGGGTCCTTCACAGAAATGGTTTGTCAAAGGACTGAGAAACCTAGGCTATTGGAAGAAATTTTTTTTTTTTTTTTTTTTTTTTTTCCCTCCCCCCTGGTAGGGAGGACCCCCCTGGTAGGGAGGAAGCTGTCTTGTTGGGGAGAAAAATCTGGATTACTTGTTTTTGTACCAGGCAAATTATCTATGCAGAAATGGGATTGTTCACATTTGCTGTTTTTAATGTTTGCAGAATATGATGAATGTGCAGAAATGAGATTGCAGTTACTCTCAAACTTGTTACCTAGAGCAGCAGAAGGGAAATCTGAGACTGTGCAGAGGGCTGAAGTGAAAAGTTTTTGTTCTTTGGTGCTAGATAGTTCTCTGGCAGAGACTCTTTTTAGGAGCTTATGCACAGAAGATTTTAATAAACATCTATAACTCTCACTACATGGGGAAGAAAATGATATTTCCCAGTGTAATTAGAAGTAGGACAGTATGTTATAGAACTACTAAAAAAACCCTCACTTTCGCCTCCTGCCCCTATACAAATACTCCCTCCTTTGACGCGTAGGGCATCTGGAAGGAAAAATTACAGAGAGTAGAAAGAAATTTGGGCACCCTATTGCTATGTCTTTAAATACATTGCTGAAGTAGCTTGAGTGTTTTCCCAGTTCTTGTTTTCTTTCCTTCTGTCATTCTTCAAGATGTATTTGGTGGCTAGGAATGTTAATAGGAAGTGTTGCTTCATAAAGACACAGAATGCTTTCAGGACTGTTGTAGCCTAGCATAAATGAGCGAGGTGTATATGTGAATGTATATATGAAAATATGTGTATATCTTTCCAAACCTTCCATTTCCTTATAAATTCAGGAAAGGTACTCAGAGGTTTCTCACTGCATTTGCACAAGCTGTGTATAGCAAAAAAAGTCAACAAAAATGCTCATTACCAGGGAAATAGGGCAGTATTGAATCACAAGATGTATTTTTTATTCTTCTCTGCCACTGCTTACTCAATAACCTGTAGACACTCTTCACTGTTCAGCTGTTGGGTGTGAAGGGCCTACAGACTGTAAAGATATTTATATTTTTGTACACAGTTTTTGTTTTCATAGTTTTCTTGACAAATGAACTTTTCAGCCTAGGAGAGATGATTTGTTAATGAGTGTATACACAATCTTTTCCTATCAAGTTTGTAAATATGAGTTACGGTGCGCTTGAGGGGCTTCTTAACTGCTCCGAAAAGGTAAAAAACATTGCCATGAAAATGATACAGAATTTGGTGGTGCATTTTGCTTTATGTTTAGAAATGTAATCCCCTGTCTTACTGTTCCAGCAACAGCAGCTGGGATTACACCCCCCCCACCCCCCCCTGAAATTCCCCCTGTTTTGGTGATGCAGGAATTCCATCTTGCCAGCGCTGAGGTTGTGCAGGTGTTGAGAGTGATGTTCTTCCACAATTAGGGAGCAGTGTTTGTACGCAGTGCAACCATACGCCCTGTTCAGTAAGCTGCATCTTCTGGATCTGTCTCTAGGTTAGATCCACCAGGGGATACACGTACCTTGGGTGTGTCCTCGTCTTTTTTATGATTTTATATTATGCTGCAGAGGAGAGAAGCCCTTCAAGCTCGGTATGCGTAAAGTTACTCCAGAGCCTACAGAAAAAGGGTTCTTCACCTGACCATTCTAAATGGTGTGTTTTAAAGCAGTTGCATATAACTCTTTATTGCCTTTTGCATATTTGCTATTTTAATAGTTGATACAAGTCCTGTATTAGCGATTTGGAAAAGAGAGTATAGGTCAGCATGAGAGTCATGCAGGGTCTTACAGTTGTCACTGAATGCCTTAGAAAAGGGAATTTACAATTTGAATAAGTGTTCAGACATACATTGCTTATTATTAAAGAATTTTAACCTTATTTTAAACCAGTGGAAATCTGGAGTAACTAAATTAGTTTAGTAGCACTACATCAGACTTAAATTTATTTACCTGGGAATCTGGTTCTGAGCATTTCTAATAGGCTGAAGTTGCTTATTTTATTACCTATGACAGTTTGTTTTGCCAATAGATTTCATTCCTCCTATGCGTGAAACAGCAACCAGAACTCTGCTGCGATTCCTTTCAAATTCCTAATCACTGACCTTTCTTTCTGCACCCCATCCTTTTACGGTTTCAAATGGCTAATCACATCTGAGTACTTTTTAAAAGTATGTGTGCTTTGCACACTTCTGCGGGACAGAGAAAGCTGTAACATGAAAACCATTCAAATATTATCTAAATAAATGCTGTACTTCTGAGGATGTTTTGTCAGTTATCAAGGTAATGGAAAATGCCTGGGTGTATTTACTGTTTGGCACTGGGCAGTAAGGAATTTTACTGCAACAACAATGTATTGTGTAAAGATGACAGCAAAAATTTTTGGTTCCTGAACGTGATTACTAAATTAACTAAGAACAGACCCCAAATTTGGCTGCAAAAAGTGGTAGTTGGTGCAGTTCCAAGAAGGATCTATGACGGGTTCTACCAGGCAACAAAGCATGTTCGAAATGCTCTTTAGTTTTTCCTCTCCTTGTTCCACCGTCTCATGTCTGCAGCTTAATATTTTGCTATGAATTGAAATGCTGGCTCTCTTTTTTTCGCTCTTCCCTCAAGCTCCCATTGGTTTGGAACAAACCTTTTAAAGATTATATATGCTGTCTTTTGAGGCAATAATGCAAGAATATGACACGTAATGAAAAGATTTTAGAATCAGGAGAACAAAGGAAACCCCTGCAAGGCGCACGTTCTCACTAGACCAAGAGACCTGGAGATTTTCTTTGTTTTTTACACATCTGTAAATAGACTGGAATGTTTTTAAGAATATAATGAAATGTCAGATTTAGCTTTTTTCCTTTTATATATTAAAATATATCTTTCCCTCTTTTCTGCTTTTGAAAAATTGATATTTTTGTAGAAATCTAACAGTACAGGACTCTTAAATAACTGTATGTGAGGGACAAAGTGTAAAACTAAAATAAACCAATCGAGATCGACTAGAAACTGGCTTTGAAACTTCATTACAGGGAGGGAGAGGGAGCAGAAATGACGTGGTGGCGTGCTGTTGGTGACAGGTGGCATTGGACCTGAGCAAATGACCCACACGTATGCTCTGAGGCAGAAGTTTTGGCAACGCAAACATCTGGGTTTTGGTTCAAGTAATCAGACAACTCAGAGGAGATTTCTCTCTTTAGTGTTCAGCAGTATGCAGAAATGTTATTGGTTGTAAAAGGGATTTTGACTTGCTAAATGCAGAAAAGGTACTGAAGGGGCTTTATTTTCACCGAAACGCATCTTAAGCAGGAAGCCAATGGGGTTGACGTGTGATCGTGGCATAAAAAGAAAAAAAAACCCAACAGTTGAAGATTAAGTCCACATAAAGTCACTCTCTAGTCTCCCTCCCCCAACCCCAACAAAGGTTAATCCTTTGTTTCCTTTAGAGAAGTTGTACAACACAGCTGTCTTTACGGGAACAAGTCTGAAGATCTGTCTCCAAGTGAAGTGTCAGAGGAGACGCTTTTTTAGAAGAAATAGATCAAATGGCTGTAACAAGTCACCGTATATCGCTTCCATATCCATTAAATGGAAGATAACATGCTTGCTGAACGTTGTTGGTTGCTGCTTTGTTTGTTTGTTTTAAAAAGTAGTAAATGTCTACAAATGAGCAAGTTTGACTTACAGACCTGAGAAAAGAAAATACAATTAAGAGAACAATTATGCATGAGGGTAGGTGATGGACTGGAGAAGAGATGTCACAGAATTTTTTTTTTTTCTTAGACGAAGATCAGATCTCACAGGAGAGAATGAATAAAAATGGGTGATACAGTCAGGTAATGTATTTTTGAAAACTTATGATGAAACCCTTCAGCAAGGCCTCATCCCAGGACTCCTTATTTTAAGGGGAAAAGTTACTTCTTGGAATAGAAAGGAACAGAAGTGTAAGGTATATCCAGTCAGGCTTGCAATGGAAAGAACTCATCAATAGAGTCCCATGATGATCTGTGCTGGGGACCTATGTTTTCCAGCATATTCATTGTGTTCTTGGAAACACAGGGGATGGTAGAAATAAGCTCAGTTGACTGTGAAAAGTTACAGGGAGTCTTTGTAATAACTGATTTAAGGCCAGATTTGAGTCCATAAATGCAATGCAAAACTGTGCAGGGGACCAGTTTCTCCTTAATTAGCAACGAATGGAATCTAAATTAATTACTGTCATTTGGGATCATGGTAGTGGAGGAATTGTGGTGTTATCCGTGATCACTTAAGCTCAGTGCACCATCTATTTGCCCTTTTAACTGCTTCTACAGACCAAGAAGGTGTCATTACACCACTGTGTACTTGGTTGTTCCTGTGCATTTGAATTTTGTGTTGCCTCAGCCAGCACCTTTGTTGTTTGTCTTGGGTCTCTTGGGAGCTGGAGGCCCATGACAGGTGACAGCTCTTTTGGAGGTCCCCCCTCTTCATTTTGAAACAGAATTCTAGCCCTAGAAAGATTTGGAGTCTCCACTTGTCTGAGCATCTTTTCTGATGAAGAGGAAAGCCGCAGTCTGTCCTTCCCGCCAGCCGCCTGGGCCTCACAGGCTGCCAGCACACAGTCCATTTTGCATTCCAGTGCATTTCAAGCACCTGGAAAGCCCTTTGCCCCAGGTTTGCAGCCGCACAACCTCCAGCATGTTCATCAGCACGAGCACGTCCCTGCGCCAGCAAGGCCTCCGGGACTTATGGTTATGTCTGTCAGTAATCCACTTATGCATCCACCCCGCCAGCCTAGAGTGTCTGACCTGTGTCAGTGCGTACACGAATGCCCCTGCCCTCCCCTGGTTCAGCGAGGCTGCGCTTTAACAGCCCCTTGCTGGCAGCAGGATTCCTGTGATACAAAGCACAAGCGAAGGAAGACTTCTCCTTGCTTCAACAGTGTTCACTTACATGGTCCACCTTGATCTCGTGAGGGTTCCTTGTTTTTTGTAGGACTGTCTCTGCACAGAACTGTGGTTCCTCGAGGTTACAGCTATTGGCCCTGGCTCTCCTCCGGTGAAAAGCAGATGCTGGAAATCAAAGCTGAGGGACTTGAACGCAGAGGCGACTTTTTAACAGGCTGTCTTTGCAGCCTTCGCTCCATGGCTCTCAGCATGAGGGTAGCAGCCAGCCGGACCAGGATCCCTGCCTGTGTGAGATGTGGATGTGAAGGTGTGTGTGGGTGTATCGACACCACCCTGGCGAAGGCGGGGGTCAGTAAGGGCAGCCATGCCTGTCTGGCCACAGTCACAGTCTACGTGTGTGTAAGCGGGAGGGCTGTGGTGCTACAACAGTAGGGCTCGCTCTCTCCTGTGCCAGCCTGCTGGGACCAGCTCCAAGGAGGAGGAGACAGGCTTTCCTGCATGTTTTTTTTTACTTCCTTTCTTCTCTCTGGCGGGTGGCAGGGCTCCTGTCTCCGCATGGGCCTGGGGGCCCCTGTAGTTCCCCTGTCCAACACGGAGGGGTGCCCCCTTGCAGGCGCCGCAGCACGCCGTGCCTCGTGGGCTAAAACCAGGCAATTAAACGTAAGCTAAAAAAAGATACACAAACATAAGCCGTATGCCATTTTTAGTGGCTTTCAGTTGTGATTAACTCCTTAGACAACAGCTGTATGAAACAACTTGCCTGGCTCCTCGGCTCTTCCTGAGCTGCTCCTCTGGCTAAAGCTGGGGCTTGAGGGCCTGCTAGGGCAGGGCTGCGTCTGCGGCCATGCAGCGAAAAACACGAGGTATGCAGCTCTGCCCCTGTTTCTGCAGTGCACGGGGCTGCATGGGCACAAAGCTTTTGGGCAAGGTCTGTAGGCTGGCATGGGTCTGCACAGCTTACATTAGCAACAGGCTCCAATTGCAGCTGAGTCTCCTGAGCCCCACAAGGATATAAAATACTTCACATCGCTGAGGTGCCAAAGGACCTGGAAAATGGACTTTGGATCCCTGGACTTTGGGATCCAGTCATATGTGATTGTTACTAGGAAAAAAATGTAAAATAACCCCAGTGTTATCACCAATCAGCTTAAAAAAGAGGGGCCAGGGTTTGTTTTTAAACTCAGCTGGATCCAATCTACATAAAAAAAACTAAATGGGAGGATGAACGTATGACAAAAGCTTGCTGGTTTCTGGAACAGTGCAATGTGTTTTCAGTCCATGGGGACTGGGTGACTGATGACCCCCGCCCTTTGCCTGGACCTTCTGCAGTGTGAAAATACAATCAAAGACTTGTTTAGTTTATAAGTATGTGATTGGTCTCATTAACAGGAGGCCCATTAGCAGGACAGTAACAGGTGTTACTTTACAGGTGTTTTTAGGACAGCACACCACTGTTCCTCCAAAGGACTGAGAATGGCTGTTGCAGCAGCACGTGCTGCTGTAACCTCCTGTTGAACACCTGTCTGGGATTTCCCACAGCAGTAAGAGGAGAAGGGTGCATCTGTGCTGGAGGTGATGGGGTGGTTTGGCAGAAGCAACTGGGGAAGTCACCAGCTCTTGCACCACCCATCCCTCCCTGCCTCCACGGTGCCCTGTGTGCCAGGCCCCCTGGTAGGAGCTGTACAAGCTGCTCTTAGCCTGAGGGGCATGTGGTCCTCTTTCTCCCCTTCTTCCTGCTTGGGCCTGGACCTCTGAGTCCCCATCCTCTGCATAAGGAAAAGGGGCTCGGACCCTGCTGCTTCCCACACTCTACCCTGGCCTGCCATTATACACACACAACAGCACTTCAAAGCCCAGGCCTGTGGCTACACTCGCCTTGTGCCTCAAAGTCAACTGCTAAGCAAATGCTGGGTTTTCTCTTCTTCTGAGAGCAAGAGTGGGGCAGCTTCCCGGCGTGAGGATGCTACAGCTGAGCCTGCTGGTCAGTGTGAATGGAGCTCCAGTCATCCACTCAGTTACAAACAGCAGCTCTACAGCACCAGCCTCCTGTGTATTCTTTATCTATCCAGCTATCTCCTGGTTTCCTTCAGGTGCTGCCTATCGTGCTTTATCCTGCAACCAGCAAATGCACATCGTGCACCCCTCCGGTCGTGTCTGCGCTGTCAGAGCTTGGCCGGGCAGCAGTATCAGGGCGAGCCGTCTGCTCCTTTCTGCTTCCCTTCGGCTTGCCTTGCCCTCCACATGACTTGTGCTCTTTTATTCACACATCTTCTACCCTGAGGTGTCCTAAAACAATGATAAAATTATTGAAGGGATCCTGGAATTCCTTGCTGAGTTGCTTTCTCCTGAAGGAAAAAACCCAACGGTCACCAGGTGTCTGGTTTCTTTCAGTATCGAATGAAGCCCGGAGCCGTTTTGGTAAACAGCAGCTAAAGATTCCTCTTCCTGCAGGAGCCGCTTTTTGCTTGGCATGGATGAAGCCGTGCCATCCCAGCCATGAGCCCTTGGCCCTTTCCGCATGGGGGCACAGTTCTCCATTAAACAGCTTTGTCTGTCCCTGCCTAAGCCTGAGGCACTGGCAGCGCTGAGCTTTGAAAATGTGTTAGCTAACATTATGCCTTATTTCTGAGACATGCTGGACCTGAACTTTACTATAAAACAATGTTATGCAGCTGGAGTAAAACGTGATTCGATAAACCATTAGTGTGCCTTCGGGGCCTGGCTGGAGCCACGTTTTGTATGCTCAGCCTTGTAAAGGCACCAGGGCCTGGACAAGGTCCCTCCTACCCAGGCAGCCCTGTGTGGGAGTGAGATGCTGGGGCGGGTGGGAGGCTGGTGGGGATCCCCTGCAGAACGTGCCCCTCAGATGCAGGGTGAGGGGCAGCTGCTGGCTTGGCCAGGCTTCGCTGGGTTTGGGGCGTGTGGGAGGTGGTGGTGGGGCCTGCTGATGGCCCGTAGCCCCTCTGAGGGCCTGGGACAGGTTATAGGGCTGGATAAATTTGAATAGGCCAAGCTTCAGCGAAGTTCAAACATATGTGAACGTTTCCACGTACGAGATGGATAACGTAGCAGATAGGATTTTCCTGCTCTGGTTATCTTGATACTTTTTTTTAATGATGTAAATCTGATGTGATCGTGTTATAAGTTGTGTTACAGTTGACTGGCTGCAAAAGTATGACAGAAAAAGGAGGTGCCTGCAAATCTTTTGCAACAGTAATGATTAACTCCTGCTCTTCAACCAGCACTCTCACTCCTAGGTTACAGTGACTCTTTGGTTTTAAAAAATGGCTCAAGCAGACTTTCAGCTCATGACCGCTTTGCAAAGGTTTAAACTTGCTTCCTCAGGTTTTGGATGTCCATGGCAAAAAAAAGACAAAAGTCTTCCCGCAGAATCTCACCCCACAAATGTTTTGTGGCTCTGACATATGGGGCAATCAACTTGAACCGGGAGGCTTAGTCTCCAGGAAGAAATTTTAATAAACGGCTCCCACCAGGCGAGCTGAACTGATGGCAGCCACAGTGGGAATTGTTTACTACCGTGCTCCAGCGTAGACAAGGCCTCATTGTCTGGCTTTGACAGGGAAAATGTCCAGTTTCACAAACTTTGCTGAGCAAGGGAGAAAATAATTATATTGCAGATCAGCTTACAAGGGGCACATTCATGTTTGAAAGAAAACTTGATTTTCATAGGGTGAGGAAGAGAGGCATAACTGCCAAAGGGAAAAGCCAGCGGCTTCGGTGACCTACTAAAATTGCCTCAAGTCAGAAGTTATTCCTGGCTGAAGGTGGGTCCCAGGGGGCCGGATCCTTGCCTCTGGCTGGGAGGCAGGCAGTGCAAGTGGAAAGCGTGCGGGAAACCAAGTGCTCCTCCGCCTCCGGAGCTGCTCTGTGTGCAGCCAGCACCCGGGCGTGAGGCAGGCAGGGCAGAGAGCAGAGCCCTCGCCGTGGCTGGACAGAGAGCCGTTGCTGCAGCTGCATCGTGCTCGGGCACCAACGCCCTCATGTCTCCAAGCTCCCCAATGGGCATTTGCCAGGGCAGAAGCTGTGGTGGCAGGCTCGCTTGTCCCCATCCTCTGCCTGCTGACTCAGGAGCCCGCAGGCACTTTGGAGCAGGTCAGCACAGCACTCCTCCCGCGAGTCACGAACCTGTGCGGGTGGTGGGCTCCCTGACGCCGCTCGCCGGGTGGGTGACATGGTGCCACAGGAGCGCTGCTGCCTAGAATTTGCCTATTTTCAACTCCCAATTACCGCAGATGCGATTTCATTTGCAGTATTTGAGCAACATGTTGGCAGCGTTTTGCTTCATGTGTTTTTACTTAGGAGGACGACAGGGTGAATATTGAAGGAATATGTTTTACAGCAGTGGGTTGGCTGTGATGAGCCACATGCAGCCGGCCTGGGCTGCTGACTGGCTGCCTTCTCCCCGGTGCTGGGAGTATTAGCTGAAGCCATTTTGGTTGTCTCCCCAAGGACGAGGATGTAATTATCTTCTTTTTACAAGATTGCATGTAATTTTCTCCCCTCTATCTTAAAAAGAAACCTGAAACAGAAGCAGAAATGAACTGCGTAACAAGCTGATAACCTATTAATTCTTTCATCAGATTGAAAGCAAAGCTCGAATGAGTCTAGTGCTATAAATCTGTTTTTTTGTGAACATTTCTCCCAAGGAAGCATTCATTCTTTGCAGGAAGCTGCAACACCAGCACAAACCCAGTTTATTGCAATGTCAGTAGTTATTTGTATGCCAAATTATAGGCACTTGTAGGATCACAGGAAAATTCAGGTGGGAAGGGACCTCTGGATATCTGTAGTCCAGCCTCCTGCTCAGGGCAGGGTCAGCCATGAGACCAAACTAGGTTGCTCAGGGCTTTCTCCAGCCACGACTTAAAAACCTCAAGGGATGGAGATGGTGCCACCTCCCTTGACAACATTTCTAGGCTGTTGCTACCAGCCTTCTAGCCTTCCTAATTCCAGTCATTCTGGGAATAATATTTTGGGTTTTCTGTGTCTTTGACATTTATTCACTGTGCTCTCTATTTTTCACTACCTTGAGTCTATCCAGAAGAGGAATTTCCCTTCCACTTTGATTTCTTTGTCTGCAGGGTTGTTACAACTCGCTTCATTGCTCATGAACGTACTAGTGCAGGCCACAGCACTATCTTGCATTCTCTTATCTGCTGAGGTTTTTGATGCCATGCTGATCACCATGACATCTGAAGAGTTTCTCCCGTAAACTTAAGATCTGGCTATACTTTTATATTTCCCTCTCTTTCGGTTATTCATCTTGCCAGATGACTAACTGGCTGTGTTTTCTTGTATTTGACATTTGTTTTCTGCCCACACTGGCACTGCTTTAGGAAAGCATCCCTAGTCAGAACAATATTTGCACGTTAGCAATGGGAACAAATGCATCCATCCATACAAGTTAAATGTGCACTTGACTGCTCTTCAGATAGACTTACAAGCACACAAATGTTGCCATTAATCCCAGTCCTTCCTATTGGTTGTCATCTATGTAAAATGCACTGTCCTAAAGAAAGGAGGGAGTGTGCGTGTTTGTGTGTGTCCTTGTCCTGAAGGGCACCCACTTGCCAACTCTCTTTTGACAGGATTGTTTCATGAGTTTTGTGTTTCACTCTTCTGCTTGTATCGTATTTAGTATACCATGTCCTGAGGGCAACTGCTGTCCAAGGTTTCTCCTGTTTAACTGAATTATGGTTGCCATGGGTAGTGGAAAGGTCAAATTTCATTCTGCATGGTGAATTCTGCAACCCAAGGTATGTTACGGAGGAAGGGGGAAACCTGGCTCTCAAAGTCTGTGTCAAGGAGCCAGGGGTTGAACTGACGGAGATTTTAAAAGGGGTTTATGGTAATTTGTTGCCCTACTTCCCAAGGAAATGCAGTTGGAGTTGGGTACCAAATTTAGGCTTATTGGAAAATCCCAGCTCCACAACCAAGTGCCACAGTTCTTTTTGTGCCTATCTCCATGCTGCCTCTCTGTTTTCTGGCCAGAGTCTCCTCTGGGACAGAGTCGTGCTTTGCCTCAGACGCCTACTGAAGTCCTCTCATAGAGTCTCTCTAGGGAACCAAGCACAAGCAAAGGGACTGACATAAACCGCATACTTCTAGGTAGGGCTGGGCAGGGTACTGACAACGGGTCTGGAAAAACACAAATAGATGCAGTGCCAGCATTTCTGGTATTTGGTTTCCAAACAGCATGAAATGTTGTTTGCGTTTCAGCCCCTGTGCCTCGTTTCAGCATCTCTGAGGTGCAAGGATGGAGCTTGGCACTCAGGGATGCCACAGTGCTAAGCCCTCCCCTACAGGCTCTGTAACAACCCCTGAGGGGGCCTCCATACTGACCTCCATGCCAACCTGACGTACAGACCCCGACGCAGCCCTGCCTGCAGGAGGGTCACAGAGGTGGGCACCCCAGTGGGAAGCAGCAGAACATCTCTGCAGGAGGGTCTGGGACACAGCAGGAAGTTTTGGAAAAAACGCTCTTGCAAAGTTTTGTTTTGATGTTTGCTTTTTGTTTTTAAGGATGTGAAAGGCAAAAAGCAGAGCAAGTAAAGGGAACATTCATGAAATGTCACCCTCCAGGCAGGACTTCATGAGAACAGATGGGGAAACTGAGGCAAAAGGCAGTGCTTGAAACCTGGCCAGCTGAGTGTTGCTCAACAACAAGAGAGAAAGAGAGAGAGAGAGAGAACTTGCATGCTGCATTGCATGTGATTTTCCAACATTCATCCTTGAGCCCTAACAGGGAGGGCAGGGTCATGACAAGAGAGGAAATTTAGAACATCATCAACGTGCTAAGTGTGATTGCAGGAGACATAGCGAGCAGCAGAGAGAGAGACTTGCATGCTGCATTGCATGTGATTTTCCAACATTCATCCTTGAGCCCTAACAGGGAGGGCAGGGTCATGACAAGAGAGGAAATTTAGAACATCATCAACGTGCTAAGTGTGATTGCAGGAGACATAGCGAGCAGCTGCGAAAACTGATATAAACGGATGGATTTCATGGCTTGCAATATAATGCTTTGAAATCACTTGTCGTCAGAGGGACTTCCATTTTTGCTTGCTCGCTTACAGTTTTGCTGTAGTTCTTTAATTTTACTAACAGTTGTAATAATAAAACGCATCTGTGGAGGCCAGACAGCTGTAAGATCTGTCATGCCATCTTCTTCTCAGGGCAAAACCCAAAGCTGGCTGAGTTCTGGTTTACACTGTCAGCTTGCCGAGGATCACCAAAGAGCAAGACTAACTCCAGCCAGGGCACTGTGCTTTGGGCTTGCAGAAGATATTCATGCTACATTGTTCTCCTTAATTACTGCTCTCTGGAAACATAAGGCATCGGATGAAGGAGAATGAAACAAACAGGCTTATTTAGGTCAATTACAAAAGTACAGGCTAATTGCAAATGAAGTGGGAAAACAGGAGCTCATGGGGCTCAGAGGAAAACAATGTCAACAGTGACCTACATACTCTCGGGGAGGGAGGGGGAGGTTAGACAGCAGGCAGTGGGGAACGCATAGCTCAGCACAAGAGCATGCTCCTCTCCTTTCAGGTCCTTGGGCCAGGGCCAGCCTGCGTGCCGAGTGCCGTCCCTGCAGTCTGCACAGAGCTGGCCTAAACACGTAAGAACATCCAGGGAGACATCAGCCAAGTGATGCAGAGGCATCATTCCTATGTGATGTTTAGCCCTGCAGGAAGCTGCAAGACCTCTTCCCCGAGCCTCAGGGCAGACCTGGAAAATAACAGTCCCCCGCTTTCCATGCAGAACAGCCCTGGAGTGAAAACGGTGTAGTTTGTACACTCTTGCTTATGCTGCCAGAGGGAGGACAAGTGAAGCACAATCAGTTGTTTAGGCACATGCTGGAAAATGTATCTCATGATCCCTTTCTGTGTCTGTAATGGTAAGGAGCTCTCTCTAACCTAACCTGACCCAACATAACCTAACCCAGCCCAACCTTTCTTCAGGAAACAGGCCCTTGGGTGATCTTGGAGCAGTAAGGCAGCAGCTTTCAACCTCCCCTCAGTGAGCCCTTGCGAGTACTTTTAAGATGTTTGTGAAAGGTAGCTGTTCTTGACTACCTTTCACAAGCCCCCTAAACCCACTGCCAACAGGCTGAAGTGTGTAGGTGTTTGCACCTCCACTGCAAAATGTTTATGGGCCCAAAACTGGAAAGGTATAAAGTGACTGCTCTAAGGGAAACCTTTATCATTCCTCGCAGAGTTCAATGGTAAGTTCATCCTCTGCTTCATATTTCCAGAGAGCAGTAATTAAGAAGAACAATGGAACACAAATAACTCCTACAAAAAGGAACAAGGATTTGGCATCCCTTGTTTAAGTACCAGCTCAGTCAAATGCTTTCCTATCATGTGGTTTTCAGCTCTGGACTCCCCTTGCAAGTAGGGACCTCTGTATCCAACATCCAATCTCTGTGTGCCTGCCAGCCCTGGCGCCTGGCCAATGAGAGACAGCCCCCTCCTATCTGCACGCCTCTGTTCTTGTCTCTACCCGCATCTAAGGTCCCAGCTAACTACTCTCTAAAAAAGACAGAGTTCATGCAAGACTGCAGTTCCACTGTAGGCTTTTGAGACTGTCAAACCATTTGGTCCTGCGTGTAAATCGGACCAGACTCAGTTAGATCTAAGCTTAAAGAAACTCCCGTGGATTAGCCTGGATAACATGTCATGGCTTACCTGACCAGCCAAAGCTGTGATGGTGGGGAGTTCACAGGACCCAGACAGTGTCCGGGCTGAGTTTTGCCTCCGTACTTGCTGTATGTCCTTTCTAATAGCCTCACTGTAGACAGCAGAAAGCACAATGCTTTTACATTCAGCAGCTACCACACGGTATTCTGATCCCGTCACTGAAAACTGAACAACTCGGACAGGTCCTGCTTCTGGCGAAAATTTAATAGGGTTGTAACATAATTTACCTCCCTTCACAAGCTGGCTAACACACATATGTGTGGGCCAGGCCACAGTTAGTGGGGATAACTGTTCACACGTAGTGCTGTACTAGCTGAGAAGCTGGAACAGAAGTAGCTGGGACTGCGGCATCGCCCTCAGGGAGCTGCCGGCTGCCATGGTGCCCTGGCAGGCTTGTCCGCCCCCGCGATATCCAAGCGCTGACGAGGCTCTCGTGAGGACCATTCATAGCACGTGCTGCTGGAGGTGGCTGCGGGAAGTCCTGCAGCCATTCCTCCAGGCTTAAATCAGCCGGCCCGGATTTTTTTTTATCAATCACATCTGCCACCTCACAGCAAGCTTGGAAGCATACCTTGCTGCACACCAGATGCACACGTGCCTCAGGCACCAGGTGAGTCAGAACGTGGCCTTGGTTTGACAGCTGAACGGATGCATGTATGCACTTCGCTAATTACGTTAAAAATAGTTTTAAATGAGGGCATGGATTTTGTTGATCCCTTGAAATACAGGAGTGAGACATAAGTGGACTAGTTCACCTGTTACAATAGCAAAGCCAAAATTTAAATGGATTTGTAATTTTTCCTTCAGTTTAGGGCATATTCTTCTAATTCAGAAAAAAAAAATCAGTGTAGCTGTGCTTGGGATTTCGAAGTACATCTATGCACCTTTTGCCTTGTTACAGAAATTATCCATCCTTAGTGGATAAAAGCCTTTTCTAAGCAGCCCTATCTTCAGTCGGGCTTTCTATACTACACATTTTGTTTGTACTCCCCATGGTTTCTCTTTATCAGCACAATTTCCTGGCAGCCAGCTGAATGGCATTCATGCATGTATATTTTTCTTTTTTTAAAGCTCAGCTGGGATCTGTGATATAAGCATATTCTCCCTGGATGCATTATGAACCATAGATGTCCACATGACTTTTCCATGGGAACACATGAAGAAAAAGATCCTGTGTAACCTCTGGCTGGAATCTAAACATTTAAAGTTAAGTGCCAGGAGTCTGATATAAAGACCCAGGCTACGGTGGGAAACAATTTCCAGAAACTCATTTTGCTTATCCCTTGTAGCTGTGGCAATAAAGGAGAGAGAGGAAGGGACAAAGCTCACTGGGGGAAAACAAGTCAACAAAAACAACTAACTCCAGCTGGGCTTCATCACCTGACATGCTGTACATTGAGCTTTGGAGACCTTTGTGTGTCCTGCAAAGAATCCTTGGTGCATTTTGCCAGGGCAAACTCATATCTAATTAAGAGGTTAATAATGAAATTATTATTAAGCTTGCAGTCATTTTCATAGTTGGAGAAAAATTAAATGTAAAATGCCCTCTATATGTACTGCACGGTGGCTGCTTTTCTTCTCTTGCCCTCTACCCTTCTATTTTTTTCATATAGTTATTTTTATTCTGGACTAGACCAAAGCTGTTTATCTTTCCTCCTCCACCCTCTCTCCCTGTCTGAGTTCCTGCTGTTCACTGTTCTAACAACAAGTCAACAGGTGGAAAAAGGCGTTATGACCCTGCTGAATCAACATCCTGTGAGGCTAAAATGATAGCTGTTAGCCTAACTGGAAAGCAGCGCCATGGTCCTTTGGAGGTAGAAGGGTAGACAACTCTTACAGAAGAAGACTGAATGCTCCTCTTATACAGGGTTTCAAAGTTTGTGGGAAAAATGTGTTCTCTACACTTCACTTGGCCTGAAAGCTGCTCAGGAAAGTGGCAATGAGGGTGTGGAGCAAAATGTCTGTCCCCACTATTTTTGCAGACACACATGAGCAAGTTCAACCCATGCCCTAAGCTGTCTGGAAGCTATGAATCTGCATGAGTGTGATGCTAATCCCTGACTAACTCACCTGGTCTCTGAGCTGGCCTCAATTGCTCATGCTGGCTGCCACAACTTCCAGTTTGTAGCTCCCTCTAGTACCACGAGAGCAGGTCAGCTCTGGCACATCAGTGTCTGAAAAAATGAAATCCTTTCTCAGATCTGTTTCTCTGACTAAGAAATCAATTAAAAAAAGGCAAAACCAAGCTGATCAGGCAACTGTCCTGGGTCATGGCTGCAGTGTGGTATCAACACGTCAGGGTCTCAGAGGCATGGAGCACCTTGCTGCCCCCATCACACAGTGCTTGGGCAGTGCTCAGCGGATCCAGTGATGGGACCACGACTGCCCTCATCATGTCAGCACGGCTGGCTGAAGAGTCGCCTCACGCTCCCTGCCTGGCTGCAGGTGACGAGAAGAGCTTTGTGTGTAAGGAGAACAAGTTCAAGGAAAGGTTTTAATATCACACTGAGAGGGCTTGTGTAGCACTTCTGCTCTGTTGCTTTGTGTCTTCTTTTACATGCTCTTTTTTACCATGATACTTTTGACTAGGAGAATAATTTTGTTTAAAATCACTTCTAAAATGTTCCTTTTGCTTGGAGCCCTACAGGAGGATTACGGGATTATTTGCAAGATGCTATTTCTTAGAAAAGAACAGAGGATTTCTGCAACAGAGAAAAACATTTTCAGATACTTCATTACCTAATGCTTAAAAATACGGCATTTCATTTATTGAGGCATCTGTTCTCTCTCATTATTTATTGCATCCCTCAGAAGACTACTTTAAGAACACAGCATTCAAGACCAAATGCCACAAATGCCAAAGAAAAATGATATAATTTATCCATGGTACACTGTCCGTTCTGGCAAGGAAGAACTCATGACCTCTAGAGTGAAGCTGAAAATCCTGTTGCCTTTGGTTATCATTAACTGATCTCAGTCAAGGTGCTGCCCTATGGAGATGGGCCCTACAGGAACATACCGTAAAAGACAAGCTTTGTTCTGAAGTAAAGGCAATCTACAAAAAGGCAAGCAATAGCGAGAAGACAATAGTGGCACAACAAAAGGAACCGTAGTAATTGATGGGGTGGGTGACTACAGTGAGAAGCACACACACCATCACAAGCCACACATGCGTACCTTTAACCAGCTTTGACAGAAGAAGCGGCGAATGACTGGCCAGCAGATTACCAGTTTGACTGCTGCCGTGGAAGAGCTTATTTTGGACACCATGAACAAGAGCAACATCAGGAGGCATATCATGGAGCAGCGGGTTTACCAATTGCTTCTAGACATGCCACTGGATGAAAAGCAGTTTAATTTCTCTTCAAGTTACTTGGTATTTATTGGAGGATAATGACTGGGAGAACAGAAGCCATACACGTTAGCACCATCTACTCCAGTTTCACCCAAGCTAAAGGACTAGTAGTTGTGGAGTCAGTGCAAGGGTTTTGCACTAACCCTTCATAAGTTTGATATTACAATCGGAAAATTGGGCCCTTCTAATGATGAAATAGGTGTGTGGTAAGACCTGTACTGCAATACCTAGAGGAAGCTGGTGATTCCTGCTTGTTTTCCTTTTGTATTAATAGGATCAAAGAAAAAAAGAGCAAATGTTTGTATTAATAAAACTATAGAAAAAGTTTCTTTAAAAATCACTGGCAAGATCCTTCTCTTTAGGACGAACTGAAGAAACTCTGTGACACTTCATCCTGCTTAAAAAATAACTAGAAAGGTAGTATGCTTTAGTCAGAAAATCAGAAACATCCGTTCCCTGTCCCAGTTCCTTTTCACTGAATTTAGAAGTTCACTGATGTTTCAGAGTTAGCCTGTCTCTTCAGTCGCTTCACAGACACAAAGAATTGTAATCACAAATCACATTATGCTGTGCTCAGCTTTCAACAAAAGAGGAACAATGCTAGTTGCATTTAAACAGCGTCTCCCAAGCAAACATCTCAGCTGTCCCTTGTTTTCAAAGACGTCTCTCAGTTCTTTCTCAAATGTATGCATGTTTCTCCCAAATGTGATGACTCTGATGTTTTACTGTTGAACAGCAGAAATTTAAGAACTATCAACTATTTTTTTCCCCTGTGCAGTGCCAGGTCCCAGTCCTGTACAGGCTGGTGCACATTTTTAACTCCATGTCCAGTGTGAGTAGTTCCACTCACTAGAATTGATAGTCTGGATAAAACTAAACACGTGTAAATCTTCATAGAAGAGGGGTTTTATTTTTGCAGCAGCAGCTCTGGTTTCCTTCATGAATTTCTCCTTACCCTTAGCAACAGGGCACTGTTATTCAGCAATAGGACAATAGGGTCGGTAGGAATGGACAACATTCACATTTTCTAGAAGAATCCTTTTCTTATGTGCCACCTCTTGGGTTGCAGGCCATGTCTGGGGCTGAAAGCTAAGATACCTAAATGATTCTATGATTTTATACTTATATTCCTAGCTTCCATGGACTTCAATTACTTTTATTTTAAAAATAATTGCAACGTTACGAACTCTTGCAATTTTATTGTAAATCTCACAAAATTTGGTCTCTTTTGGAAAGCCACGGTTCCTGGAACCTTGTGACTTTTTGACACAGCAACAAGCATGGATTTCTCTATTCCACCTGTGTATCAAAACTAAAGCCTAACAAAGGTTAGAAACTGACATTTTAAAATCACTTCCTGCAGGCTACTATGACACAACTGGAGCTGACAGAGATTAGAAAGATGTCCTGTGTTATGCCTCTGGGTGTTTTCATCAATACATGCAGGTTTCTGACCAGTCAAGCCTTAAGATCCTAATCCTGCAAGCCGTTGTGCATGCTCAGGATCATTCATTTGTTTGAATGCAAACAACCTTTTCCTGAAATTCAGGCAGTGCAGGTTCACATAGTCACAAGCTGTGACGTTGGCTGTGTGCTGGCCACAATAGGCACTGCTAAGGGGAAGACCATAGCCCACATGTGGATCATCTGTCATGGTAAATCTGTGCCTGAACTTCAGCAAATTTTCATGGACTGTATTTTTGCAATGATCATCTCCAATCGCTACGAATACTCTGGGTTTGCATTAGTCACTGAAGATGGGACAGTCACCAAAGATGGCAAAGTTTGGGAAGGGCAGCTGCTGTAGGAAATAGGGAGCCAGAAAGATGATCCAAGGACAGAGGATAGATTGCAATAAATGGCAAAGCATGTTAAGGAAGTGGGTGCTAGCAGAACTTTTCCACCCTAGGAAATGCTGGTTTCCTTTCTCTCCTTAGGGCTTTGGTGTGGAGATGTATGTTAGGCCAGTGTGGCCACGTACAGTCTCTTTGAACTCTTAGAAAGAGTGATACATCCTAAATGTACACCCTTTTATAGCAATTCAGGCTTGGTGGTCTGTGAAATCTGCCTCCCCATCTCCTCTCATGTGGTTAGTACCTGCCACAGCATGGTAGGGCACCTGTCTGTCCCCATTTGGGAAGCACAAGAATTAGCATAGTGGCTTCTGAACCCTTCCATGGGGAACAGCTATTAAGCAGCTCCAGGGCAAAACCTTCTTGCTGTCCTGGTGTATGTTTGCTTCTAGGCTCTTACCTGTGCTATGAGCTAGCACACAAGCATCCAAATTTCTGATTCCATGGGCTCCATCCCCACACCTTGATGTGACAGTGGGCTGCCGGACTCTTAGCAAAAACTTTAGAGAGCCGAGCGGAAAAGGAGCTCCAGGACCGCTTCATAGGTGGGAACCGACCACAGTTGCAGTGGAGTCCTACCATGCCATCGTGGGGCTGTGGAGTCCTGTGGTCATCCAGTAACGACCAGCTCAGCTGCTATGGGTTTGGCTTTGCCAGAAGCCTCTGCATCAGCTAGCTCTGTGACTGTTGTAGCCCCACTAAAGGATCCAAACACCCGTGATTTAGAAGATGTGCATCATCCAAGTCCGCCTACCCTGAGGTAAAAAACAACTTTTTCACCTCCATAGTGAAATGCAGGAGCCATGTCTTTCTAGAAGCACCCCCACGCACCGCTGCCTTCAAGACGGCCTGGAAACCCCACGGGTGTGACAGCAATGCAGTGTGTGACAAGGCCAACCCGGGTATCCCACAGCACGTGGGCACAGGCTGACACCCTCTGTCCCCTCTCCCACCCCAGAGTGGCAGGGCCATGCAGTCCCACAGCCCCTTGCCCTGTCGCTTCCCCAGAGGGGTCCTGTCAGCACAGGCAGGCTGTGGCGCCAAGCCAGAAATGGCCGGCCAGGAGCGTGGGACAGACCGGCCAGCGTGATGCTCCCATCGGCACGGGGCCGCCGGCAGGCGGGACACAACCAAGGCTGCCGAAGGGCGGCGGGCCCAGCAGAGCAGATCTCTACGTGCCCTTGCCTTCCTCCGGGTCCCGCCTGTCTCTCGGGTGTGAGGTGCGCCTCCAGTTCCACCCGCTAC
>NW_008795128.1:6178080-6233330 GCF_000699145.1 Aptenodytes forsteri
GCCCGGCCCCCCAGCGCTGCGGCCGCGGGGAGAGGGGCTGGCGGTTGTGCTGACTTGGACGCGTTTCTCTCCCTCTCCTCTCCTCTCCTCTCTCTCCCCTTCTCTCTTTCTCGCTCCCTCTTCCCCCCGCCCCCATTTTGCACGGAAGCCGGCAGGATAACTTACTGCAGGCTTTGACTGGATCCCTCTTCCCCCCGCTGCTCTCCGGCCACCGCCGGGGCTTCGGGAAAGGTGAAGGTTTTGGCAGCAGTTACAGTTCCTCGTTGATCCCCTTTATAAATAGGGGGTGCGGGGATGTGAAATATTATATGCCTTTATTATCAGATATCACACACTTTATATATGTATACTTAAAGCAGAGCTAAATTTGTGGGAGTTAAAAATTCCCTCGTGTTTATTCTTGGTGTGCTTCTGCGACTTGGTGTTTAATAATCAAGTACAGCATTGTGCTTTCTAGACTCTGAAGCCTAAGGTGGAATGGATGTGTATGGAGCAAAAGCAAGGGGCTGGATGGACCCCGTTAATGGACTGCAATGGTGGGAATTTTTGTCTTTGTCATAAGATGATACTGAAGTGTAAAACATCTAAACTTTGGATCTGGAAATTGGTTTAGATGTGCTAATTGATACTAAAAGGATGACAATTTTTGTGGAAGTCTCTGAGAATAAGTAATACTGCACCTATCCTTATCGTAAACTCTTGCATTTGCCATTTCTTGCAAAGAATGAGGCTAGAATTTATTGCGAATGTCATATTGACTCACGGGTGCATCTTTCAGTTTAGATTACTGCTGATTTGATCCTCTGGAATCTGCAAAAGGAAAGTCTGCCAGCCTCTGTGAATAGCTTTGCAGTGTAACAGGAGTGGAGTTCCCGAGCAGAATCGCTGAGAGATATGTGAACGAGTGTAAGCAAAGCTGAGCACATCGGTATTTCTGCCTCAAACCTGGGCTCGTTCCCCGGGCACAGTTTATGTGTGGAGTGAATACCCTCTTGACACCTGGAGATGATGTCGGTCGAAGGGTCTACAATAACAAGTCGGATCAAAAATCTACTTCGCTCCCCTTCCATTAAGCTGAGGAGAAGCAAGCCTGGGAACAAGCGTGAAGATATAGGCAGCAAGGTGAGTGCTGTGTGGTGTGGCCAGCATGCTTTAACTTTGTTGCCTAAGGTCCCATCTGTACTAACAATACTGCTTTGGGAGACCTGGTGTAACTGTAGAGTGATGCAGAGCAACTGATATGTGACTGTAGTCTGTCTTTTAGTTGGGATCTTTACTGTGCTGCAGATCCTTGCTAAAGCCTGGGTCCCTCTTCTGAAACACACTCTTTTTCCTTGTGTGTTATGTACCCAGTCTGTATCAGAAAGCTTTTGGGATTTCCCACACTGTGGTGTGTGGAGTTGTTACAGATGACTGACAGGAGATACAGTGCTGCGTCTTCCTCCATGTTTCCAACTGCTAACCTGCGTTACCGGCAGCTAATGATACACAAAGACCTGTTCTTCTGTGTAAGCAATTGCTCTCAGCTCTGCAAAGGAGTGTTCTGTGATCATATGGGGAAGGGTGGGATGGTCTGAAAGATGGAGGATGCGAGACGTGTCTTGGAGGTGACTGTTCAGATGGGGTCTGTATTCCACAGGCCTGGATGCTCTTTCCTCCATGTTCCTCCTCTGTGTGCCTCAGACCCCCTTCGTTTGGGGATGTCTTGTCTGGGGTATAATTGCTTCTGCCTGAAAAATCCATCATTCTTCCTGGTGTTGTGGAGAATTCCTGACAGACAGTCACTGGGAATTGACTGGTATAATGAGGAGAGGAGGATGACTTAACCCTGGCTGTAGGGAGAACAGGAGCTGGGTGGCATTGCCTCGTGCTGACAGCAGGCGCCTCTGAGTCAGGGCACCTCATTCTGTCCCTGCCACTGATTCACTTGTAACCCTGGGCAAATCACTCAGCCATTGTGTAGCTCTCTCTCTCCATAACTAGAAAGTTTAATCCCTCCCCCCTTGTGAAGACTCACTAATAAATAAGAAATGCTTGTAGTCCAAGACTGCAAAGTGCATTCATTTGTCACAAACCAGTAGTGCTTTAAAATTTATCTCTTGGAGTGCAGAGTGTGTGTAAAACTTCAGGGGAAGTAAATGACACCTTACCGAAATGGCCTGTCCCCAGCATGAAATCCTGTTCTCGGAACTTTGGTTCAGGTCAGAGTTTCCCTGAGATGGCTGTTCAATACCAAGGAACACAATATTCTTCTCTTGCCAAGCAAGAGAAAAACCTGCTGGGCTTCCTCAAAGTTGTCTAGAGGAGAGTCCATGGTGTTCATGCGTGATCTTGCTGTGTGCATGTGCATGCATGTGCTGCATTTAATGCAGCCTGTGGACTGCCAGTGAAACGTGCTTTGTAGCAAACTGCTGAAGAGCAGTTTGTCCATCTGTATTCTGCAGAGACCTCTGTTGAGAGAGCCAAAAGCCACCTGTACCACCACGTACAGTGGGCATTGGGTTCTGGCTCTGTGAACAGGAGCTGAGGTCTGCACACTCCTTTTCAGAGCTGGGACCTGCTGCTACATACACCAGGTCTTCTCTGGTACTTGTTTTGTTTTGTTTTCCTTGCACATGCCTTTTAGAAGAGCTCTGCTGTATCCCTTGTGCTGTCTCCCAGTGTGCAGCCAGGTCTGTCTGATCCCCTGGGGATATCATGGATTCATTCCACACCATCAAATTAGGGTTTGAGGGCTGGATTTTGTATATCTTATGAGAAAGAGCAGTTAATCAGTGAGATGCAAAGGAACTGCTGGGGAGTTTGCTGGTAGAAGCAATTTGTCATGATGAGGAGTTAGGTGCTGGTGTTGGTTTCCTAAAGTGATCTGCTCTGAATTTCCCTCAAATGAGTTATGGCCTGCCTTCAGTGGGACAGCTGGAGCGGGCAAAGCAAACAGGAGTGGGCCCCTTACCAAAGATCTGACATATGTTGGATATCTGTGGAGATGCTCCCTCTGCTATGTGTGTGCTCCTCTGCCTTCCAAGGTGAGAAGCAGCTCTACTTTTCTAAAATAGCAGGAAACAGATCCTCTCAGTCTGCTGTTTGGTGTGAGTGTAAATCCCTTGGGACTGAAATTGAGCGTCATACATATCGCTCCTGAAGGATCTTTGCTGACCTGCAGGGAGGGGCTTTTCAGGCATCTTCGTCTCTTGGACTTTTTGAGAAATGACTGCTCCAAGAGGTGCATGTGACTCGTCACATGGAAGTATGGAAGGGCCTATGAAGCTGGTAGCTTTGGCTGGTCATCTCTGCTGAATGCTGCTTGGTTACAAAGGATGGAGCAGGACTGTTGCCCTAGATCAATGCCTGAAAGGTGATATTGTGCTTTGTACATGCAGATGTAGGTGAAGACCAAGCCCTCAACAGCCCTGTGGTTCCTCTGAATCCCTCAAGCTTTTATTGCAACCAGCTGCTCAATTTAAGATGGACAAGCACCCTCAGTGGCATTGCCTTGACTTCCATGAGCTGTGATTTTCCCTTCCAGTGGAAAGTGTCCCTGGTGTCCCTGCTCTTTCCTAAACAACCCTTTGGTGGTGTGAGGCTTGCCAGGCCGTCTCAGTGGTTAGGGACAGTCCCCTTGGGCACTGTGTTATGCTGAAGAGAAGCCCTGTGAAAACTGGCTCCTTTCAGTGAAGCAGCCATGTAATGCTGGGCTGGACGTGGGCAGGCTGTGGGAAGCTGGCTCCGCAGAGACCTGTTTGTGCATTGCTCTGGAAGGGGGAGTGTGGGTAAGTACAGATATTTTGCATGAGGGCTGTGCAGGACGTGCAATGTGTTACTTGGGAGCTGTACAAGAGAGAACTTGTTTTGTGACTTTTATTAGGACCTATTCCTTGCCCATAATTAATGCATGGTTTTACTGTGCAGCCCCAGGAGATCCCTACAGGAGTGAAACTAAGGAACCAATACATAACCATGCATATTTAAAAAAAAAAATAAGGGGAAGGAACAGGAGCTCTTTAAGTAAAGCTTGTTGACAAATTGGATGTAGTGTTTGGTTTTGTTGCTGCTTTTTGAAAACAACTTTTGTTTTGTGGGAGTCCTGATTTTTGTTGCTGCGTGACTAGCTCTGTGTTTAGACTTTTTTTTGTGTGACTTCTGATGTTCATGGCTTGAATCCACTTTTCCTGTCCTCTCCAGATCTCCATTTTTTGTGTTGAACCAATATAGACCTAGAGTACAGTGACTTAAGTCTAGGCCTGTTGAGTGTTGGGATTGTAACACGTCAGTGTGGTGGCTGGAAGCTAAAATTTCCTCCCATCTGTACTAACAATACTGCCAAGATAACCAAGATAAGTTGGTTGGCCTGAGTTCAATTTCTAGAGGATTACTAGCCCTACCAGAAACCCAGCCATGCATCTGGTCACCGTGCTTGTGATTCCAGTAGAGACACAGAGTTAGAAACTGGGCACTGAGTGCCTTTGAAGCAGCATCGATCACCCTGAATGAGCGGCACTAGCAGGACAGTGGGGGAAGCTAAGGGTTGAGCCATCTTCCATTGCTAAAATGCCCTGGTTGCTGTAGTACCCTGGAACTTGGCTACACAAATCTCTCTCTACTCACGGAAGTGATTTACCTGAGCAGGTACAGTTCCTGCAGGGACTGTTCATATTGTTAAGCTCTACTCTTGTGAATATAAGCATCTTTTTAACTGATGTAGCTGTGCCTATTTTAGGGTGTGTGTGGGGGGGTATCCTCAGTCAAACCAGATTACGAATGTCAATGTAGAAACAAATTGCTACAAAACCTGCTACAGGCTTTTCCCTAAAACGGTAAGCCAGTGAGTCAAAGAAACACATTTGGCATTTGCTGCTTGTTTCTTTGATCTTTCTTGTTTTTTCTAAGCCGGAAATATTTCAAGTTGCCAGTTTAAAAGGGTGCTTTGACTAAAACCTGACATTCCCCAGCAGGAAATCATTCAGCACAGGGACTGTTGTATTGTGGTCTCCCCCCCACCAAGTGTCATGCAAGCATGTGCAGCTGGAGCGCCTGTTCCCACTCCATGATGCTGGGTTGGACTGGGTGGCTTTGCAAAACCTTTTTGAGAGCTTTTGTTCTGAAAATGAGCCCTGACTAAGTTGCTCCTGGTGGGACAGGGTTTCCTGTCCTCCTTTGGTGAGGCATGGTCTGTTCTTACTGCCAGCCTCTGGGCTCCCATCAGCCTGATGGTAGCTCCCTGGTTAGGGCAGCAGAAGCATGTACGCCTGCCTCTGTGTCCTGCCGGTGAGCAGGACGTGCACAGGCACAGATTTAAGAGGGAAGTGGATCCATGGAAGGTTGAGACCCCTCATGCCTTGTCATGTCCCTTGCATTCCCAAGGCAGTTCTCCAATTCCTCGATCCCCTGAGAAGCTGCAGGGCTCGATTAGGACCACAAGCTGTCCTGGATGCAGGAGAGTGGAGTGATGTTTCTGGCCTGGCTGTAGCTTCCTGCCTTTAGTACACAGTCCTTTTTGTTTGAAAATATTGTAGCTTCCAACACGAATCAGTTTAGACCGCTACTGGTCTTAACTGGATCAGCTGAGAATTGCTGAACCTGAACTGGAACAGAACCAAAGGACGCACAAGTTTGATTCACTGGTATAAATGCTTCAAAAATCATCACCTCTTATTAAATCGATTAAGGTGCAGCTGAGGCTTGTTGCGGAGTGGGATTCTTTGTAAGTCTTTGGGAACAACTTGGTCCTGCAGCAGCAGAGCCTGCTGGGTTCCCTGTGGGCAGCATTTCTCAGGGAGCTGGATGCGGGGCTGAGCAGCCTGGCTGTGTGGGTGAGGTAGAGAGCAGCCTGTCTGATGCTGTCATAAGCTTTTGTTTTGGCAGGATTTGGAAGGGTCTTTTAGATAATGAAGGTGCTTTTGAGGAGCTGTTCAGCGCAGTGTTGCCCTATTCCCCTTCTCCACTCCACTGGAGTCTGAGCAGTGCTCAGCCCACCGGCTCTGGGACCAGCGCAGCCAGTGACACAGCTGAGAGGATGCATCTAACCCTGGTCTGGCCTTCTGCTGCTGTGCCTGTTCTGCTTCAAAGCTAATATCCATTAATGTTGCTTGGCCCTGGTTGATAGCTAGGGATCTCTCTCACAGCTCTGCACCGCTCAGTCTAAACACACCCAATTGCTTCAACAGCTTAGAGGCTGCTGTCCAGAGATAGAAGGGATTTCATGTCTGTCTCTGGTCAGGCTTATAACAGTGTCTCTTAAAGCAGAGGACAAAGGCTGGTTAGCTTCTCCATAGCCAGACCTGGATTTCAGTGGCATGTCCATATCTGTGGATAGAGTCAGTGGAACAACTGAAAGTGTCATAGCTCAGGGGCTGAATCCTTCCCTACTGGGCTGCTCTGGTCCCTTCTCCTTCATCCTCAAATACATGGTGCTCAAGATGACCCTGTGTTTGTTAACAATTTCACACACAGGTTTTCCTCACTCCATTCTTTGCTCTATGTGTGTTATGCCTTGTCCTGAAATTACAGGGTGATCTGGCTAGCTCTCCTGGCCTGAATTGGAGCCGAACGTGAGTGTTAAATGTGACTTATAGCCACAGGGCATATCAAAGCAGAAGTTGTTCCACATGGTGTACTGCAGCACCAATTGCTTCTGGTTCTTGAAGTAGGGTGGATATAAAAGCATATAGCAATTCAATGTGTTTGGTTTTGTAGCCTGCAACTGTATCCATGAACCACTGTGACCCATCTCGCCAATCTTGAGACAAGATTGCTGGAAAGATCCGCCCTTCTGTCCACCCCTAAATAATGTGCTATCTTTACCATGAAAGACAGCAGGGAGACCCCTCCGTGGCAGGGGGGGAGCGATGATGTGCTAACAGCTGGGGTGCAGTCAGTATAAATTACACAAACCAGGTCATTTGCTGAGTGAGTTTAAATGGTTACTGCTTCCCTTGAGTGGTCACACGCTGCTTTCCTGGATGGTCTTTTAGATCTGCTGAGGTCTTGGCTTGCATGTTGTTCTTCACCTCCTTCAGATGAGCTGGGTATTCTGAGAAGGCACATGGGACTTAGCTAACCTGGCTGGAGAGACTCATAAGCAGGTTTTACTCTGTCCCTGCTGTGCTGGATAAACCATACACATATAGACTGACGACCCCCTTTTGCTTGTGGGCTGTTGTTCTGCAGTGGGCTGTGAAGTATGTAGTGTTTTGCCAAAGACCTGGCTGGGATGGTAAGATGGCAGAGGTCAGGGCTGGTCAGAGGTGTTGCAGGTGGTACATTTGCTGCTTGCTGGTCAGAGCTGTTGTTCACTGTGGTGCAGGGAAGGCTGGTGGAGAAAGGCATCCACAGACACAGTGGAAAGAGACCTCCTCCAAAGTGTACCATCTGTTTCACTAGCTGTGTGCTTGGCACTACCTGTGGTATATCACCTCATTTGTTTCAGGAGGGCAGAACAGTTGAAGTGATGGTTGGGAGTCAGGCCAGGTTGGACCAATATCTGCTTTTGTATCATCAAGGGTCTGCAAGTGCCTGTAAGATGACTTGTATATTTTTTCACTCTCCTCTGTGTCTAGTGGAAAGCAACTGCAGGCCATCACCTCCATTTCCAGCTGAGAAAGTTGTGGTCAGCATTTTGTTGGCCTGGCAAAGCTGAGAAGATGGTTTGCTTCCTGTTGATCAGGTCTTAGGAAGAAGTTGCTTGGTTAGCCTTGGTACAATTTTCTCTGTGAGAGTGAAATCAGACACCATGTACTAGCTAGTCTTTGGCTTTTTTAAAAGGTCTCGTCTTGATGTTTGGGGCAGAGAGTGGCACTTGCATGGCACTCAAACAGTGCTTAGCAGAATGAAGCCTTGATATTAGTACTGAGTGATCCCAGCTAAGGTCTGAATAATTAACTAGCACCAAGCCCAGTTTCAGTCACTTCAGGCTTCTGTTTGTGTCTGATGTACCTGCCTCCGCAGAGCTGGAAGTTTCCAAGGGTTCCTGTACGTGCGTAGCAGGGTTGTGGCGTGCTCTCTGCTCTGGTTTCCAGCTCCAGATGTGGGCTGGTCCCTGTTTCTGAAACCCTGTGGGCTCTGCTGAGGCTGTACCCACCAAAGGGTGGCTATTGCAATTCAGAAAAACCTCCCACTATTTCCTTTCACCACATTGCAGCTTAGCCTTGCCCTGAGCATGTCTGCATGTTGTGCAAGGAAAATACAGCTGAGGCCTGCGGCTGTTGTAACCAGCAGTGGATCTGTGCCGTGTGATCTATCTTCAAAAATATTAGTGCAAAGGTGAGTTGCTGCTAGTATTTGTATGACCATAGACTGCAGGAGCATCCCATCTCTACCTTGCTTTGGTGAGCATTGGGCAGACGTGATAAAGTAGACCCAGCCCAGAGAAGCTTCAGGCTTAAAAAAAAAAAAAGGTGTGGGAGGAACGGGACATGCTTTTCCTATACAGACATGGCTCCAAACTCTCACAGGAAGTCTGAGGCAGACCTAGAAATTGAATCCTGATCCTCTGAGGCCAAATCTTAGCCTTAGCCACAAAGCCTAGTCTCTTGCAGATTACCAGGGATGTTTCTCACCTCTCCCATATGAGGACTGTGTGTTCATTTAGGATTATTTGCTTAAAAGTCCCCAAACCGTGCTGTTGTAAATGCTGACTTTGTTCCATTGTCACTAATGATTTCGGTAGCTCTGGTGATGATGACTTTCCAACAGGCTCAAGCAGATTAAGCACCATATGAATTAGAGCTGTGGAAACCCCAGTAAGCCTTGTAATTTTGCTAGTGTCCCAGGAGACCAGTACTGTTGTTAGTTACTGTGGGGAAACTCTGATTGAAAATAGTGCTATAGAAAAGTCTACGAACTGCTGTTGTATTCAGTGTTTCCAAGCCAACAGCAATAAAAGCCAGTCCTGCTTGTCCTCCCAAATACAGTATTAAAATTTGCAATTGGTCAAGAAGGCTAACGTGATTTAACAATTAATACGAGCTTTCTTACCTGGTAGAATTTGAACAATGACATTCCTTCCTTACAGTGATGGTTCTTTAGTTTCTGCATCTCCCAAACACTTTGCATAGTTAGGCTGAAACTTCCCCCATCATGGACCCAGAGAGACTCCTTTCTCTGGAAGAAAGTAGATTATTGGAGGTTGCATAGTAGTAGAGAGTCACAACATCAACAAATAGCTTGAGAGCAGGCAGATGGAGGAGTTTCTGAAAGGAGAAAGCAACTTTATGGCAGTGTCAGTGGATTCAAGGATACAGACTTCTAAAACTCTCTGCTCCTGTTTTTCTTCCAAGTAGGCACTGTGAAAAACAGTGCTGCCTGTTCAGAAACCCTTCCCTATGAACAGGCAGGCTCAGCATAGGGCAGCTGTTGTTTGAAGTGCCAGCACTGAAGTGTTAGCTACGTCTCCTGTGCTCAACAGTGGTAGCCTTTGAGCTCACCCAAGGACTTTGAAATTGGTTGCTCACCTTTGAGTAGCACATAAGGGGCCGCTTGCCTTTGAAGTCTTGTTTGTACTAGGGATGCTTTCATTTGCCAAAAAAAAAACCCCAACAAAAACCACCACCATTGCTCAGCCCAGGAGTTTGCACCAAAGAAGCTTGAGTTCATTACACGGTCCCTAACGCAATCTACATGCTGGAGTTGCCAAAACATTGAATAGGACTGAGCATGAAAGGAGTGTGTGCAAGACCTGCCTTCTTCGGTGACTGCTCTTGGTACTCAGAATTTGCTGTGCTCTGTGCTTCAGCCATGGCCATGCCGCAGGGCTGTGACCTGTATAGGCTGTGACCTGTATAGGCTGTGACCCATAAGAGGATGGGGGTGGTGTCGGAGGTATCCAGAGTGGGCGTGAGTGTAAGGGTGTACTTGGCCAAGCACTTGCCTGTGCTAGAAACAATTTGCAAGCTGAGCTTCCACAACAAGCTGTCTTAATGGTGACACAGCATCAAAAGAGTCTATTGAATGATGCTGTCCCTCAAAGAAACAGGCTGTACCAGTAAAAGGACTTCTTTTTGCCAGTTACATTGCATCAATATTAGTGTCTTTTCTGCAAGAGCTTTGTCTAGGCTAAGAGTGATGTTTTTCACACTCCTAACCAACGCTTCTGTGCTGCTGAAATATGTAAAGGTAGAGCGAACCTTGGAACAGAGCTGTGTATTTTCTTTTTTTAAAATGCAGTTAATGGTTTTGGGTGCTGTGCTCCGCTCTTCAGACTGTATCTGAGTCTCTTTTTCCCCTCAATGTAAAACAGATGGGATACTTACCCACTTACTGCAAAGTGTCCCAGCATCCCGGGCTTTAAAACAGCTGCGTAACTCCTTGTGTTTGGCTTATCTCCCAGTTTTGAGCTAGATATAGTGGTCCCAAGCACAGTTGTTTCAAACCTGCTTTGGGGTGTCATCCTTCTCGAGCAGCTGGGTCCAAAAGCATTGCTGACTGTAAACTGGAACTGACAAATTTGGGATCTGCTTTGTTTGTTTAAGCCCATCTGGTCCCAGCTCACCTGGTTTTCTTGGACTGAATCATGGCCGGACAGGCTGCAAAAGTGGTTCTGTGTATCTTGCCTGACTGTGAGGGCTGGCTGGAGGGTGTTTACTCAGCCTGCACCCCAAACCCTGCTATGGGAGTGGTGGTGGAGGGGAATGGGGACAAGATGACATAAAAAGCTCTTAAAGAAATGCATTAACAAATATTTCTGATGAATGTGTGGTGTACCTCAATGGACGTAGTTGTTTCTGAAACCCAGAGCTGCTTTTGAGGCTGGGATTGGGATTCCACCTTCTCTTGCACCGGGAGGATAATCTTCCTCCCTGATAATCCATGGTTTGTGCTGCATGTCTCCGCAGGCTTCCCGAGCTAAGCTGTTGAGCTGTATTTTACATGCAATCAGCAGTGCAAATAGCTGGCGCTGGGGGAGGATGAGGGTAGGGTACTCTGGGCTAGAGGTGTCTTCCTTCAGCTTTCTCACCACTGACTGCTTTGGCTGTGTTTTTGGCTGTAACTTCTGGAAAAGCGGGTCTTCCACATCACTGTTGTGGTGGGTAGCTTACAGATGCTTGCTTTGCCAAGTTCTCAGCCGGCTTTCTGTAGTGGGGCTGCAAATAAGCTTTTTTTTATGTCCGAGACCTGGGATAAATAGTTTTTTGATGGAGCCATTGCTAGAAAACAGAGCATGGTGGTGTGGGAGAAGATGCAGCGCCTGGACTATCTCTGCTGTGCATCGGAGCTACTCCAGGTCCTTGGAATGAACGTCTCTGCTCAGGAGCATCTGAACGTAAACGCGGCTGTTAACAAAATGGCCAGCGGGGCTGATTTATGGCCTCCTGCAAGGTGGGGGGGAGCGGAGGTGAGAGCCGGTGGGCGACGCAGCGCCAGGCTGCAGTTGCACGGCTCGCTGCATGCTGGCAGCTTCGCGGGGTGGGCCTGCGCCCTCTGCCCTCGCTTCTCCCCGCCCCCGGTCCCCCGGCCGGCCTTGCCGCGCCGGAGCCCGCCCAGCTCCCTCGCCCGCCTCCCTCTCGGGTGGGTCGGTCTGGCCGGCTCCCGGCGCGCTGCGCGCTGGGGGGCGTGCCCTGGCCCCGCCCCCGGGCGGCCGCGGCGTGCCATGTGCGCGGCGCTATATTTACCCCCTGGCAGGGAGCAGCGGGCGGCTGCCGCGTTGGGGAGGGCTTCTCTGGGCACCGCTCTCCCGGCGCTCTTCCCAGGGACTGTAACCCCATGCCGGTTAATTTAAACACAGGTTTTGGAAAAAACAGACAAACCAAGCTTCCAGTCTAGACAAACCCTATATAATATGCTCAGAGTCTGTGTCTCCAGACTGTGTCTGGTCCTTCGTGGTGGAGCTCTGGTGACCAAAGTTCCAGGCTGACCAGCAAGGCTGGAAGAGAGCACCAGCTTGCCCTGGGTAATAACATTGTCCTCTGTGGTAGAGGATATGGTTGCATGAGATGCACTGGGCAGCTTTGAGCTCTGCATCTCTGCCGAGGGAACTGAATTGTCTTGTTAGTTCGGGAAAATCTGCCTCTTTCTTTTGTGAAAGAAAAGGGTTTTACAGGGCACCTGGGGAACTCTGAGGTCACCAGGGGTTGGAGAAATACTACTTGTTGTGGAGAGCCCTGTGATGTTCCAGAGGGAAGAGGAGAGTGCTTGCTGCGATAAGGCATTTAGTTTTGCTGTCAGTGCTTTCCAGAGGTTTAAAACAATTGGGTTCACTCATCACCTATTGCCTAAAGGTTTGTTGGCAAGCAACAGAAACTCTTTCTTTCTACTGGTAGTTTTTTCTGGCACTTAGGGCCTGTTGTAGTGGAAGGAGCAACCTGGCCCGCCTTAGCCAGCAGCCCTGGCTGAGGAGGGGAGGAGGCTGTATAAACAATACTGTAACTCTCCAGGCAGAGAGGAGCTGGTATTCCTGCCCTGGGCTGTGGGGAAGGGAGCTGTGGGCCTGAAGCATGTTTGTGTAGCATTTGGGATTAGTTGAGTTGGGGAGCTCTTGTGCTGAGGAGATGGTAGAACTGTAAATCATCAGTGATCTACGTAAGCTGCGGAAGCAGTTAGGGCAGAAGGAAGGGCTTAGAAGCAAAATCCATTACAAAATGTCAAAGTGGGTGATTTCCCTTGCTGGGGAGGGGGTCTTGTCTCTGGGCAGCAGAGGGAATGCTGCCTATGCGTTGTGGCCATCCCTCTGGAAGAGGGATTTACTTCCAGGTCTGCTGCCTGGGTTCTGTCCTGCATCCTGCCCTCCCACTCTCTAGTGTGATTTAATGTGGATGCTTTTCTCAGATCCCCAGAAAGGAAAGTAGTGTAAACAGCTGCCAAGCAGGATTTTGTGTTGTAGAGCATACTTAAATGCTGGGGCCTGGTTGGATGATTGTATGAGTATGTTTCTATTTTTCTGCATATGTGTGTGTTTAATAGGAAGCACATATTCTGTTCTGGTTGAGTGTATGTTACTTCTCTTAGTGTGCCTGTTAGTACAGTAACTTACAACCCACTCTTTTCCCCTGCTTATAAAGTGACACTGGTATTGTGTTACAGCTGTAATGTACACAAAGTCTTGCACAGCTCTTCGTGTAACATTTTTACAGCCGTGATGACCTTGAAGGGTTTAAAAGAAGACTGACTGCAAACTCTGGCACCATTCCTGCAGATACTTAAGCATGTGCTTAATTTTGCGTGAGGTAGTATGAGCGTGAATAGTTCCATTTCACCCAATGGATGTAAAGATAAGTGTCTCTGTGGCCGATTGCAAGATCAGAGTCTATGTATGATGACTCATTTCATGCACATAACTGTATGTGTCTGCATGCCTTATATGTATATCATGCAGTTGTCTTTATCATGTTGTTTTGACCAGCTCAGCTGCACTTTGTCCATTAATCCATATTCCCTGGGCATGTTGCTAACCAGTCCTGTGAAGCCTGGAACAGAGACTGTTTCTCTTTCCCTGTTTCCCATCCCCCAAATAAACAGAGATAAACAGAGAAATTGCATTTTTCTTTTGTACCCCCATCATCATCCCCAAAATGTGGACTTGGTTTCCCCTTTTCTCCCCAGCTAGAGGCTCCCTGACAGAGCCTCCTCTGATCCAAGCAAGATGCTAACCTGACATGTTCAGGAAGGGCAGTTTCATCCCTGAAGTTATAAACAGGTTTATGCAAGGATACAGCTAGGTTATTTACACCCCAGGACAAGAGATGCCCATCTCTGCAGAGGCCTGAGATGATGGTCATTAACTTTTCCACATCACATAACCAAAGATGCCGTGCCATTTTATATAATTCTGAAGTGTTGGTTATGCATTCCTCCTCTTCAAAGTCCAGTCCCATTGGATTCAGACATAAGAAAAGGCAAGATTTTTTTTTTTTAAAAACATGTTCCCCCCCCCCCCCAAGTATTTAGCTGTTGCAGAGAAAAATGTGATCAAAGATTGTTTTAATGTATTCTGGGAAGACCGGCAGAGCTGTCTTTGCAGCCCATGAGAGGGACAATCTGGTGAAAGGCATAGTAGTTATCACCTGGTAGTTGTCTACATGTGGTAGCGGGAGCATCCTCCTTTAGGAGAGGGAATATAGCAGACACTGTGTCTCCCTGTGGGCTGCTGCCTGGGGTTTGGCTCACCTGGGGTCATGTTAAAACCTAAGTCTAGCACTGGGATCAGCATCCTGTGGGTTTATAGCGGGTGCCTCTCTCATCTACGTGTCACTGAGGTCCCTGCAACCAGCGCCAGGGGAAGTACATTTTGGCTGTTGGTCCATGGCTCCTGCACCTTGTTTCTTTTTAGTGCATGAGTCTAGGGGTATTGGACTAAAGTCAGACTCATTAAAATATGGTAACGCTGCTGATATTGTCGGTACAAGCAGGGTTTGCAAATAGAGCTGTGCAAATCTGACTATCTTCTGTTTGTCCAGCCCTTAAGTTCATAAGATTACTTTAAAGTGCAAGTGGATACTGGCAGATGCTCTATGTATGGCATGTCTGCCCTTATGCTGGCACACACCCTGGTCACCTCTATGTGGTCTCTTGGCAGTCAGACACTATATCTTGATGTGACAAGAGCTGGCTGTTAACTTACAGCTATAAATCTGTTGGGGCTATAGTGGAAGTCCGTCAGTGCTGTGCAGGTGGTGAGTGGCTTGCTTAGCTTCTGGGTGGATGACTTTTTTTTTTTTTATTATTTTCCTAACACAGTTTGGATTTCTGCAGTGGTAGAGCCTGTTCTGGTCACAGTGGAGCAGCAGAGTTAACAGTGTTTATGGGACATTCTTTCCAATTGCTGTGGTCTAAACATATGTACGCCAGCATTGAGTTACTTCTGCCTGGAAATAAGCCACAGAGCTATACATAAAATGTTTGAACTGCTGCAGTAATGTTGTTGGTATAAATAGGAAAAAGGGGTAGCACCAGGGCTTCCATTCCTTAGGGCTGATTCGAGAAGACTTCCCAGTGCTCCATCTTCAGTGGAAAAGGCTGGGGAACGTGACTGAAAGCAGCAACAAAATGCCATACGGCTAGCCTTCAGGGAAGAGCATAAAGTGCGAGATACTTGGGTCTGGAGCATTGGCTTCCTGCTTGACAGTTGCCCAGCTCTTTTCTCTTGTGGTGGAACATCTGTCAGAAACCCCACTGAGTTCAGCTTGCAGCGACCTGGTCCCCCAAAGCCATGGGGTTTGGTCTGTGACAGTCTTTTGGGTTCTTGTGACTCCAAAACTGCTGCTGAGTTTTCTTGAACTCCTTCTGGCAGACGTTTCTGTCCTCTAGCTATTAGACAAGTAGTCCGGATACATGTGGAGCTTCTAGTTGCCTTGGTCATCATGTTGTGACGTAGGGAGCAGTATTTTGAAGTGACATCATTGTGTGACTGTGCTTCACAGGTGCATTGGGATGCTGCTGTCATCTTTTGAACCATGTGAAGTGTGCATAGGACTTCTCCCAGGCAGTGCTTGTAAGCAAAACAACTTCTGCAATTTCTAAGTACCTTTCTGGTTCTTTGTACAAGATTGTTTAGTGCAAGTCTTTGCTTGGTCAGCTTGGCTTGCCGTAGGAGATTGTGTCAATTTCTGTGGTCCTTTCTGTCTCCCAGAAGAAATGTAGGAAGTGACCTCTGTAGAAATAGCAGAAAGTGCTGATAAGCACTGAGCTGCCAGTTTTAGTCTTTACTTGTGGTTGGTGTTAATTCCATCTTTAACCGCTAAGGGCTTGTTTGTCTTTGGCTAATTTGTAAACAGAACCTTCCACAATATTGTCTCCTAAGTGCTTTATTGCAGGTATCAACCTGTGATGTTCTAAGGATGTAAGAGAGGCAAGGTTTGCAGGTAGAAGTAATGTCTTTTCTTAGACTGATACAATTAGAAGAAGAGAGGCAAGATTGTGGACAGGTGGGAACATTTTCAGGGTTCAGTGCTCCATGAACAATTCTCTGCAGTCGTTTCTTTCTGCAATTTTTTTTTTTTTAAGAGTCTGAATCATCAGTTGCGTTCTTACAACTCTTGACAGGCAATCAGCTCCATTTCATCCAACACCTCTTCTTTGGTCAGTGATGGGAATTGCAGCCTGGTTTCACGCAGGGGCCAGTTCCTGTGCAGGGGTGAGAGTAAAGCTTGTATCCAGCTGTTGCCCACTACCTAGCTGCCAGTGCACCACAGCAAGGAGTGGACAGAAACTGCATAGCAGCTTTATAGCTATCTTTTTGCTGGAGAACTTGAAATACAGTTTGAGCAGGGTTAGCATAGTGGTTCAGTACAAATGATAGTCAATGGGGTTGTTCTGACTCTTAAGCGTTGCTTTGCTGTTCAGTCTTACTGCTTGCCTTTCAAGTGTTTGTCTGCTTCTCATATTCTCTGTTTAAACTCTAGAAATGTACTTAGGACTTGTATTTCAGGCATTTCTGAACTACATGTGTTGCTCAAAGTTTTTTTCTTACCAAGACAGATTCTGCTAAATGCTTCTGAGTAGGTGAATACATCTAAAACTATTGACCGGAAAAGCATGCATTGGGAGCATTGATTCTGTGCTGAAGACTGGAGTTCCGTAATCTCTTTTTTTTGTGTTCTGCTTTTTACAGCAGGAATTTTTGCTAAGAACTAAACATGTAAAAACAGAAGTGCTTTGTGAAGTGTTGAAGGAACAGGAGTTGGTTGTGTGCCTGGATCTAGGGCTTTCTGAATTTCTAAACAAGGTCAGTAAAGAAATGGTGGTAGTTGTAATGGTTTGCTTTCTTGAAGTATGGCAGGAGCTAGGTGGTAACAAAAAAAAAAGGGGTGTTTAAGCCTGTGGATAAAAATTGCTTCCTCTGAGTGATTTTACTTCCTCAGTTCTCACATTTGGTAATTCTACCAGTTACCCGTGCTCCTGAGCCTAAATGTAGGCTAGAGGAGACCTGCTTTTGCAGTGTTACTCCCTCAGTTTCAGGGTTTTAAGTCACTTAGATGGCAGCCTGCTCCCTTTTTCTTTTTGTTGAGTCACCTTTAATGAACTCCTCAAATAAGTCAGCTTATGTTGGACTATTTTACCTCTGGTATACAGACTTTGTTTCCTTCAGGAAAAGAAACTGAAAAGGTGCTTGGGAAAAATCACAGGAAGAAGTGATTTAAGGGCAAAGTATGTGAAGAAGGAAAGTGGGCTGAATGGATGATTTAATGAGTTTGTTTAGGATTGCTTTGTTGTTGTCTTTATAACCTTTTGTCTCTCTGTGCGGTTTATTGTCTAGTGGTGGTTTCCTCTGTGTGTGTGTATGTGTGTGTGTGTAAGAGAGAGAATCGATGGTGTTTCTTGCTGCTGACTTGCAGGGAGAGTTTTTCAGGTCTTTGGGGTGCTGGGTCTAGGCCATAAAACTTGCAAGAAATTTTAACTGTTTGGAAAAGACTAAACCAAGTTCTGCATCTGGGATAGCTGTGACTGTGAACAATGATTGCCTCTCCTCTAGTACCAGTTTGCATCTTTGAAGCAGAAAGATGGCCCAGCGGTGCGTACCTGAATGAGCACATGAGGGGTTGCTGGAGTTGTCCGTGCCGGTGGCTGAGCAGCAGGTGCAGTGATAGGGACACTGTATTACTAGTGAAGGACTTTCCAGCCGTACTGGAACAGGAGGAGGTGGCAGCAGCAGGGATGTTGAGGAGACAATGGAAATCAGTGCTTGTGCTGTTCTCTTAAGTTTGTTTTCTCAATCTTTGGTCTGCACTCCTATGTATTGCTTCTCCTGGAGGACATGTTCTCCTTTCTGGCTGACAGGAGAAATCTCTTGGGTGCTCAATATGCATGTTGACTGACAGATGTGAAGAGCTTCTTAATTCTAGGATGCACGAAGGGCAGATGATGCTAAAGGCTCTTCTGTAAGAAGCTTATTCCTCAGGGCAGAGGGCAGGGAGGAGTGCAGGAAGAGATTGCCAAGAGCTAGGCAGTGAGTGGTGGCTGGGGGTGGGCAGGAAGCTTGGGTGGCTCCTTCTGTATATCCTGATTGGTTTGGGGAAAAAAAAGAAATCTCTTATGCTTTCCTTTGATTAATTTTTAAGCATTCTTTAAAAATATTGTCCCTAGCCTCAAGCAGGAGTGAGATACAGCAATGGTGCAGCATGGTCCATGCAGTAGATAGCTGCTGGAATTTGGGAGGGAGGTGAGGTTATTCCCAGCTCTGCTGCTAATTTGTTGCATGACCGTGATCAAGACATTTTACCTCAGTGTTTCTGTTTTTTTCCCACCTAGTCTTCTTATATCTGGTTATAGGTTGCAAGCTGTGTGAGAGTACATGTTGCTACCTGCTGTAAGCACAGGAGGCCTTCATGTTCGTTGGGACTTCTTGCAAGTACTGTGAAACAAATACTAAATAGTCCAGACAATGTTTAGGGAAAGATTGAATGCTAATCTCTTTACCACCTACCTCCTTCCGTAGGGATGTTGTCTGTGTGATAAATGCTGTGTGCTCACTCTGTCCCTCCTGTTTTATTTATTCCAATCTTAGCATCTTTTAAATTGCTGATAAGTGTTTTTTTAATATAATTTAAACTGGCTTACAACAAAACCATTTTCTAATACCCTGAGGATGCGAGTATGTACTTTTCTCCATAGCATCACTGCAGTCTTAGGGAGATGCATGTGTGGGAAGACAAGGTGTCTAGTCCTGGAGTGGTTCAGGTGTTACAGGCAAGAGCCTTCAGACAGGAGAAGTGAGCTCTCTGACCTCCTGTGGAGGGGACAGATACCTGCTCTGTGTAAGGAATCTGGGCATAAAAAGGCGAGGCTTTTACATACAGAGAGTCTCTTTAAATCTTTCCTGGGGACTTTATACAGTACTTACAGCTGTCCCCTTCTCCAAAAAAACTATGTGGTTGCCTTCATGGCAAGGAGGGCTGGGTAGGTAGGGACGAGATCTAGAAACACAATTTAGAAGTGGCAGTCGATGACTTTTAGGACAGAACTGCTGTGCAAATCAGTGGTGAAGGATAAAAATTGATTGATTTGGCAGGGGGCATTATGCGTGAATAAAGAAATCACAAATGAATTATGAGTGTCACCTCTGGCAGGCTGATCAAATGGCTTTTCTTTACCCTGCGTAGCTCTAGCTTGTGTATTTCTACTCTTGGACTCAAGGTCGACCACCAAGTTCTCCCCCCAAGCCTTATCAAACAGGGCACTGATCCGTTTATACCAAAAATAAGCCCCAGTGAGAAGAAATGAAGGGGAAGGGGATGGTAACGTGGTGGTTTTCTTGAAGCGCTGAGATGTGGCTTTCCTTCTCTGGCTCCCCTCAGCAGGGTTAACTGTGGGGAAGGCTTTCTGCGCCCTCTCTTTTGGTCTATCTTCCCCGTGTCCAAGTTTAGTTTGAACATATGCGTTGTTTATAGAGTTCAGCAGGAGGTGATTTACGATGGAGCTCCTCACCACAGTGGTATCAGTATTAGAAACGCCGTGTTATGGCTCGTGTGTTTGACTTCTCTGGAGTCAGGAGTTATGCGGAGCTGCCATGGTTTCCTTGGAGTGGATGCCTATTTCTGACACAGAGCTGTGGACTTTTAACCGTCAGCTGTTTGTATTTAGGAGCAGGCCCAGCTCGGGCTTGGGGCTGTGGGGAGGGACTTTGGCAGAGCTGCAGAGGGAGCAGCCTTGCCAGCCCATGCCCGCATCCCTGTTCGGCTCTTTTCCTTGTTCTTGTCTCTTGCTTCTCGTGAGTGCTAAAGCCTGGGCGAAACAGAGGGGAAAGAGCCTTTCCTATCTGGGAAGTGATGATTAATGATGATAAACAGTGACCCTTACGCTGAGAGAACCGTTTGTTCCTGCTTGATTTCAAACCCTTATATGAGTAACTGAAACGCTGCCCAAGGGAGCTGTATTTACTTTTTTTTTACTTCTTCTCACTGAAGCACTTTCTTTGCCTATATTCAGGCCCTGTGCATGGATTTGGAGGAAACCAATGCATAACACTGCCAGAGAGTCAGAAGTTGCTTCCTTTGATCTCCACTGTTGGGACAGATTGATGGGGGAGCGTTGCAAGTCCTCGCTTGTACCTAATCCTCTTACAGATAGTTCTCTGTGTAGGGGAAGGTGAATTAGTTCCTTTTTCTACTACAAAGAAGGAATCGCTTGACAAATTGCCTATGTGGGAGGGCAAAAACAACCCCTATGTAAAGTCTGGTATCTTGCCGGCTCTATTCCCTTATGAAAAAGTAATGCACGTTTGCAAATTAGAAAAATCTGTTCCTTGTAAAGAAGTGATCCTGCACAATTCCAGGTCCCGACAGCTCAAGGAATGGCTTCTTTGAAGCCTGCCCACACAGGATGCATCTCTCTGTTGTATCCCGTAGGGCTCGCCTGCCCATGGAGCTGGTCCGATTGACTCCATGTGCAGATTCTTAGTCTGGAATAAATCAGGATTGACTCTTTATGTACCAGCAAACCTGTAGCCTGTTTGATGTTGCTTTTTCTTTTTTTAAAGTATACATTCATCACACAATCTTCACAAACTTTGCTTGCATCAACAAAAAGAATTCCCCACACCAAAGTCAAAATAGCATCATCACAACACTGACAAAAGTGGACAATTTACACATACTCCACACCTTGTCCCTTCACCACATTTGTATCTTTGAAGCTGAGATATTCTGAGGGTTTTGTGAAATCTCATGAAAATCTGAGTCGGGGATGCTTTTACGGTGAGAATGGTGACTGAATGGGAGAAGGAGGAGAAGTTGCGACTTGCCATGTCTTTAGCCAGGGTTGATAAGGTTACATGTGTCTTTCTTCATCCCTGCAATATTTTAGAAGAAATTGGACCTTGGTGTGGGGGTGGGGAACAGAAAGTTGGGGGGTAAGGCTGGTGTTAAGTGAAGAAACAGAAAGTAATTATTTAATGACGGCTAGGTCACGCTGCAGAAGCTGGTAGGAAATTAGCCCTCTATGTATCCTCTTTTGCAGGTCACAGGGACGCTTGCAGATGTGTGCTGCTGTCAAGTTCTGCGTTCCCTCACTACAGTTCCTGGTAGAGGTGCTTTTAATAGCCTCCCACCCACTTCCCCGGGGCTATGCAATGGTATTTGTGGCCTCCCTGGGACTGCCTTACTCCAGGTGCATGGAGAAGAAGGCAGAGTGCAGATTCAGCACGTAGTCCCTGACAGCTGGGGCTGATGGGACAGGAATGCAGTCCTGACAGCTGGAATCGGATTGAAAGCAGACTGAAAGCACGGTGGGGAGGCCAGGAGGGGAGAGCAGGCAAGAGAGGCTGTGTGGAGAGATGGACAAATGCACTCACGCTGTGTGCAGGCGCATGTGGAAAGACAGCCTGCAGGGACCCTGGGTTGCTCACGTTCCCTTTCTTCCACCTCCATCCATGTTTTGTTCCCTGTTCTCTCAACTGCTTGGATCATTTTTAATAAATGTGTGTGCACAACCGTGCACAACCATTGTAGTGACACCTGGCAGAGCCGTTAGAGCTGGGGCTCAGCATTTCCATTAGAAACCCCCTCCCTCCACTTTTATGCAGGTTTATGAATGTAATGTAATGCTTCCCATAACTCAGTGATTCAAAAGCTTTGGACAAGTTGGTTTCTACCCTTGCCTCTCTTGTGCCGAGGTGTGTCCGTCATAATTTGTGTTGTGGGAGATCATTCCTTGATGTTCTTAAAGTGGTTATCTTGAAATCCAATTGCCTAGAATTGGCAACTGCTTGTTGCAGATGATGATGTTCTGGTCAGGTGTTTTGTTTTTTTTTTCTTAAAATTGATTTAAATGTGAGGACCTGTTCAGCAGTCGCACGTAGTTCTGAATCCTTTTACCCCGTGAATGCTGCTTCAAATGGAGCATTGGCTGGAAACACCTTGAAATATTGCGACAAGTCTGTGTGGTGGATTGCATGAAACCAGTTTGATGGTCTTGGAGTAATTCCTAGAGGGTCAGTTAGGCAATTAGTATGAGTCTGCAATGGTGGCAGTGAGAAAGGCTTGTGAAACTTACTGCAAGAGACATGGAGACTGCTCTGTCAAGGCAGAGGTGTCCTGAATTGATTGTGTGTTGGAGCTCGCCTTACTACTGTTGCTTTTGCAGGTGGAATATTTTCAGTCTCCAGGCTTCTCAAGACAGTACTCTTTGCTTGCACTGGATGCTGAGGGACAGAAGGCTTAGGCTGGAGAGGAGGGAGAGGATAGAAAAGCCTCTTGGGAAAAAAAAAAAAAATTAAAGTGAATATTCTATGTGCACATACAAAACCAGGGGAGGCATTAGGTAGGTGAGGAACAGAAACCAACTGTGAAGCTGGGTGGTTTTGTTGTTCGTGTGCTCTTGTAAGTCAAACATCCCCTGCAGTTAATTCCATCCACCTGTCTTCAGCCCTCCTCTTGCCAGACCAACAACAAAAACCCCAACTCCCGAAAAAACAAACAGGCAGAGGAACCTGGGCCAAAACCATACCTTTGCATGTCAAGCTCAAGTGCAAAATGAATATTTCACAGCTGTGCTATAAAGCCCTGAAATGAAGGCTTTGCAGTGGAAATGCTGACAGCCCCTTAAGTACAATAGTATACTGTAATTAGTGTTCTGTGTTTAATGTGCCAAAAGAAGCACAGCAGAGCTAAACGTACAACTTCAAGCCTTTGTTTTTCTGCAGCAGTAACAGGAGATCAGACAGTGTGTTCAGATGGTGGATTAGAGCCTACAACGTGTGCGCTGGTCCCTGGAGGTTAAACGTGCTTTTTTGCGGTGGGGCTCAGGGGCAGCAGGAGAAATGTACAAACAGCAGCTGTGAGATTTGGTGCTCTGTATCAAATTTCACTTATGTAAGAAATAGACAGCTATTTCTTAAATGCTGACGCTGACAATGTACAGCTACGATGCATTTTCACGTATTGGATGCCAGAGTGCATTGATACGACTTTGCTGTGTTGCAGCATGGAAAACACGTTGGAGTGTGTGCAGCGGTGCTGAAAACTCTGGGAGCAGAATATAGGGAGACGGATGTGGAAAGCACAGTGCTGTTTTGAAACTTGGGCCTGATTTTTGGAGCTCCCTGTGTCAGTGTATTGCCAGGTCTGAAGAGCATTGGGGTCTCAAGTCGAGCGCTAAAAGCATTTTTTTTAAGGCAAAAGAACAGATGATTATGTAGCCACTCCTCAGACAAGATGGTAACTGATTACTAGATATGCTAGGGAAGGCTTTCCAAAGGAACCCTCATGGGTTATGTATCTCTGGGATTTCTGTGTCCACCACTTCCTCAGGAATGTGTGCCTTTGCACATACATTATTAATATGCCCACTTTCCGGCAGGAGAGGGATGAGGGTAGGCACATTGTGCGGTGGATGATGGATGAACTCTGATGGATGTTGTCTTTTCATGCTGACTCGATGCCGCTAGTTAATTAAATGGATTCAAACATTAACTGTGTTATACACAGGCCCATGGGAAGGCTTTTAAAATAGAACTTGTCTGCATGTGGATGTTTATTGAAGTAGCCATTCTGGAGTGGAATGAAATCATTGTGCTGCAAGAACTCCCTCTGAGGATGCTCTGGTTCATGAATAAGTGCTCACAAAGGCATGGAGAGAAAGAGGGAAGTTGAAATCAAACTGTTGATTCAAGAATAGGAGTTTGCTTTCCATAGGGCAGCAGAGAGGAGAGAATGGGGGATGAATTTCCAAGTGCAAAGCAGCAGGAGTTCTTATCCGTGACTTTGTTGAGCAGGGTGACCTCTTCGCTGCTGTCTGTAAATGATCTTAGATGTCAAAAAGGCAGATTGAGTGTAAGGTGTTAATGGGAAAAAAGAATGGAGAACAAAACAGAAGACTATATTATTCTGCTCTGTAAACACTTGCTATGACCACGCCTTGAAAGCTGTATGTAGTCTTGGTGTTTCCTCTTTCATCTCAGAAAGGATATAGTGGACCTCGAAGGCGGTTCACAGAAGAGCATCAGAGCTGGTCAAATATGTGAAATGGCTTTCAGGAGAGCCATAAACTGAGTAAGTGAAGACTTTTGTACTTGGAACACAGATGACTTAGGGGTGATAGCATAGCTCCTTACAAAATCATGAGCCACCTAAAGATGATAGGTGGGGATGGACTATTCACTCTCTCTTCCTGTACAAGAACTAAGGCACATCAAATGAAACTAATAGAAGTCAGGTTTAAAACAAGCAATGCAAGATGGCTCTTCTTGCAACATGTACCAAACTGGTGGAGTTCCTTGCCAAAAGATGTTGTGAATGCCAAGCTTTTAAACACATAGTGGATAAGTTCATGGTAGAGAACTCTGCTGAAATAGGTTAAAAACTGAGAATATCTGTTTTGAGACTGGGAGATTGACAGGAGGTGAGAAAGAATCAAATTTGCTTTCCCTGCTCTTAAAGTTTATCCATACGTTTGTTCATGATACTGTTCTTCCTGACTTTTCTCCTTCACTTATGGCTGCAAATGGAAACAGGAACCAGGGCTAGATACTGTCTGATCCAAGATGGACAATCTCATTAAGTCTGGAACAGACACATCTGCTTGCTGGATATGGTTTACCCAGGCTGTAGCCTCCTGCCTAATGCCGTAGGAACTGGGACATATGGTCAGCCCTGTACAGTAACACCAGTTTTCTCTCCTCGGTGGTCTTTTTGAGCACTGGAGAGTTGCATGTATCCTCTCAAATGCTTTGCTGCTTTATTTCCATGCTTAAATAAATTGTGTTTATAGAGAATGATGATTTTTTGGGCCCAGAAGAGAACGTGGATAGTATTAGAAGGCAGGAGGTGAGGTGACTGAGTCAGAAAACTCTTTAATTTCTTGAGCATACGAGTACGGGAAAGAGGGGCTGAAATACTACTTAACTCCTGCTTAGTCTTTTGCTGGCCTGAGGAGGGTGATGGAGTGAGTAGCAGCATCATTCAGCCTACAGTTGAAACTCTTTGAGGGATGCCTGGTGTTAAAAATGGCTTTCCCTTGAGATTTTCTTTCCCTTTCTTTAAGGTGAAGCGAGACTGCAGAAGTCTGCTGGTGGGCAAGCAGGAGCTCCTACCCAGCAGCGGTGGCTCAGTAGTAAAACAGTGCAGCTGGAGGGAGAGCGCCTGTGAGCTCAGGTCGGGCAGGATTGTCACTGTGACTAGATTGTCCCCTTTGGCACCCATTTTGGTGGAAATTATTACTGCGCTGGGTGTGTTTACTATTGCTTTCTAACAGCGTGCTGCCTAGATGTGCAGGCCACAGTGTTTGCCTCCTGTACCTCCTGCGTGGCTTTGCAGTGTAGATGGTCCCAAAGGGATGCAAACGATGGGAAGGAGGAAAGTGTTTGCAGGGGGCTGAAGTTGGGCTGATCCTTCAAGGATTTCTGTGTTGTCCTTTTAGCATGTGGAAACAATTGCTTGTGGTAACTTCCTCAAAACAACAGAAAGAGCTCGCACAAGTATGACACTCTCTCTTCGAGAGCTGGGAGCAGCTGGTCATGCATTTTGTTTCCTGAAAAGACAGACAAGGCTGGCCAGGGCTGTTTAGACCAGGCTTTCTGAAAGGATTATCTGCACCTCAGTAGTAAGGCAGAGGTGGCATGTCTTTGTCATGCAAGCGTGGGTTTTCCCCTTGTACTGCGTGGGACTGTGCCTGAGGGAAGCAAGGGCTGCTCTCAGACGTGCCCTTTGACTTCCCAGTGGGATTGGGCTGCAGCAAGGCCCCTCTCTCTGGGAAGGCCTGGCTGCCATGAATACCTGTTGGTACCTCGAGTCCTGCAATTCAGGACTCTGCTGGTCTGGTCCTACCAGGTGTGGGAACTATCTGATGATCTTGGGATCTGACATGGAAGGAACAGGGTAAGTGATGTGCTTAGGCACTAAAATTTCTTTACATGTTTCTGCAACTCTGAGCAGCCAAATTTAGATTTAAGACTGTAAAATGGGTGAATATCAGGTTTTGCAAGACAGGTGTTAGCTGCACAGCTGATTCTGTTTTTGGTGCCTAAAAGTGTGTATTGAGCCTCCAAATTTGAAAAAAAGTTGACCTTAAAGGAATGGAGATGGGATGGTTACAGGTAGCATAGTGGCAATGCAAAGTGAGCTGCAGAAGCATGTTGCATGTGAATCGATTCAATAACACTTGCAAATCGCTTAGAGAACCTTGACTGGAAGTGCCAAATACTATTAATAGAAGCCTCAAGATGAAGTAACAAATGTGGATAGCCAGCCTCCTCTCTGCACCTCTAATTTAGGTGCACAAAATAACAGGTTTAATCTTGCAGTTGTTTCCAGGCTTGGATGTGGGTGATGAGGTGGCCCACTGATTCCCTGTGAAGGCCTGAGCAAGCAGTGACATGTCTGACGACTGTGGGAAGCAAATTGGGCCAACATGGGAGCTATTGGTAATGACCATGGTGTCTCAGATCTGCAGGGGGACTCTCCAGGACCTGTGGTTAGCTCAGATCAGACTTGGAAAGGTGTGTCAGGGAATTTATTTCTGATTGGGATATGCTGAAGTACCACCTGGGAGGCTTGTATGAATGGCAGTGGTTATGGCTGTGTAGGACTGGGAGACTGCGCTTGCCACATGAGGAAGTGGGTTCCTACCTTGTTGTAAGTTGTAACTTCAGAGGTGGGATAATGGCAGACCTGTATCGGCAAATTTGCCCTTTGCTGACAAATCTTAACTTCAGATTAGGAAGCTAAAGTTGGTATACTCCTGCCCTAATTAACTATATTAATAACTTCTTTGTTTTACCTGGCAAGTTGAGAGGAATCTAATCTATACTATGTTGTTGCCTTATTGTTTTTCCTCTCTGAAATGTTTTTCATTCTTCTGTCAAGTTTTGTGACAAGTGACTGACTATCTCTTGCTCTCATGTCATCTAGTCTGGGGGTTGGTCATGGGGATAAAGCGGTGGTGTATTGTGGGCAGGGGTGTCATAAGACCAAATTTTAAATTTACGTGTACTCATTTTGGAAGCAAGTTGTTTTTAATACTCAAGGATTATCATGCAGAGGTGTTGTAAGAGCATCCATTGGATAGGCTCATGGGATTGCCTTTCAGATTCTTTACATTAGCAAGGTTTTAAAGCTAAGACTAGGAGCAAAAGAGGGGGAGTCTTTTTCAGAAAGTTAGTTATGAGTCTCTGGACACAGGTATCTGTCTCTGTGGCACTAGGTCTATCAATACCAGTGGTATGGCCTTGATAGTTGTCTTTTTCTAATGGAACGAGTGATCTGTTGGAAGCCATGCTCACTGACAGTAAAATAATTGGACCTGAAGACTGAGCTAGTCCTTTTGTGTCAAGCTGTGTGCTGACCATAGGAGAAAGGTAGACTTTCCACCTCCTAGCATTTCCACAAATAGTCTACTGGCAGAGCAGCATGGGGCCTCCACAGACCCTAGAGTTGAGAGAGGAAGCTGGAGCAAGTGTGACATTTTGCTGTTGGTAGGGCGAGAGTGCCAAGATTAATCAGTTAGTGCTCTTGTTCGGTTTCTCTCCCTCTTAAAGATTAGGAGGGGGCAGATTTTTCCACACCACCAAGTACAGGGTGGGTGTTGGAGGTACAGCTGGATTGATGTAGTTGCCAGTGAAAGGGGACGGTTTTTCTTTTACCTGGCTTTGAGCTCCCTGTGGCTTCCCCAGGCTGGCAGACAGAAAACAAAAACTACAACATGGTTTCTGCTGGTTTGGCCTGCTGGGCAGGCAGTCGCCATGCCAGTGCTGGCACAAAGGAAATGGCGGGGGGTGTCATTGGGATGAGTGGGATGAGGGAGGAAGGAACTGTTCCCTCCAGAGCAGGCAGCTGTAAGCTCAGCTCAGCTGTGGCATAAGACTGCACACTGAGAGGCTCGATACACATCCTCACAGAGCAAAAATGTACGTGTTGGTGAAAGTAGGTTGCTGAATTGCTGCTGAATAGCTGCATAGCCAAGGTCAAGTAGTGCCTTTTAGGATAGCTGCAATTACAGCCAGCCTGAGCTAAAGCCTGTGCTGAGCAACATAAGCACAGCATTGCTAAATTGATGTTTGCTGACAGGATCAAGTAATTGGTGCCTTATCTAGATTGGAGCGCTTGAATGGCACGTCTCTTCCACTTCCTCCTTTGCTGTCAAGAATGTGGTTTCTATAGGAATTTAAACCTCTCTTAGTTTTATGGGTAGGGAACTGCTGATACGAGCTGGAATCTCAGCAGTAGAAGCATTGGGTTCTTTCTGTGCATTTGTGAGGCTGCTTTAGAAATAAATGTGTTTTTGAAGTATTGTTAACAAGCCTGGAAGAGTAGATATCCTCCTAGCCTCCCTCACTCCCTCCCCCCCCTGTTTTTGTTCCAACATTAAGCTGGAACAAAACTATTTCCTTTCTTTACTGGTGGATTTGTAAATGGATTTTTAATTGTATGTTCTTATACTAAACAGAAATCCTGTGGAGTTCTGTAAAAGCCATGTTTCCAGAGATACTCATTTTGCAAGGGAAGGGGACAATTTAGTGTTCTCTCATACTGTCTCAAAGTATCTGAGGTATATTATTACTAAAAGGGAAAAAAAGACCAAGTTGTTCCAGAGACTGGGGTATGAAATCTTCCAGTTTCCATGCCGCTGGTTTGAAGGCAGGCCAAATTTGAACTAGCTAAAGCATGGACGGCTCACTTTAAGTGGTGGCACCTCAGACCTGCTTTACCTGTTGAAGCAAGATGGTTCTCTGTGGGGGGTTACTTCTGTCACCGTCTCTAGTAACCTGGGCCATGAGCTCAGTGAGACCTTGTTTCTTCATGCTACAGCTGAACTCCTCAGGTCTGGTACGCTGTGTGGTCAGGGTGGCGTGGGGAACCTGCCCTGCCCCTGCCTTTTCCGCACCATGTTGGTATAAATAGAAGATGTTCGTCTTCAGGGCAGCTATTGAAGATAGTGGTAATTATTACAATAGTAAGTTCTTATGCCGCGTCCATGCCCTTAAGGCCTTAACCAAATATAACTTAGATGATGATAATTAAAAACAGAAGACGGTGACCCAGTAAAATCCATGAGTTTGGCAGGGACAGCAATGCTGAGGAGGAATGTATGCATCAAATATGTAATAAATAAAATCAAGCTGTGCAAATGTAAAGGAAAGAGAATAATTTTGTGTCGGTCAAAACAACCCCAGGGCTGAGAACTGGTTTGTGCTCAGAGGTTGAGTCCTTTCATGCTACAGACCAGATTTTGTGCAGTGTAATCCCACTGCAGCCTTTTACTTTGGGGTAATTGCTAAATTCTGATGCTTTCTCTGCCAGGGAGTGCTCCCCAAAATATTGTGTCATGTCCATCTGTACCCCTCCTTTCCCCTTTTGTTTTTGCTTTTCCCAGCTTCTTGCCACAGAGGCCTGGCTATGAATCTTTGTATCTTCCAAGTAGCTCTTCCAGTTGCATTTCTTTTCTTTTCCTAAAAATAGTTGAGATCTTCGCTCGGGAGGAAAGCAAGCATTTTGGATTACTGTCTCTTGCATGGGTCATTGCTATTTGGGCTTGTGAACCCAGTCATGTAAGCTGTTCTGTCTCTTGAGATTCCTGGGGAGGCATGCCCTGGTCCACTGATGTGATTTCCAATTCAAGCACTGTGGGAAAAATTGACTATTCAGTTCCTAGGAATATGGGGCTGGGACCAGGCTGAACCATCTACCACTGGATGGAGGAGATAAAGAGAATGGGTCAACCTGGAAACAATTTTTGGGAAAGAGCTCTGGAGAAAGTGGCTTGCTGCTCTTGCTGGGAGGATGGGAATCAGTGAGCAGTGAATGTGCATCCCAGCTTTTCACCAGTACTATCTGCTGCTTGCAGTCCTCTGTCTTTGCAGTGCTCTGGCATAGACAAAGTAATCTCTGTACCCCAGCAGTATTTTACTGTGCCTATGTTGAAAATTGAGTAGGGTTGCTTCTGTACCTGGGTGCTTGTCAGTGAATTTTTAGGAGCTGTGATTCTTCTCAGTGCCAGTGTGAACCAGACCATCAGCATCTGTGTATGGGTCCATTTGAACTGCAGTCATATTTCATAATACTTCTTGTTTTTCTTTTTCACGTGCACTAGGTGACTTTGGAGAAGGTGTTGGGGATAACTGTGTCGGGAGGCAGAGGATTAGCCTGCGACCCCAGAACTGGCCTCGTTGCTTATCCAGCAGGGTGAGTCACTAACCACATTCTTCAAAACTAAGATAAACCAGGACTGATGTATCAACATAAAGATTCAGGGTGTTTCCACTGTGGTCTTCTAAAGAATGGTACATAGCCTCCCTATCGTCTTTTAACAGTGGAGAACGATGAGACTCAGCACTGTTAGTGTAATTGGCAAGGGAGAGGGATTGCATTTTACCTGTCAAGTTTTAATGGGATCCCTTTTAATGGAACCCCTCTCCCTCTTCTTTCTTTAAGCTGGGTGTTAAATTGTGGGCTTTTTAACTCTGCTCTGTAGCATGGTGAACTTGCGCATAACTCCATGCGATGCTCAAGCCAGTGAGTACCTAATGGAGCAGGTGATGCTTTCAGTGAATTGACAGAAGCCTTCTTGTATATGCCCTGCAATTTATGACTTACCATGTTCCTCATCCAAATGCAGAGAAAGATTTCAGGCTGACAGCCCCTTGCATGTGGGTTCTCTGGAGTGCAACACATCTATCAACCGCGGTCTAAGTCCAAATAGAGATATCCAGGAGACTTTGGACAGCAAAAGAGCTACCTAGCAGGAGATAGCTGAGGGCTGGAGATGTGGCTTTGTGAGTTGCATGTTTAGCAAAATCATAGACATCTGGGGCCAGATCCTGATCTTGCTGAAGGTAGAGCTCACCCAAAGGGCACATGTTCATGGAGGAGCAGAACATATCATTGTTGCTGATCTGTGGGATGGGACTTGTCTGAAAGAATGAAGCCCCTGAAAATTTTTCAAGGGACTGTGAAAGAGGCAGGTAGAGGTCTCATAATAGATGGCATTTTGAAAAGCTGTGGAGGAAAAACATTTTACCCTGCCAGTGGAAATGTGGCTGTTGAGATGGGGTATATCTATGACTTAGATGAAAAGATATGATACTGTAGTGGGAATAGATTGGGAAGGCGGAAGAGTGACTCTTCAGGAAAAGCTTTCACCGCCTAATGTAGTGCTATGTGGGGATACTCTAACTGGCTGGGTTGCAGAAGTCCGTATGAGCTTGGCTCTTCCTCCAAGCTAGTTTATTCTGCTGGTCAGCAAGCTAAAGGAGAAGAGGAAGGGCAGTATCTGCAAGTGGTGTTGCATACGCATACTCTTAAGACATGAAAGCTGGAATTAGAAGAAAGAAACTTCCACAACAATTATAGATGACATTTTCAAGTGTACAAGAAACAGGCTAGCAACGCTTAAGGATTCTGTGTTCGTGGCCAAAATGAGAGATGGGGTCAGTAAAACTGGCTAGAAATTTTTGCCCCTCCTGGCAATATCCTGGTTCACAGAATCATTGTGGTTGGGAGGAACCTCTTGAGATCATCTAGACCAACCCCCGTGCTCAAGCAGGGTCACACAGAGCAGGTTGCCCAGGACCATAGCCAGGCAGCTTTTGAATATCTCCAAAGATGGAGACTCCGTAACCTCTCTGGGCAGCATGTTCCAGTGTTTGACTACTCTCACAGTAACAAAAAAAAAACAACCACCAAAACAAAAAAAAAGTGGGTTGTGGTTTTTTTTTTTTCTTTTTCCTTTGTGTTCAAATGGAATATAATGTGTTTTAATTTCTGCCCGTTCCCTCTTTTTCTGTCAGTGGGCAGCCTGTTAAACTGCAGGCAATTTGAGATCCACATCTGCACTTGACAGCATCCTTTATGCTTGAACTCTTTGGAGCCAGGCAAATATATTCCAGTGTGTGTTGCCTCTTCCTCTGCATATTTTCTGACACTGAATATGTTAACACTTGAAGAAGGGGAGGAGAAAAAGAAGAAAACAAGTGCAGTAAACAGATGTTTTGGGCTCTTGCATAGCTAAAGATAGATTAGTTTTGATAATAGCGATGTCCTCTTACGAGCTTGTGTGTGCCTAACATTGATTTAATCAAGCATGAGAACACCTGGGGATTCTTTTGGGTAATTAAAAGGTTATGTGGCTCCTTAGGGCTTTACAGGGGAATTCCTGTTCTTATTTGTTGGTGGAGGTAGCATCTCATGGCCTGGGCAGGAAACCTATGGAATATACCAGATGTGTGTTGTAACAGTTTAATGGCTTATATGACTTGCTGCTTTTGTGCCATGGCTGGCCTGTTTTGTGCTGCTGTTGTGATTTGCTGCAGTCAAGACAATCTCTAACAAAACTAGCATTAGCTAAGGAGTCAAAACACGAGAGGGGTACTGGTGCAGACCTTACTAAGTTGATGCAAGTTCAGTTTGTTGTTGTTGGTTTTTGGTTGTTTTTTCCCCCCATTCTCATTTCCAGTGAATTTATCTTGATTTGCAAGAATCCTGGCATTTCTGGTACACTGGCTTTATTTTGTTTATTTTTGTTTCTATTTGTTTGAATTTACTGGACACCGAAGCTTCTTACATGAGGCTGATGTAGCAGACTGGGTATGGCTCATGCACAGTTGGTTCATGACCTGTCCATGCAATTTGGTCATCTTCAGCTGTTCTCCAGGTACTCCAGTGATTTCCTCAGCCCTCTGCTCATCTACTGAGGTTTTGCAATCCTGACATGCAGATGCTTTGCTCCTCCAGTCTGTCCTACCCCTAAAAGCTGAATTTATGTAACAACTCTGTATTTTCCTAAGAACACTTTCAACATACCTAGATTCATTTGGTTGAGATCAAAACAGTTGCCCCAGGCATCCTGACTTCATCCACACCAGGCATATGAATGTGTATGTGAATGAGGACTTGTGCATGAGAAGCTTTGGCGTTGTTTGAGCAGAATCTTAACTCTGTCTCTGGTTTGCCTAAAGTAATTTTTTTTTTTTTCCAAATATGATTGCTTTTCTGGATTTTCTCTTTCCTGGAATTTCTGAATCTCCTGAGAAGTTTCTGAATCTCCTGAAAGAAGCAGTTCCCAATGCAGCCCAAGCTCATTCCAACTCCACAATGGTGCCAAAGAGCTGAGTGTTATATTATTACTTTCTTTCCTTCTCACTGGCTATTGAACCTTTTATCCTTTCTCTTCTTTGACCCTGTTGTGGTTTAACCTGGCAGGCAGCTAAGCACCACACAGCCGTTTGCTCGCCGCCCCCCTTCCCCTCCTCCCCGCCAGTGGGAAGAGGGAGAGAATCAGAAAACAAAAAGTAAAATTCATGGGTTGAGATAAAGACAGTTTAATAGGATAGAAAAGGAAGGGAAAATAATGATGATGATGATGATGATAAAAGAATATACAAAATAAGTGATGTACAATGCAGTTGCTCACTACCTGCTAACTGATGCCCAGCCAGTCCCCGAGCAGCGGTCACCGCCCCCCAGCCAACTCCCCCCAGTTTATATACTGAGCATGACGTCATATGGTATGGAATATCCCTTTGACGTAAGCACTACTTAGCAACAACTGAAACATCGGTGTGTTATCAACATTATTCTCATCCTAAATCCAAAACACAGCACTGTACCAGCTACTAGGAGGAAAATGAACTCTATCCCAGCCGAAACCAGGACAGACCGAACAAGGCTTTCACTCCGGCAGCGTGTAACAGCAGCTTTGCTGACCCTGGTATTGTTTTGGTGGGATGCTTGTGTTATAGGAGGCTTTTTCTTCATGCCTGCCATAAATGCTAAAGGTACCGAGTGCTGCAGATATTCTAGGCCACCACTTTCATATAAGGCTGTTGTCTTGATAAGACAACATAGGAGAGAAAATTACATCCTCTCTGAAGGTCTTAACAACTGCTGCCTGCACTCGCCTGTCCTTATGCTGGCAAGTGAAATAAACCCAAAGTTGTTTAATTTGATCTCTGTTAGGGTTATGCAGTAACAAAGTCGGCCTTGTGGGAGGAGTGAGGGGGACAGAAAAGTAATGACTTTTTAATTCTTGTGGCAGGACCGATTCTCTGTCCTCCCTTCCTTTCAGGTTTTTTTCCCCCTTTGCTTTTTCCCTGCTCTTCTCTCATTTTGGTTTATTTTCTTTTTGCAGTAGCTAGTTGAGGTTCTGTTTCCTAGAAACGAGAAGGGAAACAAAGTTAAGAAAATCCTCTGAGGATGACTAGCATTAAAAAAGGAAGAAAAATAAAGGGGGGAGGGGGGAAATGTCTATCCGTTTAAACTCTAGACCAGCTGCTCAGATAGCTTGAGTCACCTTATCTGTTTTGGGGTTGTGTTTGCTGTTGTTTTTTAAGCCTTGTAGGTTGGTGTGACTGACTGATTTATTTTGCTTCTCTTTATTCTTCTTTCCTTGGCTCTCAGTTGGTCATGATAGCTGGTTGGGAACCTTGTCTTCATGTGAGGCACTTGCCTGCTTGAGGGAGCAGCCTGTGCTTTTTCTTCTGTAGGAGCAGGAAAGTAGTGCTCCATGCTGTTCAGTATGCGATATCTTTTAAACACTATTCTGTTATGTTCAGGCAAGCTTAAGCCTGTCTCTAGCTCTGCTCGTCAATTCCCAGCCACTCTGATAGAAGTCAGGGATTTTTCACATTAGTGTTCCTTGCTGGGGAAATTGGTATTTGATACATAGCACATGTAATGAGTTGATCGGTCTCAGCTTGCATATTCTTCCCTCCGCTTTAGCTCTCTAGCGTAGCTCTTTACATACAGAAACTCCTGCTAAAGGCAGACATGGGTTTAATATAGCGAATCCTCTCTGAGATATAGTGAAATGAGTTTCTTTGGGTTTCTCTCAGAAATTACTGTAGCCAGTACAGACATACCCCCCTGGCTAGCTCTGTGTGTGCATGGTACATTTGGTGAACAAATGATTTGGATGCCCCCATATTCTGTACCATTTCAGAATGAATCATCCTTGTTTGTACATAGGAAGGGAGGGACAATAAAAGAAGGAGCTATATGATCAAAGTTAAGATGAAGATACTAAGTCTTTTCTCCTGCTGCTTTTTGCCACAAGATCTTGTTGAAGAGCTAGACTTGTTCTTGCTTCAGCTTTATCACCTTGAGGTTTTTTTGAGATAGGACAACTGATATTCAGAAGTGAATAGTGGTATGATGTGTTCAAAATCGGAAAACTCTGCAGCTGTCTGGGTCAAATTTTATTTTACTGCTGCTGTGCCGTGCATGTTGGATGTCAGTGCAGCAGGCTCTCATGTGCCAACCTGTGCTGCAGCAGAATCGAGCCACAGTCTCCTTTTCTCATTTCACTGTGTCTCCCCCTGTTCCACCCCTCGTCCTTGGCTGGTTTGCAGTACTGAGTGGAAGCCTCTTAACTCTGTCAGCCCTTCTGAGTCATACCCCTCCTGGCTCCCTGTCCATGGATCCAGGGAGGTAAGTGTCAGGTCCTGCACAGGCAGGGCAGTGACCACGGTCTGTGTCACAGCGAAGGGAGGAAGGGGAGGAGCACAGTGGGAAATGAGTGAATTGGTTTTAATCCAGCCAGGAGTATGCTCAGCATGTGGAGCTGTCTTGCACAATTGAGTGGTAAATCCTACTGAAAGCTGAAAGACAGGATTTTTCTTTTGCAGAAGTGGTTGTTGGTTTGCTCCCAAATACCTCTTTCCATTTCTGGTAGATAGGCTGTAAGGCTAAGTGGTTTCCAGCCCATCCACATGTGGAGTCTTTTGGAAAGTTTTAATCATCATTTTCCATCGTTATATAGATGGATTACTGCACAACATAATAAATAATCAGCTTAGAACAATTTCCCTTTATCTTAAGCTGCATATAACCCACAATGGAAGAAAAACATTTAGGATAAACATTGCGTAACTTTACCAGGCATGATGTTACCTTTTGCTTTCTTTTCTCTTTAAGGTGGGAGGTTTTGGTCAGTGAGGTACAAGAAGGAATTGTGAGAGGCAGGTCTAGTAGATGACTGCCAGTGAACGAGGCAAAATGCTGTTCTGAACTGGGATCTTTTCAAGACTTACGACCACTGTGGCCGGGTTAGAATTGGTGGCCACATGGACAATGAAATCCTAATTTGTAAGATGACAAGTATTCCTGCCTTATTTCAGAGCATATTTTTCTTAACTAATTGATCCCTTTGCTTGGATGCCAGAGTGGTGGTTGCCTTTAGAAAGCTGTAGATACACAGAAGGAATCCACTTCTTCATAGACCCAGTGTACCTTTTGGTACGTGTGCAGTTTGTGCAAAGCTCTACTGCTCTGTGCAGGTACAGTTCTTCACTAATTTTTCCCTAGCATAAATGCTAATGCTATTAGGCTGTATCCCAAATGTAGCTTGAATGAGTACAGGGAGATTGAAATACTCAAACTGCTGGGTTGCCAGTAGATAAATCCAGTTCTGCTGGTGCTGGGTCCTTCAATTTTACTTTACCCAAACCTCTGAAGGAGAATTGCTGGGCCTTCTTTGTGTGTTGTTTTCTAAAGGAGAATCCTGCGGTGTTGTAAAGACTGTAGAAACCTAACCTAAAATTAAGAGAAGTTCTCATCTATGGTTCAAAGCAAATTTCAGCATCTGTGGCCACACCAGACGCAGCTTACTTTGTCCCCTTTAAAATGGGACAATTGCCTTTCAAGGGTTAGACCTCTTTTCCCTCCTCGTCTCCCAGGAATCTGGATTGTTGTTAATGCATTTCTCTGTGAGGCTACTGTGCTTGTACATGCCATCTGGGGAGATTTTCCAGCTGGCACAATTGTGGTGGTGGACCCAGAGAGGAAGATGGGAAAATCCCCTTCATTGAGATTGTTGAACACAGTTTGAATTGAAGAGCTGTGTCTGCAGCTGGGTTTGAGTTGGGCCGTTACAACCAAACCAAACAAATTTTTCTGTGCCAAGAGGGAACACCACCAGGTTTCAGTGTCCTGAAAGTGTCCAAAAAGATGATGAAAAGTAGCCAAACCCTTCCCTCCCTTTCCTTCCCTAGCAATAGCGGATCTCTCAGAAAGAAGCAGGGATACTTTGTTTAACTCTTAAATCTCCCTGTCTTAAATACCCACTGGAGGGAAAGGAGCGTATCTGCACTGAGGCATGAAGACCTGAAGTGTAAAATACTTCCTTTCACTCCTTGCTTTTATTAATGTAGATTAGACAGGGAGGGTGGGCTGAGGAAGGCTAATGCAGTCTTAGTTTCTGGCAAGTGAGCAAACTCTTTGCACTTGGGACAAGAGAATGGAGATCCCCTTTGCAACAGGGGATCTCAGGCCAAAGAATCATAACTTTGATATTTTAATTTGCAGAGCTGGATTTAAGAGGGCTATGGCCTTTCCCCTGCTCTCTTGCTGTTGGCCTGTGAGATTCACAAGTAACAATCATGCAGTCCTGGAGCAATTGCCCTCTTCCCGTCTAGGTAGCAGCTAGGTCCAGTCCTGAATCCCCATCATTGCACTTCAGACAGAAAAGACCCTGCCTAATGGAGTAGGTGCAGTCTTACTTGTCTGAGCTGTTTTCACATGGCTGTACAGCTAGGCAAGAATTTCTACATTGTTTTTTGCTTGGTTTCCCTTTTTGTGAGTGCTGGAGACTCTTCCACATTGAATCCATGTCTCTGTATAAAACTGCACCTAAGAAGTAGAGTTGTTTGCTGAATGGTTGTGTATTGATCCAGTTCAGCTGTAATCTCACTTGGTTTGGCAGAAGAGGAGATGTAGATGAGGCGCTTAGGGACATGGTTTAGTGGACATGGTGGTGTTGGGTTGACAGTTGGACTCGATGATCTTAGAGGTCTTTTCCAACCTTAATGATTCTATGATTCTATGAAGAAGCAAATGAAGCAGTACTAGCGATCACCTAGAGCTGCAGGCAAACTCCTCCTTAGCAGAATGGAGTCAAGCCTGTCAAATCAACTTCCAGGCAGTTTCCATCAGCCAGCCCCCAGGCGTGTGTGTGTGTGTGGGCTTTTGAAGTCATGTCTAGTTAATTTAAAATCTTTACTTGCGACAAACAACTGAGGATGTAACATTTGGTAGAATCTTAAATAATGAAATAGCTGCAAAGCTCCAGACCTGCAGCAAACCTGCTGCCCAGCAGAAAAGGGAGAAAAATAGGACAAAACCTCAAAATAGCTTGGCAGAAAAGCTTCTTACTAAACCAGAGGGAGACTGTGTCAAGTTTCTGCCAAAAGTGCTGCTGTCTGTACTGCATGCACTGAAGACTGCACCATCGGGGTGCTGTCAGACTGCTGGAGGCAAGATGTTGGGAGCATGAGCCCTTGACTCTGAGAACACAGCCATTGGCTGCGGAGGTGGTTAATGTCATCTTCGTCAGGAGTGGAGTAGGTTGAAGCTCTTGTGGTGAACAGCAGGAATCTCGTGGGACGCTTGGCTTCAGACCCTGTGTGACGTTGTACCTTGTGTCGCACTTGGTATTGAAAAACTAGTCAGAGCAGTGCTGATGTTTGGTGTTGCCAGCTCCCTTTGAGACAAGCTGCTGTCTTGTACATAGAGCTGCTATTTTGATGTACACAGAGCTTCTGGTTACTTCTCCAGAGTGCCATACGCTAATCCAGCCTTCAAGTTACAAGGGAGTGCGTTGCTGTTCTGTAGCTGGCTGCTACAGCCTTGGGAGAAATAGAGATGAAATGTGACACTGTCCCACAGTTACGATTTGAGGATCTGGCAGCAGCAGTAGGTCTGATATGGCATCCTCCCTCAAGCCGCCAGGTACCAATGTGCCCGTTTATCCTGTCTTTCCACAGAAGCCACATGATAGGAGCCCTTTCTTCCAAAGTGCTTCCTTTGTACATCCCATCCTATCTGGGGGGAGCCTGTGCTCATCCATGCTTCTGTGTTTCCTCCTTTCTGTCAGGCACCAGGAATGGGCTGGAGTCTGCAGCTGTGCTCAGCATAGGAGCATGCTGCTGCATCTCAGTGTCGCTGCAGAACCCCCCTCAAGCAAGGAGCAGCCGTCTGTGGTTCCTCTTGCAGCCCTTCCAGGAGGAGGACCCACCCTGTTGACAGGCAATACCTGCTCTCTAGGCTCAGGGATGAATCGAAGCTGAAGTCTGGTGACGCTTGGTAGCAGAGTTTGCTGCTGTTTAAAAACAAACAAACAAACAAACCAAAACAAAAAACCCCAAACAAACCCCTAAAAGCCACAACAGGAAGCCTTGACCTGTTTAGATTGCCAGATGGTTTTTGACGTTTAGACTGAATTGAGAATTTTTCAAGGGAATGGTCCAGTTGCAATGAAACATTTTGGGAAACGTTTCACAAATTTCACCAGGAATTCTGTGGAGAGAGGGAGTGCATGAGCGGGTGCAGGTGCCTTTCCCCAGAACAAATTTCCTGAGAACATCTCCTTGGGATGTGGGCAACCCTGCTTTGAGTTGAGCAGAAAACTGGGTTCAGTTCAGAGATGAGCTGATAACTCTATTCCTCCTTCCCCTCCTCACCTTCAAAATTACAGGGTTGGGGGCACAAAAATCATAAAATAGTTTGGGTTGGAAGGGATCTCGAAAGGTCCTCTAGTCCAACCCCCCCTGCAATGAGCAGGGATGTCTTCAACTAGATCAGGTTGCTCAGAGCCCCGTCCAACCTGACCTTGAATGTTTCCAGGGATGGGGCATCTACCACCTCTCTGGGCAACCTGTTCCAGTGTTTCACCACCCTCATCGTAAAAAGTTTCTTCCTTATATCTAGTCTAAATCTACGCTCTTTTAGTTTAAAACCATTACCCTTTGTCCTATTGCAACAGGCCCTACTAAAAAGTTTGCCGCCGTCTTTTCTATAAGCCCCCGTTAAGTATTGAAAGGCTGCAATAAGGTCTCCCCAGAGCCTTCTCTTCTCCAGGCTGAAGAACCCCAACTCTCTTGGCCTTTCCTCACAGGAGAGGTGTTCCATCCCTCTGATCATTTTTGTGGCCCTCCTCTGGACCCGCTCCAACAGGTCCATGTCTTTCTTGTGCTGAGGACTCCAGAGGTGCATGCAGTACTCCAGCTGGGGTCTCACCAGAGGTATGTTGTTCTGTATGTTGTTCTGTATTTGGGATGATAGTGAGAGTTTGTCTGAAGGATAGGAAGACTTTTCTGAAAAAAGCCAGCAATGGGGAAGAGGCAATGTATTGTAGGGCATGGAGAACTGAGACTTTTTTCCTCTATTTTTGGTCTGCCACGGGACTGGATGGTAGAGAAAATCACTTTGCTTCTCCCAGCTTGCACCTTTTTCTCAAAATAAGAGTAACAGTTTCCTATTTTCTCCCTTATGGAGTTGTAGATAATAGGAGCTGGGTATTAAACAGATGACTTAAAAACTGCTGTCTTGTACAGCAATCCTTATCCTTGCTAGTTTGGACACTCTTCTCCCAACATCACATACTAGTCAGCCCTCAAGGTGGTAGAGTCTACAAAGACAGGTTGTGCTGCTTCTTAAGAGCCTCTGCAGTGTGCTGCTCCTGCTGAACGTTCCACAGCTGGTTCTACACATGGGACATGAGCTCAGGTGACGTTGTTGTAGGTGTATGCACAGAAAGTTAAGGACGTGATTAAGGCAAAGAACACCAGATGCTGCCAACACCACTGCCTCTGTGTCCTTTGTACCTGTTCCCAGTGCTGAGCAAGCCTGGTTCTTGATAGAGAGAGGAGAGCAGAATGGGGCGGTGCTGGAAAGAAATGCTCTCAGAATGGTTTTGTAGAAGGAAATTGGATGGAGGTTGCATACGCATCTCTTCAGTGGTGCGTTTTGCATTTTTTTGAACATCGGAGTGTTTTTACATGCAATTTCTTTGATTATTTCAAAGAAATAAGTAAAAGCTTTTCTTGTTCCACCCCTCTCTTCTTCGATACCATATACCTTTGAACTCTGACCCTTCAGTACCACAGCATGGCACACAATTGTGTTAACTATAAGCAACTCTTGTGCTTAACTGGCAGTGAAGTTGGGGATGGTTTTTAGTGTAAGAATGAATTGAAGGACCTTTCCTGTGGGCCAAGGAAGGCTCCTTGCCTGCAGTGTGTGTGCAGGCAGCGTGAATGTGCTGTCACCTCCAGTGATGGAAATCCTGGAGAGGGGGTTTCTTTCTGTGTGTGATGCTGCAGTGGTGTGAGTGAGCTGTAAATAAAGTTCGGTAGTGTGGGTAGGGCAAGTCTAGTTAGGTAGCTTCAGTCCCACACTGCCTCACACAACTGGTGTGGCAGGTCCAGTCACTGCCTGTGCAGTGTGTGTTGGGGGGCCAGAAGTATTAGCTGAGCCCTCAAGAAAGTTTATGTTAGAGTGTGGATTCTTGCTGTTGCCAAAAATGTTAGTGATGAAGAAAGTGAGAGCAGGGAAATGGAAATGCTTTTATCTTTGCAAGGCTGCAATTAGAATTCTTGTGACAAAGAAAAAGCACTTAACTGCCCTTGAAGGTTCCCTGTGCTGGATTCCTGAGGCTGCAAGCAGGGAAAGGTAGGGCTTCTTGGAGGAGTCCTGTGAGTTTGCTGCTGTTTGGGTTGCCTGACAAACCATATTAAGGAGAGCTATATAGTACATGCTTGTTACTGCTTCCATCCTAGTTCCAGGGCAAATACTCCAGTTTCCTCAATGGGAGAGTGTTATCGTGCCTGTCAGAATAGCTACAACAGTTGCTGTTTTAATTATATTGGTCATATCTGACTTTAACCTGCCTTATTAAGAGAAATGCTGACTGTCCTCAGTCTTTCACTGTGCCAATTGTACCAATTTGCTTTTTAAATTGGGAGGTAAGCTAGAAATAATCCCATGTAGATGGTTAGTTTGTTACTTTGTGCTTTGATCTCATTAACCAGCATGTGAACTAAAGGGAAGTCACTATTTAAAAAAAAAAAAAGCAGTCCTGTGATGAGGGTCATATGCAGTTTATGTGCAAAGAAATTGAAGTGAGAGAACAAGCATGTCTGTTTTTTTTTAATAACAGCTAAACACTCTGGTAGAGCTCTGCAAGTGGGAAGCTTTGACAGGTTTGGAAAGCTACCGCATGCTAGTGGAATAGGGAAGAGGAGTGGTTGCAACGCTCATGCTGCCTTGGCTATTTTGGAACATAGAATCATCGAATTGTTTAGGTTGGAAAAAATCTTTAAGATCATCAAGTCCAACTGTTAACCTAGCACTGCTAAGTCCACCACTAGACCACGTCCCTAAGCACCACATCTACACGTCTTATAAATACCTCCAGGGATGGTGCCCCCCCCCCTTCCCTGGGCAGCCTGTTCCAATGCTTGACAACCCTTTCGGTGAAGAAATTTTTCCTAAGACCCAATCTAAACCTCCCCTGGTGCAACTTGAGGCCATTTCCTCTTGTCTTATTGCTTGTTACTTGGGAGAAGAGACTGACACCCACCTCCTTTCAGGTAGTTGTAGAGAGCAGTAAGGTCTCCCCTCAGCCTCCTTCTCTCCAGGCTAAACAACCTCAGTTCCCTCAGCCGCTCCTCATAAGACTTGAGCTCTAGACCCTTCACCAGCTTCGTTGCCCTTCTTTGGACACGCTCCAGCACCTCAACATCTTTCTTGTAGTGAGGGGCCCAAAACTGAACACAGTATTCGAGGTGCAGCTTCACCAGTGCTGAGTACAGAGGGAAAATAGCTTCCCTACTCCTGCTGGCCACACTAGTTCTGATACAGGCCAGGATGCTGTTGGCTTTCTTGGCCACCTGGGCACACTGCCGGCTCATGTTCAGCCGGCTGTCAACCACCACCCCCAGGTCCTTTTCTGACAGGCAGCTTTCCAGCCACTCTTCCCCAAGACTGTAGCGTTGCATGGGGTTGTTGTGGCCCAAGTGCAGGACCCGGCACTTGGCCTTGTTGAACCTCATACAATTGGCCTGGGCCCATCGATCCAGCCTGTCCAGGTCCCTCTGCAGGGTGTTTCTACCCTCAAGCAGATCAACACTCTCACCCAACTTGGTGTCATCTGCAAACTTACTGAGTGTGCACTCGATCCCCTCATCTAGATCATTGATAAAGATATTAAACAGAACTGGCCCCAATACTGAGCCCTGGGGAACACCACTTGTGACTGGCCGCCAACTGGATTTAAACTCCATTCACCAAAACTCTTTGGGCCTTGCCATCCAGTCAGGTTTTACCCAGTGAAGAGTATGCCTGTCCAAGCCATGAGCAGCCAGTTTCTCCAGGAGGATGCTGTGGGAAATGGTGTCAAAGGCTTTACTAAAGTCTAGGTAGGCAACATCCACAGCCTTTTCTCAGCATGTAGCCTTTTCAACATGTAGGCCTTTTCTCAGCTTGAAGCTCTGCAACCCCCTGGGGTTTGCCCCATTGCCTGAGAAAGGAGGGGGAATGGCATTGAGCAGGAGTGTCTGAAAGCCTGTGTACCTGCAGGTAGTGACCTGCTCTCTCCTCTACCTGCTCTGTATCTCTCCAGCAGTTATACCTCCTAGCAACCAGCCTCTTGGTGCGGCAACACGACTTGCTCGTGAGCCAAGTCCTGAGCTTGCATAAGAGCGAGGGGGGGGAATGGAGACTGAATAGCAAAGTATGGGATGAAAATGAGATACCAGCCGCCTCAGCTGAGCTCCACCCTTTCTAAGAATCTCAAAACAGGCACTGTGTCTCCTGGCAACCTTGACACAAATTGCAGAGTTTAACTTAAAAGAAGTACATACAGTCCAAAGGATATATCCCATCACCAGGTGTGAACAACAGGGAGTCGGTCCTTTTCCTCTTCCTGGAAAATCTGGCACTGTAGATGGTCTCAGGTTTCAGCTGGTGTCAGAAAGGCAACAAGTTAAAGGTGAGAGCATCGTGTTAGGATAGCTAAGAAGCACCAAGAAGCAGTGTATTTTTTTTATTGTAAGTATGCCCAGAAGTGCCCTGCCTGTTGCTTAGGAACCAGCTGTAGGACTTGGCCCTCCCTGCTGGGCTAGCGCTGGAAGCCGTGCCCTGCGCTGGAAGCCATGCCCTGCAACGTGTGCACACGTGCACTGGCCTGTTGTACACCTGAACCTGGTTCTTTTGGCTGGCAGTCAAGGATCGACAGAGCTGATACCAGGGATCGACAGAGCTGATACCAGCCACTTCCTTGCCTTTGGTGTCATTTGCTATGCTTTTGCAACGCTGACCTAATGCTTCTTAGTCTTGGACTCTAACCTGACCACGTTTGTCTGTGACAAGAGATGTAGATATATGAGAAAGCAAAACTGGGTTTTATCATGATTGCTTCTCCTTCCAGGAAAGCTGTCTTTTCAGATCTCCTGACAACTGATGCTCATTAACTTCTCTGAAGAAGAATTTTAGTGCATTTAAAATGCTCTATATTGTGCTGAGATACAGGAAAAGCAGAGGTAAATGCTCATCTTCCATTAAAGCCAGAGCTGTCACAAGGCTCCTAAAAAGATAATATAGGCAGAATTGAATTTTGCCAGTCCGGCAATGTCTGACCTGTTCCTGCTCTGAGAAGCAGCAGGGCTGGGGCAGGGAGCCGGCAAGAGCTCTGGGCGTTTGGGCCTGGGGGCTGTGGCAGGCTTCCTGTGGGTTGTGGCACCGACAGCAGCTGGGGGGAGAAGCAGGCTCCCCCCTGCCCGTTCTTTCAGCATCCACCAGCCTGACCTCGTAGGGCTCCGAATAGGCAGGGCTGGCAGGAGGCTTTATTGCCTTTTTGCTGGCCCTGGCAGCCTGCTGCCCGAGGCAGCTGTGAGCTTTGCCATGCCTAGAGGAGCTGAAAACAACTGACAGTTTGGAGTGGGTGATTCTTTAACTCCATGCTTTTGAAGAAGCCGGTTTGGGTTTTTTTTGTCTCTGACACTCTTACAGAGATATGGTGGGGATTATGCTTACCAAAGCGTTCAAGAGGAAAAGCTGCTCCAGTTTCTCTGCCGCAGTGGGGGCTTTTGCCGTCTGCTCTGGAACACAGGAGAGATCAACGCCGGGTCGATGGGCACCGGAGGCCCATCGCCTGCCGAGTGCCTTACCCTCCGTGTGACCATCCTCCCCAGGGAGATGGTGGTGGTGAGGGGGCTGGGAGACAGACCTGCCTCAGTCTGCTTCTTTCTGAAGGTTAGTTAGATGAGAAAGGGAGAGAGTTAACTTGTATTACTTTTTGTTTTGTTCCTTTGATTGATGCCATTTTAATATTGACTACACTGCTTGCTCATGGTAAAACAATTAAAGCCCTGAGGCATCTGCCATGAGCTGTCATGTTCATCTGCCCCAGATGATTAGTTTGATGTATAGATCTTTCTCCCTGCTCCCAAGCTGCTCAGGCACAATGAGGGAATAATCTGGCTGCACTTGCTGCTGGAAACGGAGGTGTTGGCCAGTTGCTTGCAAGTGGGATATGTTTTTCCTTTGGGACTTGATTTTAAAGGAAGACACTTACTCAGTTTTTGAGGCTTTGTGACGTGGTGGGAACTGCTCTTGCAGAGAAGTTGGTGTAGACCTGAAGTGTAGAGCCAGATGTTCCCGTGTAAGCCCAGCTGGGTCTGCGAATCTCTGCAGGGAGGTACTTGCTCCCAGCAGCGTGCCTTCAGAGAGAGCTCCCTTCTTCTCTTGTTATATTGTTGGTCTGGAGAGCTGAATTTGCTCAGCGCTTGATGGCAGATTTGATTATTCTGCAGGAATTTTATTGTAAACTTTGCTTCTCTTTATCTCTATCTTTCCTGCCTTTCCCTCTGAACTGCTATTTGCCTGGGGTTTTTAAATCTTTTTTTCTTTTTTTTTCTTCAACTTGCCTTTCATTGCTTCCTCTTCCCCTAGATCGGTGCGTTTTCTTTTCTCTGAGGGACTCCCCTTGGGCTTTGTTACACTCAGTGTTGTTTGTGGGCAAAGAGGAAGCACCCCTTATATATATGGGCTGTTTATGTGTATAAATAAAAAAGGGCAAGAATTTATTGTTAGTATAACTGAATTCTTAACACTCTAATTCAAGAATTATTTTACTCTAGCACTGTTACAGAAAAAGAATAATAATGCATTAGAATACTTCTATATAGAAAAAGTCTCAATAATTGTGATAATGCAACTAAAACTGTAACACTTTTCTTCATTTCTATTAATTTTTCCTGGTGTTATGCTCACCCTTGTGTTGCTCCTCTGGATCTTAAAGTCAGTTGTTGGGGAGTAACACCTTAAATCTTCAGCCTTTGTAGCCCTTCACTGGGAGAAGTATGATGTGGATGTTGCTGGATTATTCCTCACTCCAGGGTCCACCTGGGTCACTTTTTGTATGTTTGCTAACACACTTTCACACCTTCCTTTCTTTGTTGGTCTGCAGCTCCACGATATTTCTGAATTCACTGTGTATGGTGTCTTTCATGCATGTTGGATATTATCTCTTTGTTTTCTTTGTTACCCCTAAAACCTGTTTTGTTCAGCTCCAGGTCTGTATTTCTTTAACGGACTGTGGGTGAGATGTTCACAACCGTGGGGTCTCTGCTGCCAAGCATTTCTCTCCACTATGTTGTCATGTTGTAAATATCTCAGTCTACATAAAATAACTGCTTGTTACTGTTATTTATATAAAACTATGGTTGTATCACACAAAGATAAACAGTAGTAAAACAAATTAGCCATAGACACCTGGTCAGTTAGAGAAATTGCTGTCACAGCTCAACCAAGTAAAACAGCTACAGGCAGGTCAAGAGAAGTTCAGAGCGAGCAAGCCCAGGAAGCCTGAGGCCGTTCAGACTCAGTACAAAGCTTACAGCCTTTTGCTGAGAATGGCAAATCTGGGGCTGTCAGCCAGACGCTGATTGAAGAGGGACTGGCTCTTGCGAGCAAGCGGAGGGGTGGAGCACAACTGGGGAGCAAGAGATCCCCGAAGCAGGTGTCTTGGCTGGTCTGTCAGGACGGAGGGTTGTTCTCTTCTACTTGTTGATATGCCTGTGACAGCTGTAACTTTGGGAGGAGACCTCAGCATATGGAGACAAGTGCTTTCCCAAGAATTGACATACTATGCTGTGATTCTGTAGCACCCACCCTGGAAAAAGTTGCATTCCCTGCCTTGATGCAAAGCTGTTCAGGTTTTCAGCCATGTTTTGGCTGTTTGTTTCATCCTTCTTGGTCGCACCTGGGACCAGCCAGGTTCTGCTCAAGGCTCCATTTTCTACTGCTTCTCAGTCTCTCCTGTCTGACTGATCAGCACATTTTCTTGTCATGAACTCAGTGATCCTTTTATTCCTCCAGCCTTCCTATCATCAGTTGCCCATTGCTCTAGCCCCCGGGGCTGCTGCTCATTTGCAGTGTTCAGTGGGTGTTTGCCAAGGGTGCTGAAATAAAACGCAGCTCCGCAACTCCTACTCCCAGCCCAGTTGATTTAATGCTTCATGTAGGTGTGTTGCTGGCATTGCTTCCCTGCCCCTAGGGAAATGAGTGGTTTTGGAGAGAGAGAGGGAGCGAGAAATGTGGAGACTGTGTGTGTGTGTGTTATAGTCCGCCATGAGCCATATGTATGCATGTGTCTGTATATATACCTACATACACACATATATATGTGTGTGTGTGCACATGCGTTTGTCATCAGTGCCTTACGTCCTTTGAAGCTTGTCAGACATGCAAGCTGACAGGCAATTCAGCGTGTGTATGTGCAGCTGCCGCTTTGTGTGGCTTTGCTGCAGGCTGGAGGAGAGATGGGATATTCTGCAAGGCAGGGGAGATGGCCTATCCCCAGTTCTGCTGGAACAGGGTTTTATCTCTGGTTTCTCATCCATGAGGTTTTTTTTCCTTTCCTGGCTTTGGAGTGTCAAAGGGAATTGGGATGTTTTGAAGGTGAAGTTCCTGCTGAATCACTGGTGACTAGGCAGCCATGAGCCATAACAATTAACTGGAATAATTTTCATCTTCCTTGCAACTGTAATGATTCCCAGTTGGTAAGCTGGTTTAAATTCCGTGGTTTTCCTCTAAGCCCGTTTCTCCCCTCTGCTTTTCCCACACACTCTTCTTGCCCAGGTCTTTCACAATCTCTGTCTGGCTTAGCTCTTTGCCTCCCAGAAAAGGTGCCTCCTTATTGTGCAGCTCTGTGAAAAGCCATCATTCTCCTGAGGGTGCTACCGCTGCGTCTCTGGCTCCAACGTGGCTGCTGTGGACTTGCGTACAACTTACCTGGCGGGAGACAGGACTCGGGCTGTCTTTTGTCCCTGCATCCATTTCGTGCGAAGCATGGAGTCTGAGTTTGTTTTCCTGAATCATCACTCTGCCTTATGTTTGCCCAGTGTCAGAAAGGTCACCAGTTTTAAAACTCCTCCTCCTTCTCTTCTGCTCTGCCTCCTTAAAAAGAGACCTTGAAATAACCTAGCGTTGGAGGTTTCCATGCTAAGGTGGAGTTTTCCGTGTGTGGTAGTTCCAGGGTGGCGAGGATACGTTGCAGTAAGATCAGCTGGACCCGCTAGAAATCACTGCAGCCAGTCCTTATGGGCAGGCAGCACCTTCGGTCTGGTACAAGGCAGGCAGGAGGACTCCTGCAGAGTTTCTCCTCTGTGTTCCTGGCAAAGCTGAAACTTCAGTGGTGTCTATGTGTATGTAAGAAGAGAGACCTGGATTGGTCAGTGTACAGTCACAATCTCTGCTTCTTATTGGATCTTTTAATCCATTTATGTGTTGGGTTTTTTAAAGTCTTTTTAAAGTGTTTTGGGTGTCTTTTCAGATCTGTGCATCTGTTCTCTGCCATCTGCAGCTTGAGGTCAGAGATGCGGCTGGTTGTTTTAAAGATATAGTCTGGCAGGTGTAAAGGGGCTGTTGAGAGCTGCTGGTGGAAGCTGTTGGCCATGCACAGCAGGAGTTTGTGTTGGTTCTGTGCAGGGCAGGAGCTGAGGAGGAGCTTCTTGGGCACTCAGCCCTGTTTCCTCCTCTGCAGCAGAGCCTGTACGTGTAGACAGGCACAGACCACACTGGCAGCAGCAGATCATGAAGATGGCAGCATCCTCGCCAGGTGGTGGGGCAAGCAAGTTGCCTGTTTTTCTGGATGTTATCAGATCACATAGGCTCTGGTGGTGTTTTTTGCAGGGATGGTGGGCGTTTTGAGGCCCCCATATTTGGGGATATAGTATTTGTTCTCTTGCATGGCTTGCTTTTCTCTCTCAGTCCATTGAAGGTTGAATGGGAAACGAGCTGTCACTGGTGGTACCCTACCTCAGCTGAGGAGAGTAATAAGAGCACTATCCTGTGGTTATGCAAAGCAAATAACACTGGGCAGAGACAGAGAAAGAAGCTGTTGGGCTCCTTCATCTTGTGTTCTCTTGTACTGGACATTGACTACCCTATCAGTCAATGCAATGGGCGATGTGAATTCAGTAGGCTGAAATGGCGGTGGGAGCAGAGGCTGCCCTTGTCCCTTTGGGGATTATCCCTACAAATCCTTCTTGTCAGTTCTGCTCTGCCTTCTTGTAGGCTCAATTTACTATGCTGCTCTCCCTCTTCTTGTCTGTGGGTGCCCACTGGCTTAAGATATCTCTGAATGTCAGATTTCTGGAGGCTGGGAGAATAGTCTGGACAAGTATCTTAAAATCTGCCCTGTTATTCCATAGGCCTGGGCTTTTGGAGGCAAGATACTGGACTTGAGTTTGGCTTCGTTCTTCATGTGGTTTTTGGAGCAGAGCCTGTTCTGTGGTGTGTTTGAGCTCCCACTCCTGCAGATTTGGGGTGCCACACAGCCTTTTAAACAGAACAAACATGTCCCTGGTTGGCAATCAGAAATTCCTACACTATTAGTCTAGTGACACTCTAAATGTATCGCTCACTTTCTTTTTCACAGTGGGTTTCTTGTTCAGTATTCGTGGCTTTTCATTAGCCTGTGTTGGTTTCTGAAGCGTGAATTTAACTGCATTTCTCAGGCTCCCACTTTTCCAATCTTCTTGGTCATGGATTGGTGCAGGGAGCTCGGAAGGCTTTTCTGCTCAGGCAGCGCCACCCAAATCTTAACCTCTCAACAGATACATCTTTCTTCTCAGCATGCATTTAATTAATATAGCTTGCATGAAAATACCTATTCAGTTACATAGTCAGCGTGCACATCCTCTCTCATCGTTGTTAACCCACTCCCAGTACTGGCTGTGAATTAAAGAAGCTTTTTGGCAGGAAGAGTTGCCACATAGAAAATTAACACCAGCTTTTGTAGACACTGCTTCACTCTGATCAAGCTTCCCTTGGCAACCGGTGCAGTGTAAAAAAAGATTTTGTTCTTATCAATGTCTTTTTTCTTTTTCATGCATTTAGTGCGTAGGAAGCTATTGCACTCTCATTTGAATAGCTTTGGGTGGGGGGAAGAGGGCAGAGTATGGGCCAGAAATTGAGAAATGGACCGATTTTGAAGGGATAGGACTGTTTGCTCTTTTCATTTATTCTTGCAGCAGCATGAAAGGAATGTATTGTGGGAAAAAAAGAAAGCTAACGTTTGTTTTGATGTCTTAATGGAGTTTTCTTTCCTCCATACAGCATCTTCTTTATAGCATAGGCTGCATGCATTTAGGCGAGGAGGACTTGACCCATGAACTCTGCCTCCAGTCATGTGTCCCACAAGATAGGGCAATGCTGAGTTGATGGATAACTTGGAAAGGAATGCTATCATGGGCTTTTAATTTTCCCATGCCCCATGGAGGGGAGTGTGGCCTGCAGAGGAAGGAAAGAGGAAAACTGACTTTTGCAGAAGTCTGTTTTTTATTAGCTTGCTGAAGAAGGGTGAGGAAGGAGGTGGCTGGGGGAAGGCAGCTGAGACTAGAGGGATGTGCAGGGAAACAAGAGGACAATGAGAAGAGTAAAATGCCCAGGAACTAGGATTTTTGGAAGAGCAGGAGTGAAGCCAGTAGGAGAAAAGGCAGAAGTAAAGGTGGAGGGAGCTGCATGGAGTGACCCACTGCTGCTGACTTAGTGAGTCAGATACTTCGTGTAAATGTGATACTGATGTCCAATTCCTCTCCATTCCTGCTCCTATATTTAGCTTAGGGAAATTGCTTCCTTTTTATATTTTGGTTTTTTCCTCTTACTGGAGCCCATGGAAACTGCTCTGACACTCCCTTCCCGCTCTCCTTGCCTTTGAAACAACACCAGCTTTTTATCTGCATATATGGTGCAAGGATAAGATAGGGCTGTGCCTTCATGGAGGTTTGGAAAGCTCTGCAAGGAGCCTTTCACCACTTTCTTGTTGGCTGACCCAAATGGGCTCCATGATGGAAAGAGCTCAGATTGTCTGCAAAAGCCTTTAACATCGCTGTGAGAGCCAATTCTGTCCTTCCTTTGTGTTTGAGGTTACCTGAATGTCCCACAAGAAAGAGGAGAACTGGGAGAGATTCCACAGCCAAGTTGTTTTTAAAAGCTGTTTGCATCAGGAAGGTGTACTTAGAGGTTGTGGGGCGGCATCATAGACCTAGAAATAATAGCTTTAAATACGTATGCCATTGCCAACAGCCTCTGCAGGAATCAGCATGCAAACAAACAGGACACTTGATCTCAGCTGGCTGATAGGTGGTTTGTACGGCAGTAATCCATACAGCAGTGAATAGTTTATAGAAACGTCTTGGAAATCAGAATATACTTGTGGATTAAAAAGGTGCTGTGGTCATCAAGCGCTGGCTACAGCTGCAGAGGAGGTAGGGTTTGTGCTGAAACAAGGCTGCTAACAATGTTTACCTTCTAAACAGCTAGTGTGTGTCAGGGTCACTGTTTCTCTCCGTGGGTCCCATGTGAGGTGCTTTTGGAGCTAGTCTTAGTTTGCATGTTGGCACTATCATTTAAAAAGGTCTCTTCAGACAAAGGTGTCTTGAGAACTTGAACTTGTTTTGAAAGCTTCAGTTTGGGAAAGGGGTGGGGTGGGTGGAAGAGGTGATGTGACCATTATAGAAGTGCAGGTTTGAAGTAGTTTGCTTGGCCTACATCCACAATTGGAAGCTAGGAATAAAAACATCAGTGCTCTCTTCCCTTGTGTCCTTTCCATCCCTCTGGCTGTAAAATGCTGAATGCAGTCTTATAAAGGAGCAGACAAAGGTAGAGGATGGATAGATGGGTGTATGCTCTTGTATGCAATTAATTTTCCATGGTAATGATTTTTATTATTTTAACTGCTGTAAGATTAAAGCCAGCATAAATGGAAAGTAGATACTTTGAGACTCCTAAGGGCTTGGTAGCCTTACTGGACTTGGGGGCAGTGTGGAGTAGGTGGATCAGCAATCTGACCATTCAGTGTCTCCATTCCCTTTATTTTGCTAGACCAATTTCCTTTGCTAAAACAGAGCACACCCAGAGTACTAATGGGCTCTGAGCCACCTTGTTTGGGGAACCACTGCAGGTTCTGCTGAAGAACGACTTGCTGGCTGCGTGGGGTGGAGGGAACTGCTCTGGGGCCACACTGAGCTGAGCTGTGAGTGTCTGAGCAGGCAATTGAGACCGCCCTGAACACTCAGAAGAGATTAAAGTGCTAGAAATGGTTGATTTCTGCTCATTGAGGAGATGTGCTCCCTAGGATGGAGTGGACTAGACACCTTCCCAAGCATTTTGAGAGGGAGACAGTTTTCAAAGTCAGGTGCTCCTGACTCCCAGAACAGCATCTGTGTCCCGCTGTAAGATTTGCAGCCTGCCGTCCGGCTGGATAACGTGTCCTTGGAGTTGGCTGGAGTCTTCATTGTCCTTGTGAATGGCAGACAGGAGATTGTTGGTGGAAAGTCAGCATGGGACAGCATAGCAGCGGGGGTAGCTTTTGTTGGGTAGCAGCTAATTTAAGAAAGCAAGTTTAGAAGACTAGTTTATCCTGGCTAAATGACTTTATTGGTATAGAAGGTCATAACCAGTTAGCAAGTTATGTTAGTTATTAGCTTCCAACTCAACCACATACAATCTTATTTCACCGAGTCTGTGAGTTAAAATTACCTTGTTGTGGCATAAATCAACGCATGCTGACCAGCGAGGAGATACTGTGATTTACTTCCCTCTTCCCCCCGCCCTGCCCCTTCCAGATAGAGTTTTTTAATTATGGGTCAAACTCACAAACTCAGTGAATTGAATATAGGGGTGTCTCAAGACAGTTAAAATATCCATGTTTGTGATGGCTGCTCTGGCACTAGAAGCAGAGTGGCTCTTAGAGCAGTTTGTCGATTCGCCTTGGTATGTGAGCTGGGTGGCTCTTACCTTCACTGTGGGCTGGGAAGCAGGGAGGAAGCCTGCCGGCAGACAGCCTGCTCTGGAGCGCAACTGAGCTAAAATTCATGATTGTAAGTGGCCAAAGGGTCTGTCATATAAGTTAATAATGGCAAAGCCCTGGACCTTTGTGGTTCACTATGCTATTCTAGGAAATGGTTTGTTTTCTTGCCTGGTTTGAAGACCATGGTTTGTTTTTTGCATCTTTCCTGTGTTTTCAGACTGTGTTCACTTCTTTGAAGTGCTGTTTTTCTGCAGAGTTCCTCACAATAAAGCAGTAACTTAAATTTAAGAGCTGCACAGGAAAGTCTTTGCCAGGATTTCATGTCTTTCCTTTATTCTTTCTGTTTTTTTGAAGCTTATTTTGAGCACAATTCATCTCTGTCATAACTCAGCAAGATTTTGGTCCATTAACCCTATCCAACTCAACATAATGGGGTTTTGCTTTGCTTTTCTGATTAGCTGGAGGCTTGGGATTAGACAGATTTTCACATCTGCTAACTTCCTATTTCATATCTTCTGATTTGCGAGGCTTAACCTCCCCTGACTTGCTAATGGATCATAAACCACCTGCTTCTTTACACTAATCCCTCAGGAATATATAGCATAGCTCTGACTTGAAACTCTCCAGATTGGTTCCCCGGGGTAAAAAGTGCAGAAAGATCAATCCCGTTCTGAACAAACTGCTTATTTACACTTTCCCTGCTCTTCTACAAGATTCTCTCTCCAACCATGGCTGTCTGCCTTAACTATCAAAAAAGTTTGGTGCCTTTATTGCCTTGGCCTTCTGGGTAGGGTGTGGGTGGAGAAGAGTAGTCTAATGGGGGGGGCATATCTTGTGAGTAGTTGGTGCTTTGGAGGTTAAAGCTTTGGTACCCTCTGATGGTGTCCGCTTTAAGCTAGCGATGTTAATGGACCATGACAGCTTCAGCCAAGGACTCTGAGCTCAAGGTCTTGGTGCATCAGTCCTCCTTTCTGCTCTCTTCCATTTCAAAATTTACACCACTTCTGGCAGGGTAGCCCAGTCAGATCAAGGGAAGGGTCAGCTGCCCGGGCTAGGTGAGGAGGTACCAGAGACATCATAGGTCCCTGCCAACCCTGAGCCATGCCTGCAGCACTGCTAGCCCTGCCTGCTGCTGGGGGTGCGGAGAGGAGCCTGGAAGGACATGGCTCTTGTCCTGGGCAGCACGGCACCGAGGTGTGCTTAGTCCTGGCTAAAGCCCTGCACGTTAGTGTGTACTGCCTGTGTTGAAATGTTGGTGAGGTCGGTAGGTGAGGTGCTGCAATGGGTTTCTGTGATGCCTCAGCTTTTGCCTTTCTGCTTGGTTGCTTCAGGCCAACTCCTCTACTTCTCTGTCCTTGCGTTTCTTCCCCTGACTGACATCTGTAGCCTGGCATGCATTGCGGGCGAGCCCCAGCATGATGGTGATGAGTGAAGGGCTGCTGACAGTGGAGCAGGGGCATCCTGCGGTGCTCCCCTGACACCGCAGCGAAGGAGGGAGCCGAGAGCACTGGCAGTGTGTACTAGCAGAGGGACAGGCAAAAATCCAAAAATCTTCACCGCAGGGGCATCCTGCACCTGCACCTGTCAGGTGCTCCCCTGACACCGCAGCGAAGGAGGAGCCGGGACTCTCTGAGCACTGGCAGTGTGTACTAGCAGAGGGACAGGCAAAAATCACAATTTCTATTTTAGAGGTGAAGTGAGAGAGACGGCACAAGGTCATTAGAGCAATTGCTGTTCTACCTGAAGCCAGTTTTCCCTTCCTTTTATTCACTTAACAGTTACTCTTTTGGGAGGCAGCAGTAAGGGCCGTGTGTTTTCTGTTACCAGTGGCTACTGCTCTCTGCTATGAGACAAATGCTGTTGCGTGTGTAGGGTGTTTGTGGAGAGTGGGGAAGGCTCCAGTATCCGGGACTGCCCCAGGCTTGATGTGGTGGGCTGAGGCACCAAGGCAATGTGCTATGGGCAAGATTAGTGGGGAAGTGAGGCCTCTTCCCCTTCCCTCCCCTCTCAGTCAGCAACTGTTTTGCTCCCGATGGAGGTGATTATATTGCTTACCAGGAGTTTACTACTGCTTGCTTTTGCAGTTCATCTTGCTGAGAGATTTCTGCAAGGCCCCTGAGCAAGTTGTTTATTCAGATACGTCTCTTGGGTCAATAGTTTTTGGCATCATATATCTCACTTCTCAACTGGCCAGCCACTTCTTGTGGTATACTCAACAGTTTCTGTCCTGTCTAGTGTTATGGCCAGGCACAGAAATTTAGCCCCTTTACCTCCCCTTCTTCCCTGCTTCCCCCCCGTCCCCC
>NW_008795128.1:6233387-6253679 GCF_000699145.1 Aptenodytes forsteri
CCCCCGCCCCTGGCTTTTCTGAAAAATCCCCTCTTTCCATCTTTCTGACCTTCTTACTCTGTTCTAGACATGCTGGTTTGGTGCCTAGTACATAGGGTCACTTTTATGGCAGGGGACATAATCCGTTAGGGCTGTTGCACAAACTTTTGTGGTTAACCTTTCTGTCCAGCTTGAGCAATCAGAGACTCGGGGCTCCCAGATGCTAGAAAGGTAATTATTTATGGCACTAGCACATGGTACTCCTCAACATGGGAGAGACTTGTGATTCCCCTCTAGACTGCTCTTTTTCTTTGTGATTTCTGGTTAACCCCAGCTCAGTCTGTGAGATTAGGGGATGAACCAGCTTTTTGGGACTGCTTTTGCTGCTGCTCTGCCAGCAAGGATAGCTCTTTGGTTTTCTTTATACACATGGTCACGTCAACTCTTTTTGTTCTTCTGTTTCCTCCATCTAGGTGTGTTGTTGTGCTGTTCAACCCTAGAAAAAATAAGCAACACCATATTCTAAACAGTTCCAGGTGAGTGAAGCTTTAAGCTGGGTTTGCTTTCTGTGGGAGGTGAATTCAAGGTTTTTATGTCTTGAATGAAGTGCAGGAGCTGCTGTTGCTCCAGGCTAAATCCCCTCAGTGAGAGCTGCCTTGGGGAGAGGCTGTCTGCCGGTTTGACTCCAGCTCCTTCTAATGTGAGGTACTATTGCTGACGAGGTACCACCTCATAAACATTGTGGTCCCATGAGGGACTGCTAACAGGCATGGCGTGGAGGAGTTCTTACTAGAACTCCATGGTATCTGACTTTTTTTTCTCCACCTAAAACTATGACCTCATTATCGAGCCAGGACTGAGACATGGTCCTGCATCTGGAATAAAGGCACAAGGATGAACCTCGACTTTTGGAGCTTTTCTGGTGCTGTAGGCATGCTGCTTGAGACTTGGGCAGCAGGGAATCCCCATGGCAAGTGTTAGACCTCTGGTAAAGCAAAACCATTGTGTCAAGCTATTATGTGTGATTTTAGCCTCTTTCCAGTTCATCCCAGCCTACTCCCCAGTCATGATGTATTGAAACGAAATCACATATTGGAAATGTTTCTCAGTGTCATTTTCTCTGTTTTAGGAAAACAATTACAGCACTTGCTTTCTCTCCAGATGGAAAATATTTGGTTACAGGAGAGGTAAGTGTGAGAGGAGAGAGGGCACACCTTGTCCATCACATTTTGAAGCAGGGCAGAGGGTGTTTAGAAGAAACAAGCCAGTGAGCTGCCTTGACAGAGACAAATCTATTTCAGTGTTGCATCTCTGGGTGGACCTACTGGGTTATGGGTGGCTCTGGGTTCTCCTGCTGGCAGTTTTTCAGCAAGTTGTCTCTCATCAGCTTGGGGGATGGATCTTCTGGGGTGGTGTCTGTGGGCTGAAGGTAGAGTGAAAATAAGTGGAAGGACACACAGCATGGTTCTACTGTAGCTTCAATGAAGAGTAATTGGATGGTCCTTAATCTTGGTCTGAGTTTAGCATTGTCCCTTTAGGATTTCAGGAAGTAACTGAAGCCAGTAACAGTGTCGTGGAAAAAGTGAAAAGTGCATGTGGAATGGAGCTTTAGGAACAGTGACAGAAGATGCTGGTGCCTGTGGTTTGGCACTGTATGTTTGGCTGGGGGGCGACAATTGCTTCCTCATTCCAAACATGCCCAAGGGGGAGAATAAGGATGAGTGCACTGTGTGTGTTCTGTGTTAGAAGTTCAAGACACGGGCTGTGTGTCATGAGGTTGGAATTGCTCCATATTAGAAATCCACAGAAATGCTGACTGTCCCCCATATGGTTAGGCTCAGTTTGCTCTTGTGTGTGATTAATGGTAATTTACCACTAGTCTCTGTGCCCCTGTAAGACGTGGGGAGGGAGCATGTGTGAAACAGGTCCCCTCAGCCTCAGCCACAGAGAAGTATGTCACAGCCCTGTGTCAGAGCTGTCAAGATGGAGGCTGTTCGCTCTAGAGGTTCCTAGTGCAGCCGTCATGATGGCAGCTGTCATGTCACTGGGTGGCTCCCAAGCTGGGCCTGAATCCTGCGTGGATCAGGCCAAGGATAGAAACAACAGTGTTTTGGGATGGAGACTACCTTGACACAGAAAATTAAGCACAAATTTTCCATCAGAGCATCAGAGATTGTTGTTGTTACTAACTTTTTAGTGAAAGCATGAAGTTTTATAGCTGTAATTTGTTTTAATGGCTCCTTACACTCTAGAAGTCTTAATGTAATAAAACCCCTTTATATTAAAATTATAACATATATAATATATATTTTTTTCTCCCTAGTGTTCAGTTCTGATGGTTCTGGTGCCTTCTTTTCTTTTTCTTTTTTTTTTTTTAAATCTCTGGTGCTCTATTCTTTTCATGTGGGGTAGGAAAAGTGGTGAAAAATGAAGTGGGTATTTTTCTTACTGACAACTCAAACTTTTCAGTTTGAAACTTCATTGGGGTAAATGGCAAGTTCAGATTTAAAAAAAAAAAAAAAAAAAAAAGCCTTTCCAGTGATACTTGAAAGCTTTTTTTTGCCTTGTTGCAAAACATGTCTCCTCTTCCACTGTTGTAAGACCATTTGTGTTTTCGGTATCCTCCCACGTGTCTGGCATTTGAGTTATTACTTGGTGTAGCAGTGTCCCCTGCCGGTGTCAGCAGCCTCATCTTAGTTCATCCTCTGTCCTGTGGGTGGTCCCATAGGGAAATGCTTTCTGAGTTCAGTTTGTCAAGCTCACTTTTAGCAGCCTCATGCTAATTCTGCCGAGTAACACCTTAGTTTTCTGCATGGCTGGCTTTTCAGGAAGGAGAGCATGAAGGTTAGTCCTTGGCCACCATACATATTAAACGTCTTTTGTATATTTCAAATCCAGAAGAAAATTGATATTCTTTTGTTCTTTCTTTTTCTATTTTTATTTTTTCTTTCTCCCCATAGAGGCATAGATTCCTCATCTCTGGGGATCACACAGAGCTCACTTTTGGTGAGCATTTCTTAAATGATAAAATATGAATTCAATTTCTTAAGGTCTTGGGGTGTATGCTAAGATGCTGGGAAATATATATATGTATGTATATACACACATATATATGTATGTGTTTAAGTACCGTAGTTACTTTGAAGAGCAGCTGATTCAGCTCATTGTAACATCTTTCCAGCCACCTTGAGACCTGAGCTCTGCCTTGCAGGAGGGAGAACTGTACTAACTGCAGTAAAATCTGACCATGGTGTTTTTCCAGGCCACAAGCAGTTGCTTGGCAAAGCTTTTGAACAAGACGATTAAAACATGCGCAATTCTGAGTTTTTAAAGCTTTGACTTCTTCTTGTGATCAGACTTGCCTCTCCCACACAATCAAATGACTTATTTAAACCTGATCAGAAAAGGTACCATTTTGCCATGTTGCCATGGATATGTTATCTTGCAAGCTATTGTTTTGACAGACTTCAATGTGAAATCATGAGCAGACTCCTGAGTAGGATTTGCCCATCAGGCACATTTTTGGCCAGCATTGCAGCTTGTCTTGTGCGCCTTGTTTTATTTTGGTTTAATAACAATTAAGCAAAAGTATAGAATTGTCTGGCAGAAGGTGCTGGCTGAATTGACATTTCTGAAGTCTATGACCTTCTGTTTCTCTGGAGAACAAACGTAAAACCAGAGGCTCTGTTCCCTCAATGTCTTTTTCTCTGACATTACGCTGCCCATACTCTTTCAGGCAGCATGCATCCGTGTGTTACCTTTGTGACAGAAATGATGCTGCTAGCCTCCCAGAGGCCTCCCTCAAATGGTGTGTGATAGTTATCACAACAGTCGTGTCATGTTTTTGTATGGCATGACCTGGCTTGAGATCTCGGATGTCCACGTTGTGTTAGGAGCAGAGGATGTGAGGGCCTTTTCATTCACTGAGTCCAGAGATACGATCTATTGTAATTCCTTTCGTGAGCCGGCTGTGAGTTCCCATTGCAAAGATCAGCTATGTGCATCAAAAGCATTGCTCTAGTCTCTGGCTGTTTTGCAAGTAGCATAAGAAAAGGATTAAAGCAGGGGAGATCGTATTAATTCTTTCAGACACCTGTTGAAATGCATATACTCCTTAGGTTGTCAGTCTCAACCTGGGCTTTAAAGAGTCGAAGGAACTGAGGTCTAACCTCTAACCCTATTGTGAACGCACCATCTAGACATCTTTTTCCAAGACCCCACATATTTGCATGCTTCAATCTGTCAGAACTGACCTTGGGGGTTACGTTTCCTCTTCTGTGTTTGTTCTTGTCCCCTCCAGAGCGGACACATGCCAGCAGTTCGGGTATGGGATGTGGCCGAGCGAACCCAGGTGGCTGAGCTCCAGGAGCACAAGTATGGCGTGGCCTGTGTGGCCTTCTCCCCCAGCTCCAAGTACATTGTTTCAGTGGGGTACCAGCATGATATGATTGTCAACGTGTGGTCATGGAAGGTAAGTACTCTGGGAGGTTGGGTGGACCATGGGGTGTTGCTAAATTAAAGAGTGGACAGTCTGTCTGTAAACTATTTCAGTTCCATCTTGCTTTCTGCTTTTTTTTTTTTATTCTGTTGTTGTTTGTTTTTGACATTGATAGACACAGACAAGTTCGGACATGAGAGAGCGCTATGGTCCCTTAGGGAAGGTCTAAGTCACTTCAGTGAAGGGATATTCTCTATACTTGGAGACTTGTGACATCTTGCTGTCCAGTCAGGAAAGCCTGGACTTTGAAACCTTGTCAAAGTCTTGTGCTTTTTTAGAGGCTTATTAAAAACTAATTTATGAGGTTGAGGAAGGAAACTCATCAGCCAGGGATTTCATTTGTGGTGTACTGGATGCTTTTGGCTTGTTTTGTTTTTGTTGTGTCAGGGTTTGTGATACTCTAATCCCATCCTTGATGATTGAGAAAGGGGCCATAGAGAAAGCACAGTGGGTGAAAGCTGATGGAGGTCACTCTGTCTGCCACTGGATTGGGGCAGCACTCTGTGGAAACAAAGCCCATGTCTTATCCGCTAGAAAACATTTAAATGTGTGCTGTTTGTATATAAAAAAAAACCATTTATTGTCAGTAGGCTTGGAGTCTTCTGTATTAATAAATGCTAAGCACTTATTCAGCTACTGCTACCTCTTCAGGTGCTGTAACCCTCTCTAAAAGAGATGCAATTTAAAAAAACTTCAATGCATCTGTTAAATCTTACATGATGCAGCTTGTAAGTTTGTGCTCATTTAGTGTGTTACTCTCTTCACCACATTTCCTGTGCTGTAATTTAAGCTCTGTCTGTTAGTTCTCTCCTGCATGAGCTGAAGTTTGACCTTGCTATTTTTTTTGCATAGCTGAACTCTGTAGTGATAAAACCTAAGTGTGTTTGTCAGTGTTGAAAATCGAGTGCTCAGCCTTTTGGTTCTTTCTAGTTATACGAATGAAAGTAGTGACTTGGAGATGGTCATACTGCATGGCATGTGTGGGTTTGAGTACAAGTAGCTTTGTTTTCCCTTGCTTATGCAGGTTTTTCTGTTCACTGTGATCCTATTTATAATTATGTGCATGAGAGCCTGTGAGGTAAGGATTTATCTCACTCTTCTGTGCTGAAGAACACATGCTCTAAGCATACGCTCCAGACTGTGACTCTCGGGAGGTCCAGCTAGCCTCTATTTTGCAAGCTGGGTACCAAAACTAAAGAGACTTTACCTGACCAAAGTCAAAGAAGAGTAAGAGACCAAGATGTGAAAACAGATCTCCTGAAGCACTTTCCCGCACTTTTAACCACAGCCCTTCTTCTATCCACTGTGCTGCTGCTTCGGTTTCCCTGTTTTTCCTGGCTGGGAGACTTGGTCAGTCATTTGACTGTGATGGAAAAGAAAACCCCTGTTGTCTGTAGGGTCCCCTTGCTTCTCTAAAGAAAGGCCACAGCAATGATGCAGATGTTGAGGTCTGCAAGGGCCCTAGGCCTTTCTCTGTGCACTGTCTTGAAAGAAGTTATGTTAATGGCAGTCCCCCTTGCTTTTCCCCCAGTCTCGGTCGGGGGGGTCCTCCGTGGTGACGGTGCAGCAGCTTAGACTCCTCTATTGCCAGTTTCTTCAGTTCTGTCAGCACACGGTCCGATGGGGCCCTTGGAGTGATGTGGTTTGTGTGCTGAGAGCATTGTGTTGGGAAGACAGGGAGCAAGCAAGTCCCTAAAAGGAAGGGTAAAGGAAACAGAGTGAGAGTAAAAAGTGGTGCACTGTTGTCAACCATGTGCTGCATGGTTGAAAACCCACCATGGGCAGAGAGGAAAACTTTTTTATTCTCACTTCTACCAATCCCCGGGGAAAGGCAGGGGGAGGAAAACTGAGTGCTGGTATTGTGGGCAGGGAGCTCCTGCCATCTGACCGTTCTGCTTGGGCAGTGTCCGTTCCTGTTTTCTGTCCCTGCCGTGTTCTTCTTCCTTTCCCAAACTTTGACGTTTTGAGGTGCATATTTGATGTGTAGCAGATTTTGCTTTGTCCCTTCCAATACAGGCATGGTGTTTTTGTGTTTTGGGTCTTTTGATAAATTGTCATGTCTTTAAAGAGAAGAGAGAATTTGTGGAGGAACCAGTACTGTTTTCCCTGTGGAAAATACCTGTTCCCCATCTTGAGTGCCTTGCCCTTATTGCTGCCTGGAGGCTGGGAGAGCTTCTCCTTGTGCTGGCCTACATATGCTTTTGCTGTTTAGAAAGGGAAATGGGTTTGCTCTGAGCTCCCGGTGATTGTGAAGCCAACATGTTTGTCATGGCTCAGACAGCAAGTTCCTGCAGGCACTGGTGCCTGCTAATTTGTTCTAGATCCCAGTCAACGTGGAAGTGGAACTGAATGTAAATGTGAATTTACATTACTATCTGCCAAATCAATGCTCTCAGCTAATGCTGGGGAGATTGTATTCACGGACGAAGGGGGAGCAGTTTGGGCCTCGTCTTTTCCCTGCTGCAGCGTTTGTACTGGATATGTGCCTGTAATTGAAATGAGTTTCCTTTGCTTCTGAGCAAAGAAATTAAGCCATCTAAACAATTATGTTTCCAGAAAAACATTGTAGTGGCAGCCAACAAAGTCTCAAGTAAAGTGACAGCTGTGTCATTCTCGGAGGACTGCAGTTACTTTGTCACTGCTGGAAATCGACACATCAAGTTCTGGTACCTGGATGACAGCAAAACCTCCAAGGTGAGAGAAGGTGCACCAAGGTCAAGCTGTGAACAGGCATTTCCATCTTATGGCGGGGTGGATTTTGCCTCAGTGAGCTGTGGGAAGTGGGAACTCTTTGATTTTGGTGGGATTCAAGGACAGCCCTCCACCCTGGCTCTCAAGTCTCAGTCTCCCCATGGGCTGGTAGCACCAAAAGGCACCAAAAGCTTGTCTTATCCTGCATTGAGGTAGGGGCATGGCTCCTGGAGTTGTATAGCAGCATGCTTGTTCTTTAGTAGTCACATATACTGAAGGGCAAAAAAACTAGAAAAGAGCTGCAGTCATTGAACAACTTGGATCACAGAGGTGGGGAGAGCTGTTTGATGTTGGTATGAGCATCTCAAAAGGTTGTGAGTGTTATTTTGAAGCGTCAACTAAAGTGTTTAAACTTTTAGCTGTTGGATTCTGTCCCCCAGAGAAGAATCCACATGATAATTTTTCTGCATGCTCATGAACAGATGTTCCTACTTCATGCTTGAACCCTGCTTTGGCATTTGGTATAAATCACAGATTGGCCATGGAAGGGTTGTTCTTCCAGTGATTGATCTGCTGTCTCTGGGTCATGTGTTTGGATGCACAGTTTTGGTGGCACTAATAGTGTTCTGTTCCACTGACATGCTAATACTGATGGTCTCAATACACTGTGCAACCAATGGGTCTGCAGCAAGTAAGACGTGTCACTACCTCTCCTTGTAGGCTGTTTGCAGCTCTCTTTCTTTGAGGCATTTCAGCACTCAAGGGTTGATGTTCTAAAAAATGTCTGTCTGCCTGGAGTGCCTTGCCCTGTTTCTAATAAACTTTTTTATTGGTAGGTCAATGCCACAGTCCCCTTGCTAGGTCGCTCAGGATTGCTTGGAGAGCTGAGGAACAACTTCTTTGCAGACGTGGCGTGTGGAAGGGGCAAAAAAGCTGACAGCACCTTCTGTATCACATCCTCAGGCCTGCTCTGTGAATTCAATGAAAAAAGGCTGCTAGACAAGTGGGTGGAGCTGAGGGTGAGTTTTATATCCTCCTGTCCTGCAGTATTTGTGCCTGCTGAAGCAGAGCAGGAAAAACAAATAATAAGGGCACTCAGGGAACGCAAGCTGACCACCAGCAGTGAAAGTCATTGGGCCTCTGCCACTTTGTGATTTATTCTGGAAGGCCAGGCAAAAATAGTGTTGCTTCCTGGCAAAGGGATTTTATTAATCATTGAGGCTCTTTCATTCTCAAGCCTTAGCGTTACAGCTACTGCCCTTCTGGCAAAGCAGTGTCCTGATGTAGCTTTGGCAAGCCCTGTGTTGTCCCTCCTGGCTTGGCCTGGACAAGTAGGAGTTTTAGAAGGATTCTGATTTCTACCCACTCTGCAGTGTCTTACTTGGCTTGTGCATCTCAAATGCAGGTTCCCAAGGTGCTAGCTGGTTTGGCTATTCTAAACCACCAGGTTGGCCCATAGCTAAGAATTTGATTGTGCTTATTTTCCTTTCAATTGAATGTAAGATGCCCACATGAAAGGATCCAGTGTATTAAAATCAAGGGAAAAATCTTTCCACGCTTTCACTCAAGTGAAATGCCTCTTCTTTTCTTTCCTTTCCTCTCTAAAATCTGCCTTTCACTCTCGCTCAGAATACAGACAGCTTCACAGTAAGTTGGAAAAAAGTTTTGCATTGAACTCATCCCCTTATCACTACACTCCATTTTGTACCATTTTCTGCCATTTGTACAGATCCCAGTGGGAGGGGGAAGAAAATTCATTTTTTTTCTTTTCTTATCCCCTTGTGACAGGTAATGTATTGGCGTGCTAGTACAGGGTGAGGTGCTGCTTGCCTGCCAGTGGTACCGAATGTCACAGAGGAACAAAAAACAATGTTCAGCGTAAGACTCAGCTGGAGCAAATGTGTAGCTCTGCTGACCTCCCACCACAGTGGGTAGTAGAGGAACTGAGCTTTTTCCTTAACCACTTGGAATCTGCAATGGACCTTGGCTGGGAAGCTCCTCAGAAAGGAAAATTGGATTTTTAGGCTTTTCCTTAATCCCAGGGCTTGACTTCACTTCAGCTCTTCTGACCATGACTCCTTTGTCTGTCAATTTGCTATTCTCCCTGTCGTGTTTCTGGCGACCTCTGAAGTGAGAGTGCATTGCTTATTCACCTTCTTGTGTGCTGTGTCCTCCTCAGACCACTGTGGCAAACTGCATCTCTGTGAATCATGACTACATCTTCTGTGGCTGCGCTGATGGCACCGTGCGGATTTTTAACCCTCTGAACCTTCACTTTGTCACCACACTGCCAAAACCGCACTTCCTGGGAACAGACATCGCAAGTGTGACTGAGGCCAGGTACTGTGGAGAGGGTGGAAGGGAGCAAGGGAGGCTTGTGGGGGTTAGAACTGTTCCCCAGACCTTTGCCATCTGGAGTGTGCTCTTTTTATGGATTTAAATTGGCAGCCTGTTGCAGATCTCCCTGAGTTGTTGCAGCCTTGCCTTACATGGCTGGGCTACAGCCCAAAGCTGGTTGCTGGACTACACAGCATATCTTGCGCCTCATCTCCCTGGGATTGCTCGTGTCTGGTGGCCTTCTGACATTGGTTGCTATGAGCAAGCAGGCAGAGGGCACAGGATGTTGTGGCACACTACAGTTGTTCCTGTACCATGGCACATCCTTTGCTTGTCATTGGTAAGGGCTGAAGACTCTCCTCCATAGCAATATAATGATCTTGCTAAGAGATGCCCAGGCTCTCATGGGGCACTTTTTCAAGGCTCCCTTGCAATCTTTTATAGACCCAAATCTCCTACTATTGTCTGTAGTCTTTCTTCTCCCTCAGTTTTGTGCATTCTGTTGTCTTGTTTTCCTACCTTGGTCCAGTATCTTCTGCCTTGGCTCTCTATTTCTCACCTTCTGAGATGGGTAATGTGATTTCTGTACAGTTCTGTCTGCCGGCTTGCAGAGGCTTATGCTGGAGAAAACCTTTCATGTGTTGCTGTTTGCCAATCCTGGTTGGAGGCTTTCCCAGTTTCCTTCTGTTGCCCTCTTTTACTTCTGTCACTAGTGGGGAAAGAAATCCAAAGGTGTATGAATCCACCAGCCATCATTCCACTGGATATCTGGAGTTCCCACGTCTACAGATATATACTCTTTTTTTGGTTTTTTTTCTTTCTTTTTTTTTTTTCCTTTTCTTTCTTGTGTCTCAACAGGTTTTCTCTAAACTTTTCTTGGGAACATGAGGTAAAGGTTCAAACAGTGCACTGTATAGTCCTCCTCCAGAAGATCAGTGGGAGATAATGATATTCCAGTAAGGGAGCTGGAAAAGGAACTCTCTCAATTGAAAATGTTACCAGTTTCTGGTAGTGCTAAAGTCAAGCAACTGTATACATGAACCCTTTAAAAATACTCTCTGCCGCTCTCTTGCATCAGTCTAGCAGAAATATTCATGTGATTCTTAAACATGCATTTGTAGCGCTGATTACAATCTTAATTTTTTTTTTTTTTTTAAATTACTTCCAAAGAAGCTTGAAAACACAGGACTCCTTATATTCCCATGCATGCCAGAGCCTGTCTGTGGGATGCCAGTTGCCCGCAATGAACTGCCCACAACTGTATCAATGACTTGATTTTTCGATAGGATCTGGGCTGTGCTCTTCAAGCCCTCAAAGCTTTGCAGTTGCAGAAGCAGGGCTCCAATTGTCTGGTGTGCTACATGCACTTTGTCCCTCATCCCTGCATCTCCATCAGTCCTTTTAAATTACCTGCTCTCAACACCCTGGCACTCTGGCTATAATTACCTTATTCGATACCATTAGCAGCATTGTGGGATGGCTATGTTCACCTCAGGTCAAGAGAGCAGCTCCTTCTTTACGTGCATGGCAGCAGGACTTAACAGGGGACTCCTGTAGAGAAGATACAGGGTTCACATTGTGTGATTTTCGTCTAACCTGGGGATGTTTCCTTGTTCTGCAGAATTAGTCTTTTTAAGTTTGCATCAGAGAGCTTGCCTATCTAGAAAGGACTGTACCCATCTGCAGTTGCTACCTATATATGCCACAGTGTATTGTTCACCTCGCCAGTGCCCTGTGGAGAATCTGAGCTCTCATGAGCTGCTGCAAGCAGCACCAAGCTGGCCTGTGTGTGGGGCGGGGGTGGAAGGGAAGCATGTCAGACAAGCGGCTGCTGAAATGAATCATTCCTTTGTCCCTTGTGCTGGTGTGCTCCTGTCTTTTGAGTGCAGTACTCTTCTGCTTGGTCATACACAAGAGCAGTTCCTGCAATCAGTAAACAAAATACAGTACCCACCAAAAGATGATCCTCTCTCCCCTTTGTTTTGAGATTATGACTTGGATTTTACCAAGGGGTAAATGATGATGATGTCCAGCGATGATCAAGTGTCCTGTTTGGTCCTTCTTCAGGGACAGTTAATTGCCTGTCTGTGGTGGGACTCTGGGTTGGATGGCAAGGAGAATGACTTTTGCCATGGGACTTTCAGGCTTCTTTTGGGACTCTGGTGGTTCAAGAGACAAGGTCTTCCCAGCCAGCTACTCTCTCTACCTATATATGCCACAGTGTATTGTTCACCTCGCCAGTGCCCTGTGGAGAATCTGAGCTCTCATGCTTCACCTCCTTGCTCTGACTCCCAAGAGAGTGCAAGTTAACCAGACTGTTGTTGTCTCTTTGTGCAGTCGTCCGCCAGTGCCGTGGAGAATCTGAGCTCTCATGCTTCACCTCCTTGCTCTGACTCCCAAGAGAGTGCAAGTTAACCAGACTGTTGTTGTCTCTTTGTGCAGTCGTCTTTTCTCTGGTATGGCTGATGCGAAGTATCCAGACACGATTGCCTTGACCTTTGACCCCACCAACCAGTGGCTTTCCTGTGTATACAATGACCACAGCCTGTATGTGTGGGATGTCAAAGACCCGAAGAAAGTGGGCAAGGTGTACTCCGCTTTGTACCACTCTTCCTGCGTGTGGAACATTGAGGTACGTTGTCTGCAGACACAAGTGTTGGATTGCAAGTTGCAGCTGAGGAAGTCATCTGAAGAGCTGCCAAATTTGAATGCAAACACTTACTGCAGAGAGAAAGAATTGACTCAAATTTCCTCCTGTGGTAGTGTGGTTGCTACAGGGTTTGAGTTGGAGCTGGGAACAGTTCTTTGGCTGCACTGCAATGGTGGACCAAATGCGTTAGATGCAGTGTGTTACTGGAAAAAAAAATCTCACCGTTAAAAGGTGAGAGGTGGGAGAAGAAGCAGAACTGGTCAAAGCTGAATGCAGGGGCTCCTTTCACAAAATGCACAAGAGTTTACTGCTGACCTCAAAAAAAATTGTTTGAGGTCTGTCGTGAGCAAGTGCTCCAAAGTCAAAGGAATGAAACAAGTGATAAGATCTCAACTTTGATCCTTCTTAACCTATTTATGAGGACATCTGGAATTAACCTCTCAAGTGGCTGTCATCTTCCAGTCTGTCTATTTGACTTTCCCTCAGAGGGACAGAGGGAAGGAAAGGAGGTATAGGAAACAATGTAATTGTTAATACATTGAAATGTGTCCAACAGTGGTCAGGAAAGGGGGAAGTGGAAAGAAAGTGGGAAGAGGTTGAGGACTCTTTTTGTTATTATTTATTAATTGCATCTCACCCTTTCCTTCTGGATTATAAATCGACAGTAGTAGTTGAAAGTTGCAAACAACAGTGCAAGGTGGTTGTTGCATGGTCGTTATTGCGTGGTCTTTGAGGTGCTGTCTTTGAACTGTTAGAAACAAAGGATGCTGGCCTGTTGCACGCTTCTTAAGCAGATGTTCTACATTCAGGGAAGCTCAGTGAGCATTTGTTTGAAGTGAATATGAAGCCCTGGTCTGCAAACAGGTTTTCATTAGGAGAACTGGCTGGCTCTCACCTTTACAAAACAGAGAGGACAGCCCTTTTATCTCATTTTGTTTTGAAATGTGCTACCAGTGTCTAGGATGCCAGGTGCCAGGCAGTCTCATTCAGGGGTTGATTTTACCTGCCCTTAGATGTATCCAGAGGTGAAAGACAACAATCAGTCATGCCTCCCCCCTGGTTCCTTCATTACCTGCTCCTCTGACAACACTATTCGTCTGTGGAACACCGAGAGCTCCAACATTCACGGCACAGCCCTTCACCGCAACATCCTCAGCAATGTAAGATCCCAGGTTTTGATCACCTCCTTGCCCTTGGGGTTGCTCTTCCTCATGCATGGGTATTCCCAAGTTAAAGCCCAAACTTCTTTGGATCTCTAAGTCAACACAAGCTTCTCTGTAAACAGAGCACAAGACTGGTAAAATGTATGAACCTGAAGAAACATGAAGGGAGTATCAGGTGGAAAGACAGTTTGTCTGAAATGGCCCTGGGGACTATTGCTTTTTCCATAAACCACCCAAGGATTTGCCAAGCTTAGTCTCTTCCAGAATAGCTTATGCCATATGCTTCAGGAGAGCTGTTTCTCTTTTTCTGCATCTCTGTAATGTGTAACCACTTTAAGATTTGTTTGGAAAAGGTGCATTAAATGAGGCAGAGGTTTGGGAGAATTGAATGAGAAACAGTTTACACTCACTTCCTCTATATAAGAGGGAGGATACTCATACAGAACAGTGATTACTTATGGACGTTTGCTTCTGTTCTCAGTTCTGTTGGAAGATCCATGGGCGCAGCAGCCCTGACCTGCCCATTCTCAGCAATCTGCTGATGGTGGAAAAAGCTCCTGCTTTTTCTGTCATTTTTCAAAAGGCGTGGGCTGACTTGGATGATCCCTAGAAGTCTTTCAGATTCCTGCTGTGTCCCCTACTACCTTGTAATCACTAATCCCAGACCTTGTCTGTTGTGCAGGAGATGCTGTTAGTTTCTAGCCTGAAAGGGAATCTTTTGCAAAGGGCGATCATGAGACACAGCTGTGAAACTTTCATCCTACAATATGAAGGGGCTGAGTGCTTGCTCCTAGCTAAAAGATCCCACCAATTACAGCATTACTGCCAATGAAGTGTGTATGTTGGCCAGGAGCCCAGTTTCTAAGGCAGGTGCTTCACTTTAGTATTTTGTAACTAGTTAATATTTCCGGGTGTATTGTATCCCCAGGACTTGATGAAAATCATCTATGTAGATAATAACACTCAGGTACTTCTGGACACTGATTACAACTCAGCAGGAAGTGCAGACAAAGCTGATGCACAAGTGATGGATACGAAGGTGGGGATACGCACTGTCTGTGTGAGTCCCAGTGGGGAGCACCTGGCCTCGGGGGACAGGATAGGCACTCTCAGGTAATCCCATAGAGCTTCTTGTGCAGATTGCGGGCTGGGCAGGCATGAGAATCAAAACCAGGTCTTGCTGATTTTATTAAACATACTGAAATCAGCCATGTTGTGTCTTAGGATATATGAGTTGCAGTCTCTGAGGGAAATGCTGAAGGTGGAAGCCCATGACTCTGAGATCCTATGTCTGGAGTACTCCAAACCTGACACAGGTAAATGCAATTGAGCTTCTTCCCTTTTGCATGTGAATGTACTGTTGAGCAAGTCAGAATGTCCAGCCATGGTATGTTAGAACTTTCAGTGCTGAGCTACTCCTGGATTTCAGAGCAGGCTTGTAGCATTGGGCCAGTAGAGCCAGACTTTGAAAAAGGCTTCTTTCTCATATTTTTCCTTGGAATATTGCAAGTTGAGATTGAAACTTGTTCTGTCTGTACTTATAGTGTAAAATCCAGGGGCGTTCCTTTGTGTGCATCTGTGCAGATAGCTACAGTATAATGTTTTGTCCCAAAGATGACTTGAGAAACTGTTTTAAAATAGTGACTGGAAGAGCAAATGACTTTTTAGTAATGGTCTTGCACTCTTTTTAACTTTCTGACAGGCTTAAAGCTCTTAGCCTCAGCCAGTCGGGATAGATTGATTCATGTCTTGGATGCTGGAAAGGACTACAGCCTGCAGCAGACCCTGGATGAACATTCTTCTTCCATCACTGCTGTGAAGTTTGCAGGTAGAGAATCATGGCCTCCCTGCAAAGCTGGATTTGAGCACTGCTGTTGTCCCATTGTGGCTGTAAAGTAATTTTAACTGCTTAAACACTGGCTTAGGCCAGGCTGAAGCTGCAGCTATGTTTTTGTCATCTTCTGTAGCTGCAGTCCTAACAGAAGGTGATATTTGATGATACTTGCCTTCTTTTCCCTTTTGTTTTTTTCTCCTCTCCTTCCTCCCCACTCAGAAAACCTCTCCTGATTGAAGTCCTCAGCATTTCTTTGGAAAGCTGCTTTCTGTAATGATTTACTCCCTTTAACTGATGTCAGATGGCTACACGCTGTTCTTAGTGAGGAGAACTGTGGAACAGTCATCCTCCAAAAAAATCCCCAAACCCACAAAAAATGTTTTGGGATTAACTAGTCATAAGTATATTTGTCATTGCAAACCAGTGTAAGACTTTGCATTCATGGTAATGGAGCACACTGCATCCCCAGCACTCAGTTACTACTGATGGTCAGACATCAGTGTGGTGTGTTGTGCTATTGTCGGGGAACAACAAGGGTTGGCTGCTCTGCCAGGGGAGCCAGTAGCCAAGGGTGACAGGAATGCAGGCAAAGGTAGTGGCCACACTGTGGGAAAGTCCCACAGTACCTGAACAAGGTGGAACAGATCAAGTCCAGTGACAGTAACTAGATCCAGCCAGTAGTCCAGATCACCAGACGAATCCATAGTGATAAGACAGGTTAGCAGTTCAAGGTCAGGATCAGTCTGGAGACAGTGAGCAGGGTTGGCCACAGTTCAGTGCCTGTCAGGCAAGCCCATAGCAGCAAGGCAGGTTCGAGTTCAAATCAGGAAGCTGAGTCCATGGGTCAAGGTCAGGATTCGATCAGCAGGGTATGTGGCCAGGCACAGGTGTGGCTGCAATGCTGCTGCAGTGTAGCTCAGTTGGGGTTCAAGGATGAGAACTTCAGATTGAAAGTAGCTCCCAAGTGAAGGGCAGGGACCTTGCTGAAGCTTCATAGCAGAGGCTCCTCGAAGCCGCTGTGAGGCTTTTACAAGTTTTTTCTCAAGGAGCTCCAAGGCCACCAAAAGTTTCTCTGACAGGTCTGTCTTATCAGTGAGCTAGCCTTGAATGCAGCCAGCTAAACTCCTAGGAGATGAGGGAACTGCACTCAAGGCCCTGGCAGCGAAGGCCTTTGTGCTAGTCTCTGAGCTAAGCACAGCCCTGCTCTAAGTGGCTGCAGTTCAAGTGGACTTGGATGATATCAGATCCATTTTTAATACATGGAGTTTTAAAAGGTGTTGCTTTGCTGAAGGAGCAGATGGGTTACAAAAGAGTGCTAAGGGAAGAAGGAAAGCCTGATCCTGCTGTAAGAAAGGGCAGCAAGACACATGTGACTGACTTTGAGGACTGAAAAGTGCCTATTGCCCGTTTTCAGCTCATACTGGGTGTGAAGCTGTCATATCGCCACAGAGTGCTGTGGCACATGGAGAACAAGCACGTGAGCATACTGTTGGGGGAGAAGACAGAATTACATCCTAATCTGTTGTGTAAAGCCTCTGTATTAAGGCCTCATGCATTCTGAGCATTAACAAATGCTGTTCTGAGAAGGGGCTTCTGTTTTGCTGCAGCATCCTGCTGCTTAGGTAGGAGTCAGTCTTAGCTAATCAGGGCTGGAATAAATGAGCAGTGGTATAAATGGAAACATTTCCTCCACCTTGTATTTGTGTTTATCTTTTGATCGGCTCCTGCCTTTTTGTTCCAGCCAATGATGGGAAAGTGCGAATGATAAGCTGTGGGGCAGACAAGAGCATTTATTTCCGCACTGCGCAGAAGGTAACCTTATTACAGCTTTTTGTGCACTTTTTTTTTTTAATAATCTCTCCACAAAGGAACTACTTTAAAGAGTGATATCAGAGTTTCTATATGAGCTTGTTGCTATTTCAGCCTCAGTGTCTCCCACTGACTCAATGCAAGAGATTACATTCGGAGAACTAGTTCTGTGAAGCATGCACCTGCTTCCAGCCTGACCTCTCTCAGCAAGATGCAAAGTAAAGAACTGTTAGGATATCTGCTTTTCTTTTGCTGCCAGGGCTATTGTGAGGAGCGGTGAAAGAGTATGGGCTGGAGAGGAGTTCATTGTGCCTCCAGTCCCAGCAGACCTGGTTAGTGGGAAGGGTTGGTTTGTGCTGGCTGTGTGAGAGGACTCATCTGTATTTAGAAGTTTTTAATAATGGGTTAACTGCTTGATTTTGACACAGTCTTTACCCATATGCTTAGACAGGAGAAGGGGTTCAGTTTACCCGAACACATCACATTGTTAGGAAGACCACTCTGTATGACATGGATGTGGACCCCAGCTGGAAATACGCAGCTATTGGATGCCAGGATCGTAACATCAGGTTAGATTACTTCTTGTCTTTAAAATATTTTTGCAGTCATAAATGAGTTGGCCAGGACGGTCCCATCTCCATCATTGTTCCTCTAGGTTCTTTGACACAGCATTTTCAGACAGATCTGAGGCCTCACCTCACACTCTGTGAGGTTGAACTTCGCCTTTCCCCTCGCTGATAAAAAGCTGTAGATATATGCAAATGCCCATGGGATTCTTGGCTTCTTGCTGGGTTGCTCTGTAGAGCAAAGCCTTTCTACTGGGAGAGCAAGTGTGCCTTCCTTGGCACATCATTGAGCTGTGGGGCAAGAACTTCTGTGCTGTGGTAATTTTTGTATTTTAAAGGTACGTTTAATGAGAAGCTCTGAGGTCCTGTGGAATAGCTGGGACTGTAGGAACCTAAAATTGAGCTAGGTGTGACTATCTTTGGACAAGTGGAATTCATTCTCTGCTCCCTTTTTATCCATTTCTCCAATCTGTTTGCTTCTACCTTTGAAGCAAAGGAGACTCTCTGTAATTGTGTGTCTCGTCCTGTTGTATCTGAGTGAGATGCTGAGAGTTTTGGTCATAGCTAAATACTGCTGCTGAATGTAATTTGTTTTTGTATTCTAATGTAAAAAAAGGGTCTTGCTCTCTTAACCCTTTCCTTTAGTATGAAGGAGTCACAGGTATTTTTATAGCGGGGAGGACTGACTGAAGCTTATTAAGAGCCATTCCTGCTACATAACCATTAGCCATTACAAGGCATGGCAAGGTTTTCTCCCTCCCATTTGACCTCTCCTTCAGTGCCATGATGCTATACTTGATTATCGGCTTGAGAATCAAGCCTCAATTTTAATTCAGATAACCTGCTTGATACCGTATCATGCAGTCTTGGGCCCCTACATTACTTTTGCAGTTGTTTCTTGAACCATTTAGATGATTGGTGGTTATAGTTCACAGAGGTCATTTCTCCACTTCCTGTGGCTTGGCCCCGTTCCCTGTATCTCATGTGGAATGAGGAGCAGAAAGAGAAAAGGATCTTGGTGACAAGAGCCACAGAGCAGTACCCAGGCAAAATGACCAATGTTGTCTTATGTCGTCCCCCTCAGGGTTTTCAACATAAGCAGTGGGAAGCAGAAGAAGCTTTACAAGGGATCTCAAGGAGAAGATGGCACCCTCATCAAAGTAAGCTGTTTTCTTTCTTTCTTCCCTTTTCCTTTTTTCCAGCTCTTCTGAATGCAGTTCAGGGCTAAGAAAATGAAATACAGATCTGAACACAGGAACTTTCTTTTTTTTTGCTTGCTCCATACTTTGTCCCTTATCCTGCTGCTGCTTCCTCCTACCTCCATCCTTAAGGGCTGGTAACAGGAAAAGAGTCAATGAATGCTGAAGTTGATCTATAACTTCTCTCTCTGTCCTATTTCTGAAGTGAGGCACAGGCCCATGCTGTAAAAGCAAGTAGAACTGCACCAGTATCTGTCAGGAGATGATTTAGTCCATTTACTTTAATCCTTTACTTTCTGGTCCAGAGAGCTCATTCTGGCTTTCTTGACTGTTTTTGTTAGGATTTTTAAGGTGGAGCTGCCTGTTGATCAGCGTTTGAGAAATTCGTGGTTGCCAGAGGGCAAATACAAGTGAAACTCTTTCTGAGTTGATGAAATTAAGTAGTATCTACCCTGAAAAGCCTGTATTCTTCAGGTCTTGGAGTGCTGGACAAGCCTCGTACTGCTTAGAGAGAGTCTGTTCATGTTTCCCACCTGCTGAATGCATCCAGGCCTTGGGGTAGGGTAGCATGCCTGCTTCTGCCACTGTCCTGGGCTTCCCCTGGTAAACCACGTGCATTCAAGATTCAGTGTTAAGAGTGATGCCAGCACATTGGGATGTGAAAGAATTGCATTCTTGTCTTTAAAGGGGGAAGACCAATTGACACAACCAAAATATCTCTTGGGTTAAGTTGCCAAACAAACTTCTTCATTGTATTTGTTTTCACTGATAATTTTTCTACTTTTTAAACCAAATATTTCTGTTCAGCTGCACAGGCCAGCAGTATTATTGATGGGTGTAAATAACTGGGTAAAATGGGAGAGGAAAGCAAACAGCTTTGTTCAGTGTCACCTCTCCTGTTTTACAGAGAAAGATAAGTTCTCTTTCTCTTTGCCTATTATAATTCCTATAAAATTTTTTATGAGCCAGAGTAATGAAAATGAAAAATTGATGCTGGTAAGCTCAGGTGCTTGATTATATCTTTCTCAGACCACAAACAATGAAATGTTGCTGGGAGCTGGATTTTTTGTTTTTAATATCCTTTATGTTTGTGGTTTTTTCATGTGTAGCTGAAGTGGGGAATCTCAATTATTTTTAATGTTGCTTTGTTCATTTTTAGGACAATTATGTAACCAAGGGATTATGGTTGTCTCTGGAATTTAAACTTTCTTGGCATGTTGTTCTGAGATCATAATATACACTGCAGTTTAACAAGTAGAACCCAAACAGTACATGCAAAGCAAAAGATACAGCAACAAAATAAACATAACCAAAAAAGTTATCGTTGTTTAAATACCACATCTCCCTCAAAAAACAGACATTTTCACTCTCAGTTCCTTAAAGTTCTACAAAGGACAAAGCAGGACATTTGGTGACGGTGACTGTATTTGCTGTGTAGTGCTGCTTTAGACCTAGTGAGGCATTTGGAGGGGGTTCTATATTTGATCCATGATAAAGCAACAAATGGGTGTATATTAAAAAAAAAAAAAAAAAAAAAAAAAAAAAAAAAAAATAAGTTGCAAAAGA
>NW_008795128.1:6253939-6273488 GCF_000699145.1 Aptenodytes forsteri
AAATGGGTTTATATTAAAAAAAAAAAAAAAAGAAAAAACAACCTAAAACCATGAGTTGCAAATGCTGGAGATTTGACAGCATCATTATCAGACACAATTTCTCTGCAATGTTGAGTTCTTCTTTGGTTTCTCTCCTCAAGATTGGAGTCTTAATATTTCATTTAAGTCTCTCAGCTCTGATTTTTTTTTTTTGGGGGGTGTTTTGGTGTGTGTGCGGTTTTGTTTTGTTTTGATCTTAAGACAGAAGAAAGAAATACCCCAGTGGTTAAAAGGAGGTAGGAGAGAGAGGTATAAGTCTGTCCATTGGTGGTGGTGCCTTCACAGTCATGAAGGCATTTAACGTAAGTGCCTTTAGTCTCTGATTAGGTTGGAGATAGTTTTAATATTTTAGGTTGGAGATTTGTCCTGGGATGCTGGATAGCCTGGTACTCAATTGGAGTCCTGTGGGAGCTACTTGCATTTTATTTTTTTAACTACTATGACTGTCTTGGGTATTCTGGACCATTTTCATGCAGTTTGAAGGCACTTTCTCACCAGATCTTTGCACTTCTTTTACCTCCTAAACCAGGTGCAAACGGATCCCTCTGGTCTTTATATTGCAACAAGTTGTTCTGACAAGAACCTGTCCATCTTCGATTTCTATTCTGGCGAGTGTGTTGCAACCATGTATGGACATTCAGGTAAGGCACATAAACTTCTGGAAATGCATTTTTTTCTGCTGATGACTATATAGCAGGGTCTAGTCAAAGCTTTCTGAAGGTTCCTCCCCACCGAAGTTTACCCAATGGATATTTTGGAGTAGGTTATGGTTGGATGAAGTGTAATAGCTTATTTCATTGCAATTGCAACTTTTTTCAGACCTCATTTTGCTTTGCAAAACACAAGCACATACTCACCTGTCAGGCCATGTATTTGTTTACACAGTTTTTCTAATAGCCTATAAAGTAGTCTGTGTTTTTTCAGCATATATTAAGTTTCGTTATGATACACCCTCAGCTCCTACCACGCAGGGGCTATTCTATTATAGGCAAAAAGAGACTTTAGTCTTTGTGCTTATTTTGCCATGGGATACCCTTTCTATGTCAAGCCTAGATTCTTTGTTAAATGGTTATGGTAATTGGGGCATATTGATCTGTGAAGTGTGTTGACCTTAATCAGAATTTGAGTTGCTGAGCACAGATAGGCTATTTGGCTAATGATCTCTTCTGCCCATTGGCATAATTCAGGGAAGGTTTTTTTTCTTGTGCTTTATTTCACACAGAGATTGTAACCGGAATGAAATTCAGTAATGACTGCAAACATCTGATCTCTGTTTCTGGTGACAGGTAAGAGGGGTTTGCTTGTTTGTGATATCAGTTCATGCCATCTGACGCTGGATTTAAAGTGTGTCTTGAAGGAAGGTAGAATTTTTTTTTTTTAATGAGGGATGTTTTATGAATTCCAAAGAAACCTCAGAGCTTTCTGAATCCTAAATGTGTGCTGTTGGCAAAGCTCACAGAGCTTATATTATCCTTCCGTGGAATGAGACGCCCATGTGAAGTGCTTCCCTTGTGGTTTTCTGAGTGTAGGTACTATTCCCTGCTGGAAAGGAGACAGGGATGTGGCCTGTTTCTTTACTAGCCTTCAGGTCTGTAATGTAATGCAGCTTGTGATATTCTGACCAGTGGTGCCAAAACTTTGTCTTACAGTACTCCTGATGGTGAGGTTTCACCAAGTGAATGAGCCTGTCTAGCAGCAAAAGGGACAGGCCTGTCCCCACTCTTTGCTCCTGTCCATATGGTCTTCTTCCCCTCTCCCTTAAGTCAGCTGTGGTGCGGTTGACCCCTCATTAAGCTGATTCAGGTCACTACATCAGCCCCCCCCCCCCCCAGCGCATATGGTCTTCTTCCCCTCTCCCTTCTCCCTTAAGTGGTGCGGTTGACCCCTCATTAAGCTGATTCAGGTCACTAGTCACTACCCCCCCCCCCCCAGCGCCCACCCCCCACCCGCCCCCCCCCCCCCCCAGCTGAGTTTTCTGCTGATTTAGTGAGCTAAATCAGCTCACCAAAAGCTTAAATAATCACCAGGCTGAGCCCAAGGGGAAAAAGAGAATGCATGCCTAATGTGATGATTGTAGAGGTGAGTGGACCCACTACTTCTGGAATCAGTGAATGCTTAAATCAGCTGAACCGAATAAAACTTCTCCTTTGAGAAAGATAGTTCCTGGAGTGCTATTTCGAGGACAGAACAACCCAGATTCTCTCTCTTTCTTTCTCTTTTCTATTAATAAACCACAACTGAACCAGAAAAAGAGTTTTAGAGGGTGAGTTGTTACAGAATATACAATATATCACCTTAAATTGCATCAGTTGGTTACTTCTGTCTATCAGTAAAAAGTAAATAATTTTGTTTTCCTCTTTCTTTACCTTTCATGTGTGTAAATAGATTAGGGGAAAAGTTGCAGAAAAGAGAGTCCTTTTGTTGTGGATTTCTGATAAACTCCAGAAACATGGATGGTTTGAGGTCCCCAGTGATCCTTGTGATTTAGTGCAATGTTCCCTTGTTGACCATTTCCATGAGTGAAAGGGTCATTTTCTTCACTAAGGGTGTGGAGGAGGTGGATGAGAAGTGAGGAAAGGATTCATGAAGACCTTCTCTGTAAGGAGAGGAGAAAGTGTGTTTTTCAAAGGAGAACAGGGAAAATAGTCTGTTCACACACAGCAGCATGTGCAAAGAATAAAACTGAGACTAGAAGGAGAAATGGAGATGGAGAAGGGCACAAGGACTGGGAGACCCATGTGAGAAAAGTATTGCAAGGAAAAAAAAAAAGCGGCAAAAGGGGTAGGTGGGAGCATGCTTCTGTAGAGCTTTGTGTTGCATGTTAATGTATTTACAAGTTCATACTGTTTGCTGCTTATCTCTAGGTTTGATAGCTGTGGGGGTGGGATAAATGAACAAGCCAGATCTGCTTTCTGAATTTTGTTTCCTGCTTTTCAGTATTTTCTCAGCAGCAGATAATGGTTGCTGTTACGTTCGAGAGAGCTGCTGCTTGAAGGGAAGCAGCTGGCTGCCCCTGGGTTGCCATAGTTCCCAGATGCAGTGCTTCACCACTTTGTCCTGGCTGAAAAGCTCGGGCGGGAGGATGGACAGCGTGTTCACTGTTGATGGGAAGCATCTGTGTGTGACTTCACTAGCTGGGAGTGATGCTCCTGAGCTTTGTCGCAAAGGGAGTGGCACTGGGGGCAAGAAGGGAGTTTTTAGTTTTTCATTAAAATCTCCATAGACTGCAAAGCGGGGTTTCTTTTTTCTTCTGGCATGGAAATAAAACCTTTTAAAATGTCTTCTCATAAGAGGAAAAAAATGGAGAAGATGCAGGCATTCAGGGTCCTGGTGCTTTTGGCATTTGCCTCAGGTCCAGGAGACCAAAGTTCATGGCCATTGTTCAAAATGGCAGAGCAAATGAATTTTTACAAACTAGCAAGGAAGAGGGGAAAGCCCCTCGTTGAAAACTCCGTGGTGAATTGCAGTACCCATGAGTATGGTGGCACTGATGCATCTTGAAGAACTTGGTTAAATCCTCTTTGGATTCCGAAGTAGTGTGCAGGATTTTATAAATGATGGTAAAAGCACCACCTCTGTTTCTACATAAGTGTAAGTGCACCCAGCTAGACAGGAAAGATGGGTGAGATGAAAAGAATTAGTTAGCACTGAGGTTAAATTTCAAAGAAAACTCTGGTTTTTTACTTTCTAGTAGCTGAAGGTGAGATACAGTGTTCTCTAATGTGATGAGAAATTTCTTTTTTTAAATTTTTTAGCCAGATTTCTGAAGAAAATGAGACCAGTGAGATCACACTGTTTGTTTCCCTCTCTTAAACACTTTTGAATCCATTGACCAAATTCAATCAAATTCCTTAGAAGGTTCCTGGAGGGAGTCCAGGTAAAATATTAGGAGTATCCTGACTGCAAAAAGTACTGCCACATAAGCTTAACCGTTATACACCACAGAGACTCCATGGGATAGCGGGCATTAGGAAAGCCTTGCCCATGGGGGTAGTTGCAATCAGAGGCTGCAGCTTAGCTGCTGTTAGAGGATGCAAAGGACATCTGTAGGCTCCACTTATCCTGCTGACCACGGAGGAACTTGTTACGGCATTTCCTTCAGCAGCTGGTCAGATAGTCAAATAAAGGTATAGGATCAGAGATGAGTCTGTGCAAATATCTCTGCAGTTGCTCTCGCCCACAGGCAGTCTTTGCCAGGCAGGTTTTACCTTTTTGTCATGAGGCTTGTGATGGGATAGAGTTTCTGTGAAGCTGTTTCTGCGTGTGTCTCTCCCTGCCACAGACAGAAGGGCTCATTTGCCTCTGCAGTGGGAATTGATAATATCAATAAACTGAACTGAGACTTGACCCCAGCCTCACTTTTCTCTCTTTCAGCTGTATCTTCATCTGGCGTCTGAGCTCAGAGATGACCATCAACATGCGGCAGCGACTGTCTGACATGAAACAGAGAGGGAGGCAGGCAGAAAAGTCTCCTCCACACAAGACAGCTGGACTCATGAGGTGAGCGGAGTAGATGGAGAAGACGTGGCTGGTTTTGTAGGGTTTAATGTGAAAAGTGTGGCACTGGGATTCAACTGTAAGGTTTCTGCTGTATTCTCTGATGGTGTCTTCCAAAAGTTCTCTTACCCTTCTGTTGGATTTGCCCTGGTTTTTGTGCCCCTCTTCTTTGGGGTGATCTTCCAGACAGACAGACTTAGCGTTGCTTCACTGATTGCAATGTGTATGCAATGCCCCTTGTGTCTTAATTTAGCTTAATGATGTGGTCAAAAACTTTAATAAACAGTTTACCTAGCAATACTGAGGCTGGTCTACAGCATTCCACCAGGGGAGCCTTGCTCCTTCATGAATAAAGTTCTCTGGATCTAGGGTGAATGCAATTTAAAGGCTGTTTTCTGCAGTGTCAGTACTGAAGTATACCTGTGAGCTGTATGAATTTGCCATGTTGATCATAATTCTGAAGGAGTCCTTACAGTTGTGCTGTTTCTTTGTTAACTATTTTCCAGAGGCTTTGAAAAAGGTCACCTAAAAAGAATTATAATATAAATAATAAATATAAAAATAATTTCCATGGGAAAAGTTCTCAGCAGCTAAATCATATTATTATTTTTTGCTCGGTAAACGACGTTTCTAAAAAGAAACTACCACAGCCTACAAATGGAATAGATCTAAATTTATCTGGTGACCTTTCTTTAAAAAGTGATGCTTAAACACAGAGCCTGTTTTTAAACAGAACAAGACTGACAGGGGATTATGGATCATTAGTGTAATGTGTTTGGTTTCTCTGTAGTTAGTAAGTAGCTGAGACTAATTTGACTGTAAGCAAGGCAGGAGAGAGTCCTGACTGAACTGATATGGGATCAAAGTGGGGAAAAAAGGATAAACACAGATTTTTGATGCTATGTCCCACAATTTTCTTCCTCCAAATGACTACCAATTGAGTTCTGGATATAAAAATGCCAAAGCATTGGAGGACTTGCCACACTGGTTGTTAGAGTATCACAGGGACCTTCCCACTCCCTTTGGGAGCGAGTGATGTTGAAACAAGTCTGTCTGCATAGTTTCATTTGGGAAAGTCTTGATCTGCTCATTCTTGAAACAAGTCTTGTCTAATAAGTGCTTTTGGTAATGATGCTGGGAGAACTGAGGAAGCCTTTTTTCTAGCCAAAATTCTGGAGCTGTCAAGCAATGTGCTTTTTATAGCAGTCTCTCCATTATTCCAGCAGCTGCAGCCTTACCCTACTGAGGCTCAGCCTGTGACAGATAATCCCAGTCCTCTTCCGCATTAGGTGATACTTGTTTCCGTCACAGACGCTTGTTGAAGGGCGGTGTTAGTGCTACGCCAAGCCCAGCTCTTTATTAAACTTGTTTGGTAACCTCTTTGCAAGCCTGGAATCTACTTGTTTGGTCAGCTTTGAAAGCTTGTTTTCAGTTTTGATCGACCGCTGTGGTCACTGGAGATCAGCAAAGACATAACTCCAGAGCATTTTGGATTGGGACTGAATATGGAGGAAGAGCCTATTGGACCAGCATTACTGAGGTGGGAGAAGAAAAACTAATGAACTTGAGTAAGATTGGTTTTCTAGGTGCCCTGTACCTGTTCTGGTTGTGTTTCCAAAGTCTGGCTGGTTGCAGTGGAGACTGGGATTGCACCTTGTGGTGTAAAACTGTTGTCTCAAAAGGACCCACAGTAGTATAAGAAAGGTCCCTGCCTGATGATATGTCATTTCTTCTATGATATTTTCTCTAGAATGGTATTGCTAAAATGTTGTGGGGGTAGTAATGCATTCTCCTAGTTTCATAGTATGAACGTATGACAAGATGAATAATCAAAATAATACTGGGGAAACAAAACTGAACTGAGGAGGCAGTGGGGTGATGAAGATTTCCAATTCAGGACAGTGCTGTTTCTATCCAGCTGTGACTGGCAGGGCAGGGATTGGCCCAGGTGAATAACATCTGGAGCGTAAAAATGCCTTTCTGGGTGCTCCAGTGCTCCATGAAGCCCTGTATTCTGCCTGTCACAGTGGCAATGGAAGATGCTGTTTAGTGAGACACTGTGTGAGCCTTGCTATATGGACCTTTGTGGTCCATTTGCCTCATGCTCAATTGTTGTATCGGGGATGTTAGGAGGTACATCTTTGCCTGTTCCCTTTAGTATTTGGTCATGGGCCCATTGTCCACTGAATTTGTATAAATCCTTTTTGAACTTTGTAATACTGTCTGCCTCTGCAGCCTCCCATGGTGACAAGTTCCAGGAGTTCACTGCTCTCTGTGGAAAGAAGGACTTTTTTTGTCTATTAAATCACAATCCTACTAGTTTTGTTGAAAGCTCCCTGCTTCTGAATATTGTTAGCTTTGGTGAACTATAGTTCTGTATCCAGCTATCTGTAGTCCCCATGGTTTTGTAAACCTCTATCATAACCTTTCTCCATCCAGCCTTCTCTCCAAACTGAAGAATCCCAGCCTTTTCAGTCCCTCCAAAAACTTCTAGAGAGACTAAAGTTTCTCCTCTGAAGGGTTTCTCTGACTTGCCTTTTTGGAACATTGGATTATTTTGGAACTGATCTGACCTGTATGACCCACAGTTCTCCATAGTGCCCCTGAGAGCCTTTCAGTTCTGCCTCTGGTTGTGATAATAGCAGATGCGTGCTTTTCTCTCATCTGCCTAACATAAGGAGCTTTGGTTGTTGGGTATAATAGAACTTGTAGTCAGCTGATGTTGCTGGTACATTTGGGTTTTGAGGCATTTATATTTTCAGAGAAGGAACCATGGGAAGGCCTTTTAATACAGTTTTGATTTTGATCCGAGTATGCATTTATTGTTTAGAAAAGCTTGTCTCAAATTTTTGGAAGGGAGGTTTTAAATTCATTTTACTGTGGAATGTTTGCAGGGCTTATAGTAATGTTTTAGCTGAGCATTTATGTTTTTAATTTTAATTTTAAAAGTAACTTTTTCTGTGACTTTCATTGAAGCTATTGCATTGAAGCATTCATAAATAACAGGAGATAAAAATGTTATCCAAATTAAATTGTCTAAAACTAATATATGTATGCTGAAGAAGTACTGTGTGCCCTCAGACATGTTTGGAAAGAAGACCTTCTTATCAAATTCTCAGTGAGGCTTTGGTCCAGTCCAGGAAAGCTGTGCAGTTTCCAGGACTCAGAATGGGACAGGCTTTTGATGCCAGATCGGAAGTGGTGCCTGAATCTGTGCTGAACTACTGCAGTTATAACACCAGGAAAACGCTGAAGTCAGAAGCACTGTGATCTTTCTGTGGGGAAAAGCAGGCTAACTTTCTTTTAAAACCCTTAGGCATTTGGGGGAGGGGGGGTGGGAGGCAGTCTGCTGGTGATCCCTACCACATAGGATGTTACAGTTTCATAAATAGGCCCCTAAAGCTGAGGGTTTAAGTAGCACAAGATCAGAGTGGGAATGCTGATAACATACCTCTTTAAATGGGTAGTTGCCATTCTTGTCCGTTTTTTTTTGTTTTAAGAAAAGAAAGAAGGGCTGAATTCAGGACATGCAAAAGAATACGGAGTACCTAATATCAGATGTCTTAATACTAGAACTCCATAAAGACATGTGGCACTTTTAAGTCTGTATATGTGTCCTGAAGACTTTCTAACTGAAGGTCCTTCCCTGCAATTTACCCTGTACTGGCAGACCCTTCAGAAACTGGGAGCTGAAGTGCAACTGACTCTGCCCATCCATACAGAACAAGACCCAGGCATGGTACTAAAATGGGATAGTTCCTCAGCAAAGGAAGAAGACAAGAGAAAGGACAATCAAAATCCTTGCTCTGAGTCACATCATGAGAATCGGACATGTCTGTACATGCTATTCTGGAATAGCTACTCTGAAACATTCATTCTGGTATAATGACGCTTTGTTGGGGTTTGGCTGAACCTGCTCTCAGCAGGAATTCAGCAAAACCCAGAAGTCTTATTCCTTTGCTTCAGAATGTTCTCGTGTGGTGCTTATTTGGAAGCAGCTCCCGTGCTTGAAACCTCACCCTGCATTACTCTGACTTCCATCTAAGCATGAACAAGAACTGGGGAAGAGTGTTGAGGAGATGTGTGCAACAGAGGGGCTTAGAAGAAAATCCAAAGGACACAGAGAAAGGCAGGGAAAGAAAGGAGAAAGTAGTAAAGCCCAAATTGAGGGATTGACTTGGGCAAGCACAACAGTTTAAACTCTTAAGACCTTGTTAACCTACGTTCCATTTTCAGGAGCATCTCAGTTTCAAGTCAGTGGGCCTAAGATCCTTTTGAAAACCCCATTCAGTTATCTTCCTTCAAGTCACAGGGCTGAGTTTGAAAAGCATATTTGAGTTGTAAAAAGGAGGATGTGGAAGGGGGGCATGAATTTTTGCTGGGATAATGCAAGATAACTTTACATTTGTATCAGACAGATGAGACTTCATAATTTGTTTGGCACTTCCTCTGAGGTATGAAAAAACACCCATCTGACTTCCAAAATATGTTTTGCATTCTCTTACTCAGGTCCTTTGAGGATATTGGAACATACTTTTTTCCCCCTTACTAATTTTGTCAGTCACCATCTGACGGACAGAGGCCATCTTTCTATTTGTAATGTAAAACACATTGATAGCAATCCTCCCTTCTCCATTTACACCAATGACAGTACATGCAGGAGTTTAGCAAACACATAATCTTGCCTTGCTGTATCACTTCATCATAGTGAGGTATTCAACCAGTTAGATGTTAAAATGTCTAATAATCCAACCCTTGTTCCTCAATAAACTCCTTAAACAACCATCATGAATACAAGCAGAAGGATGCTATCAAAGTTACTGATCCAAAGTTAATATTGTCTACCATATGTAAATGTAATATACCTTATAAGATGAAACATGGCATAACCTCAAACGTACTGTGGTGCTTGAACTTTGTTGAGATTCCCCTGCTTAGGCACAAGAACCTGAGAGTGACAAGATGGACAGTAGAAAAGAGGAGGAGACTGACAAACTCAAATGTCAAAAGTAGATGAGGGCAGCCAACATGAAACTGTTTCACTGGAGGACTCTGTAGACTACAGTCAGTTTCACTCTTCTTTTTGCCAGAACACCTCAAAGCTCATCTGAAAGGGTTAGGTAGTTATTGCTCAGCCACTCCTAATAAAATGGAAATTAACATTCTGGCACTATATGGGAAGAGAAAAGATTAAAATACCCTAACTACTTCTTACCATGTTTCAGTATTGCCTGCTATCTGTCAGCTGCAGGAGAAGTTGGTCCCTGGCCAGGCTGTGTTTGGTGGATGAGCTATTTTTATTTCATGAATAATGCTTGGCACTCAACACCCACCAGTGATATCCTATAAATGTCACTAATGAGTTTGGCACTCTAGCTCAAGGCCATGGAGTAGGCACTACTCAAATGTATTTGTCAGGGATTCTTCATTTGTTCAATTATTGTCCAAAGTGGGTTAGTTCATTTGGTTCTGTTGACTGAAGGGGTGAGGGGAGGAAGGGGAAGAGGAGAAGAAAGAGGGAAGATGGAGTTCGGTATTGGTAAGTGTCCTTGATTGGTATTGGGGAATTCTATGCTGGGAGTGCCTCTGAGGTCTGTGTGGGAACACTTGTCTGATATACTTTGATTAAAGATCTGCCGAAACTATGTTTTACATTATTCCTTGTGTCTGAAGGCTAAAAAAGGCAGCACAGCGCTCTTATGGTGAGTGGGCTGTGCCTGCAGGTTCTGCAGTCCTTGATGTGAACCTGTCTCTTATGTGGTAATTTGCCATATACCCAATTGCTGTCAAACAGGGAGTATCTCTATGACATTTTTGATGTGTAAAACAGTTCCAGAGAGGAAATGCTTAAGGGTGGGAAAAATATTTGCCTTTCAAATATGCTCTACCATCTTGACCTTATGAATTGGCAGGATCTGAAATGGAAGGCCAAGTTTCATTCCACTTGACTTTCTCAGATGCGTTTACTTCTGTTCTGATTTCTGTCATCCTTCCACACATATGAGACAATTGCTGTGGCAGGCTCTACGCACCTCTGTGCAGGGTTTAACTTGCCCTGTTTCTCAGAGACGGGTTTTGCTAGAGCAAGGGCTGTTTGGGAGAGTTGAGGCAGCCTGCTGAGTGTGGATGGAGATAAGGTGGAGAACTGCCTGGTGTAGGGATTGAAATGGTGGGCAATTCTTGAGATAGACCATAATACTCCTTCCAATTCCTGCCTCCCAGGCACGAGTCCATCTCTGCCCTGTCCTCTGTGCCTGCACTCTCATCAGACAGCGACAAGGATGGTGAAGACGAAGGGAATGATGAAGATGAGTTACGTGGGCTGCAGTCTTTCCATATTCAGTCCAACTGCGATGCTGAGAGAGACTCAGGTATAAATGGGAGAGGGGCATGGGCAGAGATGGAGAAATATGGCATGAATGTGAAGTGGGGAGATGAGAGACACTGGTTTAGGGTTAACAAGGTATCAGCAGAAAGAGAAAGACCAAGACAGAAACAGATGGATCAACACCAGTGGGTAATGTGGAGTTGCCCATTCCTGCATCTGAAGAGGCGTACGTTTTTGGAGTTCTCCGATTAGAAATTCAGTTATTAAATTTCCAAGTTTCTTTCTAGTTCCAACTGGCCAAATAAATTTTGAATTAGTGTCCTGGGCTTGGGTCTACAAGCTATTAGAAGTCCACAGAAGCCAAAAGAGATCTCACAGATGATTCTAGAGATGTCTGCTAAAATTTACAGTAGAGATTACCATTACTTATTTGAGGTATTTTTACCACAGATGCTACAGTGTATTGGAGCAGGTTTTTTTCCCAAGCCTTCAGTGGGCCACTGCACTGTGGCAAGTGTTCTGCAATGGGTCTGCTGAGTCAGTGAAAATCTTACATAAAACAGTACGTCTCCATTAAAATTTTGATACAACGATTTAGTGGTCTATGGGAAAGCATGTGCTGGCCGTGGTCTGCTGGTTCAAAAGGTGTAGGAATGCTGCCTTTGAGGAAAGACGAGGTAAGGGGTCTTTAAAAAGCTGGACTGCTGGCCAAGGATGTCAACTAGATATGTATCTTTTTCCCTTTCCAGATCCAGACCTTACCCTCTCAAGAAGCCTTTCCCATTGGGAAATGAGGAGGGTGAGTTGCTAAACCTTCAAATTGTATTTCTTGTCATAGGGAAACTGGAAAAGAAATTCCCATGGAGATTAAAAACTTCATTCTCACTGATGGGAAAGGTGCAGCTGTGGTGGGAAACCATTGAGAAGCCTCTCTGAAGAATGACTTGGGGATGGCAAAATATAGCCTAGTTAAGAGACAGTTTCACCTGAGATTTTTACATCAGTATCTTTCCATCAGATGTTATGCTTTTGTCCCCTTCATTTCTGGCCTGAATGTCACATAGTGCTGAAGCTGATCATATACTTGGATCCAAGTGAGACCTTTAAATGTTCAGTTATGCAAGAAGCAGCAACAAAAGTATCATCTTTACTTGATGTCTTTATGATTAGGGGAGGAATTTTAAGCTGTCTCACTGACAGCTTTTTGGGGCTTTTGTAGAGACAGATATAATTGTGTTTTTCTGTGGGTCTTTTGTTTTCTCTCCTGTTTTTCTATCAGCAGAACTCAGTCCCTAACCTAAGACTGACTGTCTTTCTTTCAATTTCCTTCAGGCCAAAGAGATAGCGGCAATCCAGCACTCAGAGGCACCGATGAGCAAGATGCCCCGGCAACGTGGGCGCTGGTCCCAGCCAACCAGCAACATAGAGATGACTGTGAAATCCATGCTTGACTTGCGTCAGTTGGAGTCTTTCTCTGTTTCCCGTTCTCCGAGTCGAGACTCGCTGTCTCAGAACAGCAATGGGGACGACAGAGAAGAACAGGCAGATCTTCCTGTGCACATCAGCAAAGTAAGGGTAGTACTACTCTAAGGAGGTGAATCTACACCGAGTGCATCTGTCCTGCCTCTGTTTATTATTACCTATATTTATTACTACCTGATGCCATTCTTTATACCTTCCGAGGTGGCTCTAAATGCCTTTTGAGAAATCTGTTCTGATAACTCTTTTGTAGTTAGTACTTCTGTAATGTGTGACTCTGGCTTTTCTGCCATCTTGTAGCAGAGCCCATATGGGATCAAGGTTTCTTTCCAATGACAGAGGAAAGCCTCATGTTTTCTTTTAGCTCTTTGATTATTTATGGCAAAAACAAGCTGAGAAGCTGAGCTTGGAATTACAGATGTGTACTTGATTGCCTGTTAGCTCACTCTGCTGGGGTGCAGTTTCTTGACTCCAGTAGCACTGAAATGTGGCTCATATGATGCCCTTAGTTGTGGGCTGTGCTAGATTATTAAGTTCTCTTTAAAACATATCCAAGATCTCAGTATTGATGGGTGACTGCAAGTAATGCATGCTCATACCTCAGAAAGATAGTGACTGTTTTCCAGTAGCAGTCTGTCCTGCCATCTAACTTCATTAGAGTTTTTCCTGCATTTATAACTGCGTGACTGAGGAGAGGATTGGGCTCACTGCATGCAGTAAACCAGTGTTTTTCAGCTGTGGCCCACAGACTTCTCTGAACTATGTCTGATCAGTCTATAAAGGGTAATGGAAGAACCTGCTGCCACGTGGCTTACACTCCTGATGTGTGGTTGAAGGGGGATGGGGAGTCCAGTACTTTACCAGAGGATTTTAGGGGATTGCAAACAGGAAACAAAATAGGAAACTACAGCAGTAGTCTGTCAAGTTTAGTAGATAAGGAAGAGGAAAGCCATAGGAGTGCTGTGTTTTCTGATCTCAGATTTCTGATCATATTCCGTGCTGTAATGTGTACTTTCTACCTCTGCACAGCACTTGCTGAATTAAGAAAAAACACTGGTGATATCTAGTTTTCTCTCTCTCTTTTTTTATTTTTATTTTTTATTTATTTTTTAAAAACCAGGTTGGCAGCTCAATACCTCCCCAAGATAACCGGTCTTGTGTGCGACCCCAAGTGATTCGGCTTGTGTCTTGTGAAGAGGGGATTTTCTCACAGGAACTGGAACCGTCTGAGAGTGAGGAGTGTGTAATCTACCCTGAGCAAGATGAAATCCATCCCACAGACCCTAGCAGGTTAAAAATAAGCTCTCTGCTGTGCATGGCTTACACGTTTCTGTTTTAGTTTGCTTGCAGCTTGTGTGGTAACTTGGATGAGTTGACAGTGCCTGATTGATGCCAGGCATGTTTAGTTGAGAGTTTTATGCCAGCCTGATGCTAAAGGAATCTGAAACTAAGAAGGCACTGTTAAAATAATCTTTCCTTAGAGGAAACTGCACATTAGCAGCCTCCTCTTTTTTTTTTTGGTTGAATAAACAACTTGGGAGCAACTTTTTTGCTTTCTCCCTTATCTGGATTGAAATAAGCAAGGGAAAACTTGGAAGCTGGAAAACCACCCAACAATGACGTATACGTGGCAGTGAAATGTCTGCCCAGGAGAAATGACAGGACACTATTATTTATGACAATTTCAAACCTAATTGGGCAAGAATTTAACAAATGTAGTATGTGATGACCCTGTTGTGGGAAACAGAATGGCTTGCATGAGATAGATGGAATTGAAAAGGACAGTGGAGACAGCGGAGACCTTTTTTCTTCCTCTGCTGTTTCTCCTGCTTTAGTTTTACCTCACTTAATTTTCTGTTTCATTCTGTGCTCCATTTTTTTCCCTTCCCTGAATTTTATTCTTTCCTTCCCCTCTTAACCTGATGCTAATAGCTGTTTAATTTCCTCTGTCTCCTCCTGCTCTGTTACAAAGTGTGGGCTGATAGCTTTAGACAGGCTTTTATGCAAGAGCACATGCCAAGATTTTGCAGTTGAAGCTGCTAGGTTTCTCCCAGTTTCTCTCTATTTACATTTTTAATTTTATTATGATAACATTTGGACAGAGCAGCCCCATGTGCTGCTCCATCATGTAAGAAAGGGAGGCCCTCTGGTGATGTTGGATACAGGCTGCACACATCTCAAAGTATGCAGAGTTTGCAAGCTGCCAGGGCTAATTGTCATTCAGTTCTGTTGAGTGACTTCTGCATCCTACCTTGCATTAGAGTATATCTGAAACCAAAGTATTTCATAAAGTGGAAAACTGAAGTCCTCAGACATCAGCCAAAAGAACGGTGCTGCTGTCATTTGACAAAATAAGGCTCGTGAAATCACAACAGAAATCAGGAACCCTGTCCTACAATATTGCATTTTTGTATGACGTTATTCAGTAAATTAGTCTTGCTCAAACCCAGAATCTTCTCTATTTTGCAACACAGAAATTGCCCAGAGAAGCAGGTCATAAACATGGAAAAAATACTATATTAGGGCTCAAATCTATGGCAAACTGGAGTTCCATCATGCAGGTATAGGCCTGGTTTTAGTCCCTTTTTCATTACGTAGACCTCTACATTTGTTCCTCACCTGTGCTGGAAATCAAGCCAGGGCAGTGCTGTGCTGGTTCCTGGTAATCATGTGAAACTGACAACACCCAGAAAGTCAGACAGTCCTCTTGAGACTTCACTGTCCAAGCTTAATGAAATGCAAAGAATTTACTGTATAATGATGATAGAAATCAACTTCTTTTTCTCTTTAAAGCCTTACTTTTGTAATCAAAGGTGTTACTAACACAGGTAAGGCCTTATTAAAGTTAGAATGTGCTTCTTTACATGTATACCAAATCTCTCTTCTAGTGTTGTATCTTTCCTGTCTCTCTTGTAGTGAGTTCCAGGTAAAAGCGTTGCCCCACGGGAAGCTAAGTAGAGGTTATCACAGTAATGGATGCCCAGACAAACACAGTCCTGACAGTGCCTGCTCTGTAGATTACAGCAGCAGTCGTCTGTCCAGCCCAGACCATCCAAACGAAGGTAGGATGCGAAGACGTTATAAATGTATTTATATGTGATGTGGAACACTGCAGAAACTTGCTGGTGTTGTTCTGTGCCGTGTTTATCAGTTGCTATCCTGATCTCTAATACTTGATCCTCTTCATGAGCTGAACTGAGGTCGTGCTCCTATTACTCTTGCTAGTATTGCTGTAAAGATTCAGGCACATTTGAAACAGGCACTTCAGTGAAGCCACTGTAGAAGCAGGAGTTCGTTAAAGTGCACTTTCCTTGTGCGCCTTTGGCTTTCTTTTACCTTGCTAGGTAGGGAGGCAGGTTTAATATTGATTATCCCATAGGCTATGCTGTTTGTGGGGTATGGTAGATTAGAGAATTACACTTCATGCTGACCAACTTTTGCTTTAACATTCTAGGTTCAATTTAGCATCTTTGCTGAATATCTTTTTTTAACCTGACTAATGTTACTGTGATTATGCTATTAGAGCATTGGGTTTTTTGCCTTTTCCCAGATTCTGAAGGCACTGAGCCCTTAAGTGTGGATGGCATCTCAGACCTGGAGGGAGAGGAAGGAGAGGAGGACGTGGGCACTAGCATGCCAGAGGGAGAAATCGCCCAGACACCCGATCAGGAAAAGTTCCTCAAGCAGCATTTTGGGACCCTGGGCAGCACTGATGGAAAAGGTACAGCTCTCTGCTTGGTAGGGGGACTTTGTGAGGTCACTCCAGATTTGTCCCCTGTATAAACCAAACCAGGCTACAAGTTCTGCTAGGCTTTCGGGGGTGTGTGTGTACGAGGGGGCAAAAATGGGGAACCAATGTAGAGAGGCCTAAAGAGCAGCGACATCTGTTAACTCCATCAGTCTGTGTGTAAGTTTGTGTGGATGAGATTGGGGTCTGTGTCAGTTTGGGTTAAGTATTGTCCCTAGAATCCTGAAGAGCCATTCTCTTGTGCAGACTATTTTTTCCTGTTGTATATGAAGGTATTAACTGTGTTCACCGCCCCCCCCATAGGTGACATGTAGTGGCCTCTAGTGGTATGTTAAGGCATAACAAATGTCACAAAAGAAAAGGCTGAAATGCTGGGTGGAGGGAGAGAATAAGAGGAGACATCAGAGTGGCAAAGGAGCTGGTCAGTCTTTATCGACCAACTCCAGAACAAAGCGTATCTTTCTAGAATTGATAATGGTTGCAGGCAGCAATATCTATGTGAGTTGTCTGTTTTATTCTTTTTTTTTTTTTTTCTTTTCTTTGATTGGTTTGTTTTCTGCTTGATGCCAGTACCTCACAGTCCTACAGGCAGGATAGGACACAAAGGGAAGAGAAAAAGGAGGAGGCGTACCCTTAGGGAGAGTAGCAGTTTAAGGCAGAGTAATCTAAGTAGAACAGAAAAGGCAAAGGCAATGAAATTATCTCATTCTCTGTGGTTTTAGCTCAAAAAATCCCCTTGGATATGGGGGAACATTTGATCATGTCTGTGATAAGAAAATACATATGTCAGAATGTTTGTTCTGTAACTAAACTGCTTCCCTTTTGTCTCCCCTTTAACCAAAATTTTCAGGTGGCTCATGTAGGAATCTGGAAAGAACTGAAAACCTCAGCATTTCCTCTCGCTTTCTTTCCCAGTCCCCGGCTCTCAGGTATGGCTCTGCTTCTTTTGAGTGTTTCTGTCTGTTTTTACTAGTGTGAGTAGGTCATGTGCTAGGCCCTGGGTCAAAATAGTTGAGCAAACTTCTGGCCTTAGTGTGCCTAGGCGCAGCAAAGTGTTAGCGTAACACCTGGCAGTCTGGTTGCAGACACTTGTGATTTGGACAGGCCATCCTGTGCCACTTTAGCTGTTCTGTTTCTTCCTAAAGCAACACTGTTGTTTTGTTCTTTTTCCTCTATCAAAAATGTGCTTAATTGTTTCATGATTAATGCCTTGATTGATTAAGCTGGAGGAATCGCTAATCATCTAATTTACTCTTCACTGTTTATGCTCTGTTTATTCTTTTGCATTTCATTCAGCTTGGACAATGAAAGTAGGCTTATCAACTTTTCCTTTGTTTTACAGTCCTTTCTTACTCAGCTTCGTTTCTCAGTCCCATGCCTTCACAGGGTGCTCTGGTGTCTCATACAAAGCCCCATGGGGATATTATTCTTCCAAAAAAACCTCAACCCTAAAGCACCCCAAAAGGTCTCTCCAAGCTGTTTCTCTTGTTGTTTAAAAAAAAATCCCAACAAAACAAACAAACAAACAAAAAACCACAAGAAATGGGGTAAATACTTTCGTTGATTTGGGTTCATAAATGTTTAAAACAAACAAATACTCCCATATTCCTCTAAAATGACATCCTGAAATCTCCGCTTAAATTAATTTCATTGTACAGGACTGAGCAGATTTGGGTACATCTTCTATGGTTCACCAGCTGTGTCTAGATTCACCATGTTAGGGAAATTTTTTTGTCATTGCTGTATTCAGCTGCTGGTGGTGCTGTCAGGAGTGCCTCTTAGTCTGACTTGCGTTGGGATCGTACGTTTGGGAAGAAAGTCAGTGTATGTGAAATATACTAGTCACATAGTGAAAGCTATTGTGTAAGCTTCTGGGGAGTTGCAGTAGTGAGTGAAGGAAGTCACTGGTGCTCTAGAGATGTAACAAGAGAGGTAGTTTTAGATTATGAAAACCTCTGGGCTTTTAATGTATTCAAACATGCCAGATTGAAAGTTGCCTCCTTTCCGAGGTAAGTCCACTATGCTTGTCTGAAGTGGAGAGGAAGAGGAAATTAGGCTTCCCTCTTGAAGATACTGACCAGCTTTCCTAGTAATTACGCTTTCATAATGTTAGGAAAGTATAATTACTTTCTCTTAGGGTATCTTAGAATGGAAAAGATTTCATTGTTAGTAAAGTGAGCTAAGAGAAAAGACCTGACCTGATTTTGCCCAGTCTTCCCTCTGCCTGGAATTTTTCCTTCTCTTTTGCCTTCACCTTTTACAGTGTCCCCCCTGGAAATAGTGACCCAATGCTATTTGTGATCGCACAGCCTAAGGTCAAATGCCTGAAGACCAGTGCTTCCAGGGATGAGTAGAATGAAGTGGTAACAGCCTATGGCATTTTTGACTTTAAAAAATCCAGATAGGGAAGGGCTCTTTATGCCAGAGAAACTGGCTTAATGCATGTGCCTGTTTGTCCAGGGCAACATACTTAATTGTTTTAACTGGGATTTCTTTATCGTGTTCTCTAGACGATTGTCACTCTCTTCATCAAATCTGATACTGGATTCAAAGCCAATCGAGCCACCAACCCAGACCAATCGGTTTACACCAGACCTGTTGAAAAATGGCAGCAGCCATCCTGGTGATGTGTTGGAGAACAGCCAACTCCTGGAGAGTGTAAATTCAAATCGGGCTGCTTACGTCCAGAAAAAACGCAGATCAGCTTTGGAGGCCAGCAGAGTTGCTATGGCTCCTGGACGGGTTATTGCATCCTTTCCAGAAGGCCCTGTGAATGCAGTGATGAGAAAGGCACAGTCAGTTCACGACCTCGTTCATGAGGGTAAGGACACAGGTTGGAATGACGCTATAAACCAGAGAATGAAATGAGGAGATTTGAGCTTGAGTAGAGATTTAAATTAAGCTTATGTCTTTCTGCGTTCTGAGCTACAAGCTTTGCATGTCTTCTAACTCTTAGCCTGTCAAGGGAAAATATTTTTAATTTGTAATGCAGATGCTGGTCTCCTAATTATCAGTCTCTTATATTTGTCTGGCAGCTGTGGGAGGAACAATGCCAAGGGTGAAGTGAACTATTTGATAATGAACTGTATGAGGTTCAACAAGGCCAAGTGCCGGGTCCTGCACTTTGGCCACAACAACCCCATGCAGCGCTACAGGCTTGGGGAAGAGTGGCTGGAAAGCTGCCTGACGGAAAAGGACCTGGGGGTGCTGGTTGACAGCCGGCTGAACTTGAGCCGGCAGTATGCCCAGGCGGCCAAGAAGGCCAATGGCATCCTGGCCTGTATCAGAACTAGTGTGGCCAGCAGGAGTAGGGAAGTGATCGTGCCCCTGTACTCGGCACTGGTGAGGCCGCACCTTGAATACTGTGTTCAGTTTTGGGCCCCTCACTACAAGAAGGACGTTGAGGTGCTGGAGCGTGTCCAGAGAAGGGCAACGAGGCTGGTGAGGGGTCTGGAGAA